>NW_026652292.1:66071913-66613327 GCF_009828535.3 Hylobates moloch | reverse complement strand
GCCACCACGCCCGGCTAATTTTTTGTATTTTTAGTAGAGACGGGGTTTCACCGTGGTCTCGATCTCCTGACCTTGTGATCCGCCCGCCTCGGCCTCCCAAAGTGCTGGGATTACAAGCGTGAGCCACCGCGCCCGGCCCTTTTTATAATATATTATGAATATTATCTTGAATCAAAGAATAATCCCTGTATTAGTCATCTTAGGTTGCCATAACAAAATACTGCAGACTGAGTGGCTTAACCAACAGAAATTTATTTTCTCACAGTTCTGAGTAATATCAGGGTTGGTTTCTAGTGAGACCTCTCTTCCTGGTCTGCTCATGGCGTCCTTCTCACTATCCTCCTATGGCCTTTCTCTGTTGTTATGGGGAGAGAGGGAGAGATCTGGTGATGCTCTCTCTTATTACAGGGATACTACCAATGCTACTGAATTAGGGCCCCTGCCTTATGATCTCATTTAACTTAATTACCTTCCTAAAGATTCTATCTTGGGTGGACGTGGTGGCTCATGCCTGTAATCCCAGCACTTTGGGAGGCCAAGACGGGTGGATCACCTGAGGTCAGGAGTTCAAGACCAGCCTGGCCAACATGGTGAAACCCCCATCTCTACTAAAAATACAAAAATTAGCTAGGCGTGGTGGTGGGTGCCTGTAGTCCCAGCTACTTGGGATGCTGAGGCGGGAGGATCGCTTGAACCTGGAAGACAGAGGTTGTGGTGAGCTGAGATCACACCATTGCACTCCAGCCTGGGTGACAAGTGAGACTCCGTCTCTAAAAATAAAGGATTCTATCTCAACATTTACTTACATTGCAGGCTAGGGCTTCAACATAAGAATTTTACAAAGGACACCATTTAGTTTATAACTATTACTTTAAAGTAATTTTTAATAGTTGCAAAATTTTAAATGTTATGGATGTAGCATAATATTCTTGATAGATTACATTTTTTATACTTGGGCCAAGTCCAATTCTTTTTTTTAATATAAATAATGCTGTAATTAACATTCTTTCTCTTATATAACATTTTATATTGTTTCTCGTTTATTTCTTTTGGATAAAATATTCCTAGAAATGAAATTACTTGGTCAAATTAGTTTTAAGATTACTTAAAAAATTCCTAGAAATAAAATTACTTGGTCAAATTAGTTTTAAGATTCATACTATCAAACACTTTTCAAACAGATCATACCAATTTATTCTCATAATAGTCATGGTCAGCATGTCTTTCTCTTCTACTTATATTTTTAACATTCTCTTTAAATAGCTTTCATGTGATGCAAGAAAAACATTTTCTTATATCAAACTTTTATTTTTAATTATTTTATTTGCTTAATAATGAAGCTCATCATATTTCAACTTTTCTCCCTCTCTCAAGAGACTGAAGTTATCTCCCTAAAATCTGCTCTTACGGGAAAGGATTGGTTACTCATAACTGTACCTCCCTTATAACAATCATTTACCTTGCTGGCCCACTCAGAATCCCTAATCCCGTGCTTCACCGCCTGGGTAATCTTCGCTACTTTGTTCCTGTCGGTCTCTGTTGGATCACTTGGTTCTTCTCTTTATGTCTTTGCTTAAGCCATTCTCTCGGTCAGTTACGGCCACCTCAAATTTATTCACCTAATTAGTAATGCTACCAATCTTGGAAAAACTAAGCTCAACATCGCCTACTATGGAACCTTCCTTGACTTTCTTATTCTTATTAAGTAGTCAATTTCCCCAGTCCCCAATGCATATATCTACACAAAGAGGATGCTCAATACATGGTAAATTATATTATCATTATTGTTATCATACTCATTTGGCATGCATTGTAGAACTTCTCTCACTGTAATTTAATCATTATTTTTTCTCCTGTGTCTCATCCATTATTAGACTGACTAGCTGGCCCTTGAAGACAAGGCTCATCTTTTGTTTAGCATTCATATAAGAGGGCATAACAATAAATTTGTTAAATCAGTTAAACATGAACAGTGGGCCAGGCGCGGTGGCTCATGCTTGTAATCCCAGCACTTTGGGAGGCCGAGGCGGGCGGATCACGAGGTCAGGAGATCGAGACCATGGTGAAACCCCGTCTCTACTAAAAAATACAAAAAATTAGCCGGGCGCGGTGGCGGGCGCCTGTAGTCCCAGCTACTCGGAGAGGCTGAGGCAAGAGAATGGCGTGAACCCGGGAGGCGGAGCTTGCAGTGAGCCGAGATTGCGCCACTGCACTCCAGCCTGGGAGACAGAGCGAGACTCTGTCTCAAAAAAAAAAAAAAAAAAACATGAACAGTGTATTAATTTGTTAAATCAGTTAATACATGAACAGTGTATTAATTGATTTGTTAAGTCAATTAATACATGAGCAGAAGATTATCTTGATTTAAAGTCATACTATTAAGATTAACTGTACCCATCTCTATTTTACCATATCTGACCAAATTTGAGGACAAATTTGACACTGAATCCACTTGCTTAGAAAGTGGATTTATGTTAGATCTTTATGTTAGATTTATGTTAGATCTTTTTCCTGTAAGCCAAGGACCAATTTATATTTCCATAATTTAAAAATAAAATTTAAATAGACTTTTCAAAAAAATTAGAATCATTTTGGATTTATAGGGAAGTTGCAAAATACAGAAAGGTTTTATATATCATCACCAAATTTCCTCTATGTTTAGTATTCTATATAATGATAGTACATTTGTCACAATTAAAGAACCAACATTGGTACATTGCTATTAACTACACATTTTTAGGATTTCACTATTTTTTTCTTAATGCCTTTTGTTTTTTTAAGAATCTCTTCCAGGATGCCACATTACATTTAGTTGTCATGTTTCTTTCTCTTATCTGAGATTTCTGAGACTTCACTTAATTTTGATGATGTTGACAGTTTTAAGGAGTACTGATTGGGTATTCCATAGAATGTCCTTAATTTGGATTTGTGTGATATTTTTCTTATGCTTAGAATGGGTGTCTTAGTCCATTAGTGTTGTTATAGCAAAATATCCTAAACTGGGTAGCTTATAAACACAGAAACTCATTTTTCACAGTTCTGGAGGCCACAGAGATTAAGGCTTTGGAAGTTTTGGTGTCTGGTTCACAGGCAGCTATGTTTTTGTTGTGTCCTCGCATAGCAGAAGGGACAAGGAGTCTTTCCCTGCTCCAGCACTGGAATAAATAATTTCTCCAAGAATTCCTGGTTTATTTTCTCGAAGAATGACATAAGGAACCAAGATTTGGGTGCTAGGTTTTCTCTCACATTAAACTGGTTTCCTAGGTTGGATAGCCAGCCACGTCATTACCACAGCAAAGGTCTTTACACTGCACACATTTCTTACTCCTGCCTATAACCACCTCTGTGCTGTGGCCTTCAGATGGAATTTAATGGTACTAGTGCAGCCAAAATCACAATGAGCTATAACCTCTGGGCCCTATGTCTTGGTCTATACTACTGCCCATGCTGAGCCATGCCTACAAAGCTAGGCTGACTTCCAATTCCTGTCCAGATTTTGGTGAGTTTCATTTAGTTTATTCTCACTGTGTTTCTCTTTCCTATCAGCTCAAATTGTGATAAAGGTCCCAACAGCTTCATCTCAGAGGCCTCTTCTATAGTGAACGGGTAGTAATGTCATTCTTTTGGGGCCTGACTACAAGGTGGAGATTTTTGGAAGCTATATATAAATGTTCCCTCTCCAATTACCATTGCTAAGAGCATTCCCACTAATTAATTAAATCAAATTTATACGAATTATATCTACAAAATATCTGTATATAATAATGTTTTCTAAAAGCAGGTATAAAATATTTGAAGCAACAAACTGAAATAATAGGTCAATTGGTAGTGCTCTTAAAATTTTTGAATTATTTTTTTGTTATAATTTCACATGTGCTATGGACAATAGATAAAACAAAATTAAATAGCATCTAATACGACTGATAGTGTCCAATAGAAATTTAAGATTTAGGCAAGCTTTCAATCCTTCCCAACATGTATTTCAGAATTTCTGCGAAGTATGAGTTAAAGGTCATGTCCCAGTATTTTTGTGGATGGCTATCAGAACTAGAAAACCAGAGCCCAGTTGCCCATCTTAGTTCAAATAATGAGAAAGTAAATTATATCCAATCCTTTACCAATCAACTATTTGCCTGGAATTCTCCATACCTCCAGGAGGGATCTGCTTTTATGGTTGCATTGAAATAATTTCAAATCCTCCAAAATTCCTGACTTCCTCCTTCAAAATGTTATAGGCTATAATTTTATTTCAAAATTTTATATTTTCTTATCTAAGAGAGGCATATTGATTTTGCCTAAATCAGTCAAGTTCAGTAAAAAGAATGGTGACTATACACAGGTAACATGTACGGCAGTTGCTCACCAAAGACTATACTCGAGTTAAGTGCTCACTGCTGAAATTGAATTAAAAGATTCAAAACTGCATGATGTACATCTAGTTCCTTGTTGAAAAGAATGAATTTATTTCAAATAATTGTCATAATTGGATTCGACGAGAGATGATTTGTATTTATCAGTGTGGGTATCAATAGTTTCCTTTTCCTCCTAAGCAATTGCAGTGATGAATGTTTGTTACATTTCAAAAGACATTTTTCACATAGTGGAATGCCCCGTAGGAAGAATATGCAGAAGGAACAGAAAATATGACTATGAAATGGAGGTTTCTACTCTTATTATATAAGGTTTATACTCTTATTATATATATGTATATATATCTGTATATATATATATGTGTATACATGTATATGTGTGTATATATATGTGTACTTGTATATGTGTGTATATATATGTGTACATGTATATATACACACACACACACCCTATTAGTTCTGCTGTCTAGAGAACCCTGACTAATACAAGGGGTTAGTCCCATGAGTTCAGGAGCCAGACTAAAATCCATGATTCCAATCCAGGTCCCTCCACCTACCAGCTCTATGACCTTGAGCAAGTTACTTAACCCTTCATCTGGCAAATGCAGCCAATGCAAATGCTAGTAGCTTTCTGGAATGGTGGTGGCCTTCACAGGAGCCTACAAGTAAACCACTTAGCATAGTGCCTGATATACGGGAAGTGTTTTATAATTATTAGATGCTGGTATTTCCTCTTAAGTGAGTTTAGATGAGAACTGGAATAAATTTACGCATCAACTTGACTATGGTCCAGGGTGCCCAGATATTTGCTTGAACATTGTTTTGCATGTTTCTGCAAAGCTATTTTTGTATGACATTAACATTTGAATTGGTAGACTAAGTAAAGCAGATTGCTGATCCTGGTGTAAGTGGGCTTTGTCTAATCCATTGGAGACCTACATAGAACAAAATGTTGACACTCCTGCCAGAACGAGACGGTTTTTCCTGTCTCACTGCCTTTGAATTAAGAGGTTTGCTTTTTTTCTGCCTTTGCCTTGAACTGAAACATTGGCTTTCCTGGTTCTCGAGCCTACTGACTCAACCTGCTGAGATCTGGAGACTTGTCAATCTTCATAAGGACATGAGCTCATTCTCTCTCTCTCTCTCTCTCTCTGTGTGTGTACACACACACATACAGGCATATGTGCATATGTATATACATACAAATAGACAGATACACACATGCGCGCGTGTGTGTGTGTGTATATATATATATATATATATATACAGATAGATAGATACTGGCTCTGATTAATATAAAGGTAAAATTGAGAAAAAACAAGGTAAGATCTTAAAAAGCCCGTGTGCTAACTTCTAATTTATATGATGCTCTCTTCAGTTGTCATTCTTGCACCCTATGTTGACCTATCAGTGTCACACAGTCATTAAAGTGCAGCAGTGTTGGTATAAATTTATAATTGGCGTAATCCTTATTGCTGACATGTCAATATTTAACTTGCATTAACCTTTCCTTTGAGGCTGACAAATTGTGCATCTGTGGCTTGTTCAGTCTAATTTTTCATGTCATTGCCTTGCAAAGCATACAGATTTATAATGTCACCATGTGATGGATGCAGGTCCCTCCTTTGCCTTGGAGAAGGGTTTCATCCCACTTAGATTATGCATTGGTTTATTTATTTATTTCCAGTTCCACTTACCACCTATTTCTAAAGGCCTCCAGTGAATTTATCTCCCAGAGGCTCATGTTTTGAGGATGAATGGAAGGGTAACCCTGTCAGGAACCATTAACACGCGGCTGCTGAGGAGCCTCCACATTGTTCTGGCCTGTCTCACACAGAACAGCCTTTGCCTGTTGTCACAAAGAATTTGTGGACAGAAAATGAAGACTGGTGAAGGAAAATTAGGTCAGAATAATGTGTGGGAAGCAAAGTCACATTCTTGTCAATTTTGCCTAATCTCTAAGAACAGAACTTATAGTTATAATTTCCTTGGACATGGACAGCTGAGACTTGAACTCCATTATTTTGTTGTTTTTGTTGTTTTAGTTGTTTTAATTTATAATTGCTCCCTTCCCCTCTTCCCCACAAACTTTGGATACCAAAAGTGAGCAAGCGTCCAAAAGTTCTCAGTTGAAACTTAGACCAGAACGCTAGGGATTTGGGGAGAAAGTAGGCTTAGCAGGGCTGAGTGTCCCATAGGTGTTCACAGTTGGTTTCCAAAATGGGTTTATGTAAAGAATCAAGGGTGACCTGCTGGCAATTACCTCCAAGTTTCACAACACTGTACAAATCCTCATGTCAAGCCACTTTCATCACACTTCAAAAACTGCTTTAGTATAGTGAAGTTATCCAAACTCCCTGCAGCAAATCCTATCAATTTATTTAAAGTTATCTAAGATAAAGAATGAGGACCACCCAGTCCACATATTCAGGGGAGGGATGGGTATTTTAATTTACATTTATAGAAGGTTTAGGGAAAATCCAGAGGCACTGAAACTGAAATTTTCATCTCACTTTGGCAGAGTATTATTTCCACATGTGCTGTTAAAATGTAGCAATCATTGGTTTATTTCATGGATCCTAGATTAAACTCTAGCATATTTAAAAGTCTTAAATGATTTAAGGGAATTAAAAATGGTTAATGTGTGTGATTCAAGAACACTGTATCTCATTCATCACTTATATTTGGTTGTCCTGGTCATAAGAACACCAAAGCAAAACTGATGTTATATTTCAATTACTGCTTAAAATGTTTTTTTCTGCTCCTCAATTTTCAACTAATGTATATTATATAAACAAAGCTAACAAATTCCAAGACACAAAATAAAAAGTAGTCTCATCAATTCATGCCAATGATAGATTATATTGACAATCACATTTACAGTCAGGTTTTAGCTTATCATTATGAATTTTGATACATTTTTTGACCAGAGATAAAATTAGGACCAGATTGTAAGTTTTTCCCCAATCATAAAATCTGTTCTTTAAACACTAACCCCAGTTTCCGTAGTAGCTCAATATATACAATAAGTAGAAACAAACATTTTAGCTGGAGCAGAGACTGTGTTTTAAAGCCCAGATCACAAATAATCCCTGTATCTAGCCAATTTCCTCCAGAGAGCCTCTGCATTGTGCAGTTTGAAAACTCGAGATTCCATTCAACTTTTGGTTTACAAGTGAGAAAACTACAGCGGGAGAGTATCAGGAAAATGACCCAATATCATACTTTAACCAGCAGGGCTAGAACTTGCGATCAAATCTCCTAATTCTTAAGTCCAATATCCTTTTCATTAGAAGTGGTCAGGAGACCTCCTCTATGCTGTCACAAGTTCATTTATATTCAGTCCAATATTTAGTGTGTACCTATCATGTGCCAGACACTGTTCTATGGGCTGGGGATGCAAACATTTTTCAATAAAAATAATTCCTAGCTTTAAAAAGGTAGAGAGAGTCAACAAACAATAAACATATTATTCTACAACAATGTCAGTTCTGTTGAAAAAAAAAAAAAAGTAAAGTAAGTATAAAGGGTAACAGGACATACAATTTTCAATAAGGTTACCAGGGAAGGACCTTCAGAAACAGTAGTATTTGAACATGATATCAGAAGAGGATAAGGAAATGAATTGTGGGGAGATTATTTAAGACATAATGAACAGCAGATATAAGTGCCCTGCATTAGATGTATGCTTGGCACACTTAAGAGTAGCCAGAAGGCCAGAGGTTCTGGAACACAGTGAGTTGGGGGTAGGGAAGAGACCAGGCTGGAGAGGTAGCTCTGGAGGCCAGGGAGATTGTTTCTAACATATTTGAGTCTGTTGGGAAGCAATTTCATGGTTTGAAGTGAGTGACTGATACCCCGGCATTCATTTTGAAAATTATTCTTCCTACACTATGCAGGATGAACTAGACAAAGGCAATACCAGAAGCATGCATATGTACTAACAAAGAATAATGCCAATCCTTTAGGTCAGCTTAATGTCTCCTCTCTAAAGTCCTCTGCACTGTTAATTTAGTTTCTACAGTTTTTCTGAGATATAGGTAAGCCACAGGGCATTAATTTCATTTAACAGATCGGGAGCTAAGTTTGTAAAGCAGAAGATGAAGCACATACTCATATTTCAAGGCCAGTACTTTACTACACAATAATGATTATTTTTCACCGATGGATTGGTGGGGTGGGAGTAGGCAGGGGAGAGGGATAGGAGTCTACTTAGAGGGGAAGGGGAAGAGCAGAAACTTTTTTTAATTTAAACAACGCTTACTCATTATGTGTTCTATGCATGGTACCCCATTATGCTCAGGAAATATAAAGGTGAAAAAGTCCATTTCTATACTGAAAAAGTCTATTCTAGAATGTAACAATAACTGTCAGGTTTTTAGTCCTAAATGTATGCCAAGCAATTTGGGAGTGCTATATGCTTTAATTCTCCTACTAATTATATGTTTTGGGTGCAATTATAGTCATTGCAATTGGAGAATTGGTTCCAGGAACCCTCATGGATACCAAAATCTGCAGATGCTCAAGTCCCTTATATAAAATGATGTAGTATTTGCATATAACCTATGCACAGCTGCCACATACTTTAAATCATGCCTAAAATACTAATAATACCCAATACAATGTAAATGTTATGCAATAGTTGTTATGCTCTACTATTTAGTGAATAATGGCCAGAAAAAATATTGTACATGTTCAGTACAGACACAATTTCTAACCTGATATACTTTTTTAATTTAAAAACCAATTTTAAATTTGAAATTAAGAGGGTACATGGGCTTGTTAGTTACATGGGTATTATATGTGTAATAGTGGGGATTGGGCATCTAGTTTACACATCACCCAAATATTGAACATTATACACAATAGGTAATTTTTATCCAACACTCCTCTCCCACCCTCCTTCCTTTTGAAGTCCCCCCAAAAATTTGATCTGTGTTTGATTAAACCCACAGATGGGGAACCCACAAACATGAGGGTCAACTGTATAATTAACGTTTCACAGATGATGAAATTAAAGAACAGAAATATTAAACAATTCACGCACGGTCACTCAGTGTGTAAATTGTGAGTGTTAGGATTCAAGCTCAAGTTCAACCCCAGAGTCTGTTCTCTTAACTCAATACTATTTTGACTCTTTTAATATTCTACATGTTTTAATGTCTCTTGCATTTCTACCTCATTCTTTGTACCTCTTTTCTCGTTTTTTGCTCAACTTGGCCTGTGAACTTCTTGCTTGGGGGTGGGAATTTCAATGGGCTTGAGCTGATTTAGGCATATATGGTATAGGGCACTGCTCTATATTGAATCATCATCAAAAACAACATATTGTTTTTCACATACACTCTCACACACACAGAGCCAATGACACTGACCCTATCCAGCACATCAGCTATTCTTCCATTTAATGGGAAGTCCCTTTCTTACAATTTTCTGTTTTTGTTTTTCCAAAACTCTTAGAAAACCTGAAAGCAATGTCACCTTCTCAGTTCTCTAGTTTTCCCATGTGCATACAGAATCAATTATGCATTAGCAGGACAAAATGCATTTTCAAATTTAGTCAATGGCCCCATGACTCTAAGTATGTCTCTTCCCTGCTAACATGGATATAAGGACTGCATCCTTCAGAATTTTATATAGCTTATTTTGGAACAAATGTTTCCGAGTATGGACCCTGAACCTGAGTTTAAATACCAGCTACACTGCTGACTAGTTGTGTCTATTGTGAGTAAATTATGTCACATTTTTTGGGCTTCACTTTTCTCATTGGTAAATAGGGATAAGAATAGTGCCTACCTCACAAAGTCATCTTGAGAAATTAATGAAGAAATAAAGTAAACGAATGTGTTGTATAAGTGATTCCAGTATTTGAACTCAGACATCAAAAGTCCTTTTGAAAAATCAAGAGGTGTTTTGGTCATGAAAGATATTTTACTACTGAAAGTAATGATTTTTGTGTACTTCACAGGTCATAAAAACCCTTTTCTGTAAAGGGCCAGAGATTAAATATGCCTTTCAGGGCATATTTAATCCTACCGTTGTAGCATGAACACAGCCGCAGGCAATAAGTAAATAATATGGCTGTGTTCTAATAAAACTTTATTTACAAAAACAAGTGGGTCATGGTTTGCCAACCATCGTAATTAAATCTAGTAGCTGTTCTGCCAGGGGCAAGCATCATGTATTTCACTTCATTTAACTTTTAAAACAATGTAATGAAGAAGGTGTTCTTATCATCTTCATATTTATATTTAAGAAAAAAAAACTCACCTTCAGAAAAACAAAGTGATTTTAGCTGAAGTTTTAGTATGTTACTACAAAGCCCAAGCTGAAATTATTCAGTTATCTCTTCAGATGGTAAAATATTGTAACTTGGTAACTCATATCGAGTTAACTGATAACTTTA
Organism: Hylobates moloch; assembly: GCF_009828535.3. Classification (NCBI taxonomy): domain Eukaryota; kingdom Metazoa; phylum Chordata; class Mammalia; order Primates; family Hylobatidae; genus Hylobates; species Hylobates moloch. The sequence goes on along the minus strand of NW_026652292.1, from coordinate 66,602,551 downwards.
GACCTAAGGAAACAGAGTTAGCCAAAGGAAGGGGGCAATGAAGTGGAGCATTTATGTGGAGAATGTCTCGTAGGCTGGAATTCCATGTGGTTAGTGTTATTATTGCCATTATTATTTGTGCAGTTGTCTATATATTTTACTAAAATGAATTGATTAGCCTTACAATCAGTAAGCATAAAATCTTGATTAAAAATGAGCCTTTTCCAAATTTTTCTCCATCTATAAAATGGGCCAATATAAAGTAGATAAGTAGACTTCTTTGTGTCATACTTAGGTCTAAGAGCTGAGAATAAAGTAGATTCTGAATAAGGTAGAATAGATTGCTGTCTAAAAATGTTTCTATTCTAATGAAAAGAAAAGGGCAATAAAATTTACACAAAATAATGTATACATTGTCTTGTGGTGTTACATCCTATGAAGGAAAATAAGGCAGAGTCAGAGTGATGAGAGGAAGGGGAAATGACTGCTTTTTTACATAGAATGATAAGGAATTCCTATCTAAAATGTGACACTATGGGGAAATCTGGAAGAAATGAGGTAGGAAAATCATACCGATATCTTTGTTAAAGATATTCTAGGTAGAAGGAACAGCAAGCAAAGGCATTCTGCATTGGAGGTGTGGTCGGAGAGTTCTGAGAACAGCAAGGCAGCCAAATAATTCAAAACAGTGAACTGAGAAAGGATTCTAAGACAGTCAAAGACATAGCAGAATCAGGGCAGGGCATTTGAGTAAGTGACACGTTCCGATTTATGTTAAAGAGAAGGAAAGAAAGCATAGTATCTGTAATATGTTCTTTAAAAGATACTTCCCTGAAAGAAAGAGAGAAAGAAAGAAAGAAAGAAAGAAAGAAAGAAAGAAAGAAAAGAAAAGAAAAAGAGAAAGAAAGAAAAGAAAAGAAAGGGAGAAAGAGGGAGAGAGGAAAGTGGGAAAAAAAGAAGGAAGGAAAGAAGGAAGGAAGGAAGGCAGGAAGGAAGGAAGGCCGGCCAAGGAAAAAAGGGAGAGAATACATAAAAGAAACACAATGTTGTGTAGAGAATAGATACGGTAGTGGGGAAAAAGTAGAAGCAGGATAAAGAGAAATAATTAGAAAAAATGTAGGTTCTGTGTTTGGAAGGATCAGTGAAGAAGTGAGCATGAGTAGGGGCATTTTAATTTTGAGATACATGTTAAATATCCAAGTAGGCATATAGAATATGCAGTTGGCCATGAATCTGGAAGTGAGGATTTGGGGAGATGTGAGTATCTTTGCCATTTATAGCCATTAAATATGATGACGTTACCAAAATGTTTAAATGCTAATGCAACAAGAAGTCCAAAGATTAAGCCTGGGGTGGAGTGTTGCTCATATTTGGTGATCAGTCTCCAGTTCCTTGGAGAAGAAACCAGCTGAGGAGCCCTGAGAAATGTAGAATTCAAATTGTGACTGTAATTCCCTAAAAACCAAAGATATAAAAAATTTCAAAGAGGATAGCATATTTAAATATTCACAATATCACTAAGCCAGGTGAAATTGAAACCAAGAAATGACTATTAATTTGAGAAAATGGAAGTCAGTGATAATTGGCAAAAGCAATTATTGTGGATATGGCAGGGGGAAAGCCTCCCTGGGTTTAAGAAAACATGAAAGAGGAAGCCAAGGCAGGAAATAAAAACTACAGTTTTTCTGTGAGGCATGCAAATATGAACATAAGGTAGTTACTTTAAGGAGACTGGGAGTCAGGGAAGTATTTTTAAAAAGGAGATATTACAGATGCTATATGTAGACATGAGGGAGCAGGTAGATAGGGAGATGGCATGATGCAGGAAAGGGAGGGGTCCCTTCAGGAGTGGTTCCTTGAGTAGAAAAACTGGGAAGAAATGCAATGCAAGGATGAGTAGTTGTCCTTAGAAGCACAGTGACTTGGTCCATTGTAATAAGAAGGAAGTCAGAGGAATGGGCCGGGCTTGTAGGTGTAATCATGGAAGTCTGTGCAAGTTCTCTTTACATTCCTTCTGTGTTCTCTTTTTTTTTTGAGACGGAGTCTCGCTGTCACCCAGGCTGGAGTGCAGTGGCGCAATCTCGGCTCACTGCAAGCTCCACCTCCCGGGTTCACGCCATTCTCCCGCCTCAGCCTCTCCAAGTAGCTGAGACTACAGGCGCCCGCCACCACGCCCGGCTAATTTTTTTGTATTTTTAGTAGAGACGGGGTTTCACCGTGGTCTCGATCTCCTGACCTCGTGATCCGCCCGCCTCGGCCTCCCGAAGTGCTGGAATTACAAGCGTGAGCCACCACAACCAGCCTGTGTTCTCTATACATTTAGTAGGATCAGCAATCGAAACTCAGAAGGAGAGAGCATGTTTTGGAAGGTTAAGGAGATTGAAGATTTCAAATAAGCTTGATACATAAGAAAATGAAAGACATGGAAATTAATTCATACTAAAGGGTGATGTTCCTCATGTAATTATGGTATAGAATTAGATATATTAGTATATATATGTATATATATTTTCCAATCACATGCAGCTGCTCCTATGAAGGTATTGACTGGGAAGGGAAGTTGAATTTTACCTAGAGTTAGGGACTCACTAGGCTGGTGAAGGAAAGAGGAGAAATGTGGTTAAAGATTTATGCAAGTGATTGCTTTTAATGTTGAATTATGAGGCCAGATAAGGTAGCAGTAAAGGAGTTACAGGATATAAATGATCATGAGAATATAGTTTGAGAATCTCGAATGGGTGTATAAATTTGTGGGAAAAAATGAGGTAGAGGGAGAAAAATGACAATATAAGAGGCAGTGGTTAAAGAATGGAATCATTATAAAATCAAGGATGGGGAAGGGAAAATTATTGGTAATAAAATAATCTAGATGATGACTGTGATAATGGGTAGCGATTACCTTTATACATCTGAATTCATTTTAAATTTCACAATCTCAATAGAATTTCAGACCTTACAAAACTGGTTGGGCAGCCTTTTCTTTTGACAGAGTACTTTCTAAGAATTCTTCAAATTTCAGCATAAAAGTGATTACTTTTCCCGTTAATCAAGAGCTTCACAGTTCAATAGGGCAGCCACTGGCAACAAGTGGCTGTCTAAATTTAAATTTTAATTAATTCAATTGAAATAAAATTTAAAATTCACTTTCTCAGTCTCACTAATCACATTTGAAGTGCTTCAGAGCCACATGTGGCTGGTCATTGCTTGTACTAGACAGTGAAAATCTAAAACTTTTCCATCATCATCAAATGTTCTGTGGAATAATGCCATTCTGGATGTTTTGCCTCTAACTATTTGACTGTCCAACATTTCTGGCACAGAATGGAAATTAAATTTTGTTTTGTAACCACCTGGTCAGTTTTGCTAGAGACAGGAATCATCTGACAACTACTATGGCACCACAACCGCCCAAATACCATATGTTTTATGGCATCTAGGAAATAGACACATCATTGCCATGGTTACTGTATCACATAATATGAGCTAATGAGAAGCAATTCATGAGTAAAAGCCTACATAAAAGACGTGTTTGATTAAAGCAGCCATTTCCTATATGTTATTGTTTGTCAAATAGTCTAGTTATTTTGGGGTGTGGAAAGAGTTTGTGATGCAAGCTGTTAACCTTTATGATGGTAGTGTACCTTTAGCTCTCAAATGAAGACCATGATGTGGCTCAATATGGGGAGTAATATGCAGATAGGGAAAACCAATGATTCTTTTGAAACCATGAAGCTAGCAATTTACTTCCAGGCTTACTCTTTTTTTTTTTTTTTTTGAAAGAAAACAGATGAACAAATAAGTAATCAGTTTCTCATAAGTGAAGGTGAGGTCAGCTAAACATCTGCTGTATTCTAGCCACATGGCATAATTTTCAGAGGAAATTGCTATGCTTATAACTAGAATGTTTGAAAGGCTTATTTTCCAGTTAAATGGATGTTGTGTTCATTTGATGGAATTTTGTTTCCTATGGCATATAAGTATACATACAAACATACACTACTCCACAAGGAAAGTGAAGGGCAGATCAAGGGAGAAAAATAATATTTTGAACCTTAATCTGGGCCAGATCTGTGTGAGACAGTTAAATTATATCAGGTCACTGAATGGTCATGCTAATTCTTTGGTGTCTATTTTTTTTTTTTTTCATCTCAGTTTTGTAGATGAATGTACTTAGAAATATTAACATCAAGTAACCTGTCTCGGAATTGATAATAGTTGGAGGTTGATGTCTTCCTGACTCCTAGAAACTGTGATTATCTGTAACAGAAATGCATATTGCTCGTTGCATTTCCTTAATAAGTCAGTGAACACTGTGCAGGTTGCTTCACTCAGCCAGTTAAGACAGAGAATCAACCATGTTAAATGTAATAGGGATGGACATATAGAGAGAATTTCCAGTCAGGGAGGAAGCAAAGGATCCTTGAGTAGCTACTCTGAGTCATATATCAAATTATATACTTACAAAGTTTTTTGAGCTCCCATTGAATTTGGTAAGGTTGATATTTTCAGCCAATATTTTGATAAATAAGATATTCACCTGTCAGACAAGTTCAGGTAAAATACACACAGTTACCTCAAGTGAATACCTGCTACTTTATATAAAATGACTCTAGAAGATACATCACCTCTATCAATGTCAACTTTTATAACTGCTAAAAATTCTTTATGATAATTGTTACGTGTTTTTTGGAAGAGATTTTTTTCCTTTAATCAGCTAAAAGTTTGCTGACTTTGTTTTTCATTTCGAATAAATAATTTTTAGATTTATTGATTGTGTCTATTTTTCTTTTCTCTATTTTATCCATTTTTAGTCTAAACTTCATTATTTTCTTTCTTCTAGTTACTTTGTATTTAATTTGCACTCACATTCTAGTGTCTTGAGGTAGAAGTTTAGGTTATTGATTTGAGATCTCTCTTCTTTATTTTAATGTAGGCCTTTACAGCTATACATTTCCCTCTAGGAACTATTTTAGTTGCACTCTACACATTTTGGTATATGGTGTTTTCTTTTTCTTCATTAGTTTCTCATTGCCTTTGTGATTCTTTTTTTTGATCATTGATTACTCAGGAGTATGTCATTTAATTATCATATATTTGTGAATTTACACATTTTCTTCCTGTCATTAATTTCTAACTTTATTCCATTGTGATCAGAACAGATATAAACTATTCCAAAAAACAGATGAGGCTTAAATATGCTCCAACTCATTTTATAAAGCCAGCCTGACAATAATACAAAAAATATACAAAGGTACATATTACAAGAAAATACATCTACAACCAATATTTTAAAGAATACGGATGCAAATATCCTTCACAAAATACTAGCACACCAAATACAGCAACATATAAAAATCATAATATACTATGACAAAATAAGAATTGTAGCAAGCATTCAAAGTTGAACGTAAAAAAGCATAATATACTATGAGAAAGTAAGAATTACAGCAAGAATTTAAAGTTGAAAAGTCAAGCACTGTAATACATTAACAGAAAAAAAGACAAAGACAAAACAATTATCTAAATAGATGCAGAAACATCATTTTGCAAAATCTAAAATATTCTCAAAATAAAAACACTCAACAAATTATGGATACAAAGGAAGGTCCTTGACCTGATGAACGTTGTCTGTAAAAATTTCACAGCTAACATTGTACTTAGTGATGGAAGTCTACGTGCTTTATTCTAAGATCAGGAACAAGACAAAGATGTCTGCTGAGGCCACTTTAATTCAAAAATGTACTAGGGGTGCTAGCCAGGGCACTTAGCCAAGAAACGGAAATAAAAGTCATTCAGATTAAAAAGGAAAAAAGTAAAACTGTCTATTTGTATATGAAATGAGCTTGTATGTAGGAAATCCTAAGACATCATCCTCTCCATATCCACACCTAAAACACTATTAGAACTAATAAACAAGTTCAGCAAGTTTGTAGGATGCAAGTTCAATATAAAACATCATGTGTTTCTGACACTAAAAATGAATAATTAGAATATGAAATAAAGAAATGAGTTTAGTTTACAATAACATAAAACAAAATATTTAGGAATATTTACAAACAATGTAAGACTCATAAACTAAAACTTGCAAAATATTACAAAATATTGGTGAAAGAAATTAAAGAAGACCCACATACGTGAAAATACATTTCATGTTCACGGATTAGAAGACATAATATTATTAATATGGCAGTACTCCACTAATTCAGATATCTCTAAAGTAAAAGCAATCCGAATCAAAATCTCAGCTGCTTCTTTGCAGAAATTGACAGGCTGATCCCCAAATTCATACAGAAATGCAAGGAACCCAGAATAGCCAAAACAATGTCAAAAAAAGAACTAAGAAGAAGAATAATCCCCAATTTCAAATCTTACTAAAAGCTATAGAAATAAAAACCACGTGGCACCGGCATAGGCTAGATATAAATCTATAAAACAGAATTGAGAGCCCCTTATAATTATGGTCAATTGATTTCTGGCTAAGGTGCAAAGACCATTTAATGGAGAAAGAATAGTGTTTTTTCTTTATTTTGATTTCTTTTTTCCATCAAATAGTGCTGGGACTCCTGGCTGAAAAGAAAAAGAGAGAGAGAAAGAAAAGGAAAAAAAGAAAAAAAGAAAGACGTGAAATGTCTACCTCATACTAATTGCAAAATAAACTTGAAATGGATTATTAAACTAAATATAAAGCTAAAATTATAAAACTCTTAAAAGAAAACATAGAAGCAAATATTTTGACATTAAATTTGGCAATGTTTTCTTAGATAGGACACCAAAAGCACAAGAAAAAAAGAAAATTAAGTAAAATGGACTTCATGAAAACTAAGAATTTTAGGGTTCAAAGGACGTTTCCAAAAAGTTAAAATACAATCCACAGAATAGTAGAAAGTACTTGCAAATCATTAATCTGATAATTGTCTGGTATCCCAAATATATAAAGAACTGCTACAACTTCCAAATGAAAAATAAACCCATTAAAAATGGGCAAAGCATTTGAAGATACACTTATCCAAAAAAGATGTAAATATGAGCACATTAAAAGTCCTTCAATATCATTAGTCATTAGGAATATTCAAATTGAAACCACAGGGAGGTATCACTTCCCACTCACAGCATACCTGTTAGAAACCTCATACATTCCTGGTGGGGATGTAAAATGATGTAAGTTGCTTTGATAAAAAGTTTTGCATTTCTTCTAAAAGTTACAATTAGAGTTACAAGGAGATTCAGATATTTCAGTACTAGCTATATAGTGAAGAAAACTGAAGACATGTGTCCACCAAATAACTTGTACATGAATGTTCACAGCAACATTATTCACAATGGCCAAAAAGTGAAAAAAAAAAAAAAAAAAACCTCAAATGCCTATCAACTGATTAATAAATAAGCAAAATGTTGCTTATCCATGCAATGGATTATTATTTGGCCATAAAAAGCAATGAAGTACTAACACATGCTACAACAGTTATAAACACGGAAATATTATAGTAAGTGAAAGAAGTCAGATAGAAAAGACCACTTTACTGTATGAACTCAATTATATTCAATATCCAGAGTAGATAAATTTAAAATACCTCTACTTAGAATAGTTGTTACCAAAGGCTGTGGCAAAGGAGGAATGAGAATCGACTACTAAAAGATAAAGGGTTTCTTTTTGGAATGATGAAAATATTCCAAAATTAGATTGTGAAGAAAGTTATACAACTTTCTGATATATTAATTACCACTGAACTAATATATTAAAAATGTAAACATTATTTTATGTGAACTATACTTTAACGCATCTGCTTGATTCAGCCCATACTTTTTAGTTAAGGGAGAATTTCTAGGCAGATCTCCTCTAGACCCTTCTGTAAGAATCGTTTGGAATACTCAATTGTGTAACCTTCGTTTAACACTCAGCAGTGATATTTTCATGTTTGTAAGACCTCCATTTAGATTTTTATTCACTTATCAAAGTGTAAATCCATTAATTGTTCATATGTTCTTTGACCTTCCCACAAACCAGGGATATCATATCTCATATATTGTTTCTACTCCAGGATCCAGATTTTGTGTGAATAAATGAACGAAGATAAGAACTACAGGAAGGCACAGGTGAAACCCAAGAATACTTAACAGGACAAATAATGAGAAACTTCTAATACTCATAATATATGTAGACATAAAGGGAAACATGATAAATCCTAGTGAGGTTGACTATTGAATGTTCCGATGAAGAATAATAAATAAAATCCAAATGTAAAAGAACTCGAGGGAAAAAATCTGAGGAAAAGATAAGAAAATCACAGAAAGGGAAATATTTGCGGCTTTTACATCTGAAAAACTGCAGCTTCACTAGGGCATAGTAATGCCCCATCAGGACAATTTATTCTATTACCAGAAGAGCTTGGTATCTTCTGCTCAGTGTGACCTATTGAAATTGCAGGATTTCAGTAGCTGCTCATTGAGAGCGATCCATCATTTTCAACCCAGCTGCTCCACCCTTACTAGCAAAGTGAGTAACAAACTGTAAAAGAAACAAATGGCTCACTTATCCAGTGAGATACTTTTTCCCAAATATTCTCTGAGACTACATTTATTTTTCTTTTTCTTTTCTTTTCTTTTTTTTGGTGAATCAACCTGGCCCTTGTATCACTCATTGGAAGTGAGATGTAAATATGTCAACAAGTATTTTCAGAATTTCTGAAAGTAGTCAACATGATGCAGGAGAAGTGGCTTGCTTCTTTAGTTCCAAAGTCATGCAAAAGAGCTGATAAGCTTAATTTCATAAAAACAAAGAGAAGAAGGAAAGATAATTGTCCAAACTCATTTTTTGTTATAATAGTTAAGGGAAGTCAATGTGTATAAATAGTTCCACCATTAAGCTCTATTCCATAGCATGTTGCAGATTATACCGTCCTAGCGATAGCTGGTGAGATGAAATTGAGAAATCATCTATGCCATCAGACTTTATTTTAAATCCAAATAACATGTTTCTAAACATTTAAAACTCGGCCGGGCGCGGTGGCTCACGCTTGTAATCCCAGCACTTTGGGAGGCCGAGGCGGGCGGATCACGAGGTCAGGAGATCGAGACCATGGTGAAACCCCGTCTCTACTAAAAATACAAAAAATTAGCCGGGCGCGGTGGCGGGCGCCTGTAGTCCCAGCTACTCGGAGAGGCTGAGGCAGGAGAATGGCGTGAACCCGGGAGGCGGAGCTTGCAGTGAGCAGAGATTGCGCCACTGCACTCCAGCCTGGGTGACAGAGCAAGACTCCGTCTCAAAAAAAAAAAAAAAAAAAAAAAAAAAAAACTCACAGGATGGTAGAGTACCTGAAGAAAACTTTGCTAAGTCTTAGAAAGTCCTTGTCCAAAATTTCCTTTAAGACATAAGGTGGGGCTTTGGATCCTGAATTTGGAAAACATTCCAGCACTTTCATGGTCTCATAGTAACCTGGCTTCGAGCTGGAAAAGCCTAAGATTTCATCAGATGCTTTGCATGAAGAATAATAGGAAACCACCAGCCTCTCACCTGCCCTTTATCATGCTCGAAGATGACTATATCCCCTCATGCCCTAAGCTACTTTACCAAAGCCCCTCTTTTACTATTTCAAGGGGTGCTAAGGAGTCATCTAACCTAGATATACGCAATAAGGTGATGCATTTTCTGTAGATAAATACAAATAACAATTAAACTAAAAATTAATCTGCCTTATATTATTGCTCTGAGCCAGCAATTCTAAACAATACCAGTAATGAAATATTATTTCCTGCTAGGACAGACCTCTCCCACTCGCTACCCCCCAACACCTACCACTATTGAAGAGTGCATAGAACTTTCTCAGAAAAAAATACATGATTCCATCAAGGGAGGGATTGTATCTAATTTGCTCAAAGACAGCTGTTTGCTTCCCAGGATGTTGCACAATAGCTCCCACATAGTAGGTGTCCAAAAATATTTATTAAATTAAATGTTTACCTTACATGTGAGCACATTGTAAATACAAGGAACATAATATATGAAAGAATTAAGGTTAAATGGCATAATATTTTCAGAGAACTATACAAATTTATAATTCCTGATGCATAAAATACAAAGAGGAGCCAAGGCATGAGATGATTATGAATGATGAGCAGTATGAATTGGGCTTGCCAAAACAGTAACATAAAAAGGCAGCAAAGAGTGAAAAAAATAGAGTCTCCACTTGAGAGGAGACATATTTATTCAATTATGCAAACATAATTTGAGCACTTTCTTTGCAATAGACATTTTTTTCTAGGCCCAGGAGAAGTAAGATTTATAGGATATTGTTTCCATGTAATTCACAATCTAGAAGGATAAGTAGAAGGCATTAATAGCAAAAATACGAAGAGTGTCTTTTGAGTGCCTTTTATATACATGATTTCCAAATGTTAGAAAGTATCTCAATAAGGCAAGTGTTATCATTGTTAGCCTTTTATAAATGAGATCAGAGAGACTCAAGTTCACACAGTTTTAGATGGAACAGCTGGGTTGTCAGGTCGTTCCTCTCTGTGTTCACTGGCAAATGGAAAAATAACCAAAAGTAGGTCTATCTCACCATTGCACTCCAGCCAGGTGACAAAGTGAGACCCTATCTCTAAAAAAATTAGATAAATAAATAAAATGTATTCCCAGAGATACAAGTAGATTCACTCCCTTATCAAACAAATTGCCTTTTAAAAACAAACAAAAAATTATGCCTTAAAAGCAATTAATTTATCCAAGTCTCCAGTACTTAATATATAAACTACACATATATGCGTATGTACAGTATATGCATATAAATGAGTATATATTATATGCATATATGCAAGTTTATATAATACATATATGATACACATTCACATACACACATGTAGATGACAGCCTGTTTAGTTTCTGCAATTTCCCAATGAAATATAAACTGAACAGAATAACAAGACAAAAGGTTATATATATTAGCTTATGTCAGCTATTCAAAAATGCCATATATTTAAGAGGGTTTCTTAGTATTTACGTGCAACTCAAAGTTAGTGTAAATGCTCAGAGAAACTTAAGCACTCATTCATCTTTTCAAGAAGGTTGTATAGAACACATTAGTGAATTATGTTCAAATATTCAAAATTCTGTAGTATTTGAGTCACAGTGAGGAGGATTTGAGGATATTTGAGTATACTCCCAAGGTACTTTCTTTGTTCTCACTGGTATTTGATGTTTTGTTCTCAGGGGTGTCACAGAAAGAAAGAGCCGTCTTAAAAGGCCCAACAGAAGCAGGCCTGTTTTACGTTAAAGGGCCAAGTCAGCTTTGCACTTGAATTGCTGTCTGTGTTCTATCCTGGGGCCTTGGGGAAGAGATGTATTTCAGGGCACTCTTATGTTCTCTGTGCAGGGGTCACAGGCAACTTTCAAATCAGAAATGCAGGGCTTCAGCTATCTCAAAGTAACTTTGACCAATCTTTACATATTAGTAGATAAAATAGATTATACTTTTAATAGATTATTAAAGGGTTATTATATCATTTAGTAAATTTGAACCCAATAATTTTGGAAACTTACTCAATTCTCTCTCCTACTCTATTGGAGCTCAGACATCACTAAGAAAAACTGGATGCCAAAAATAATTATTTATTTTCTACTGATGTGTTCTTCTGCTCTATAAGCCCAGTTTTAAACGGACTATATGCTCCCTGATTTAAATAATGTTCATGAGTATATGTCCATTCATGATAAAGAACATATTAGCAAAACTTTAACTATTAGATAAGTCATATTTATTATTTTAGAGAATGTCAACAAAACATAAAGACACATATTTTCATCTTGAACAGTAAGACACTGCAACTTGGACAATGTCTAATTTCTCAGGGTTATAAGTGAGTGCCCCATATTTCTTAAGCATGATCAGACTTTGGAATCCTCAGTGCTTATCCATAAAAGCCCCTTTTGAGATAACAGTAACAAAACCATCATCTATGTATAATATGTATCACACTCATACATACATTCTCACATATCTTAATTATGCCTCTGTTGTTGCTGCTGTTGTTTTGATAAAAGTTGAGTCTAAACTGGTTTGGATAACCACACGCACACACACACACACACACACACACACACACACACACACAGTCACTTAAAAATTACAAAATTAAAAATAAGAAAAAGAACGTTGAAATTATTAGCTCAATAAGCCAACTCTGAGGAAGCTGGAAGTTTCATTCATGGGTAGAGTTTTATGGTGTCTTTCTCATTCTGTTCACTCAGATTTTTATCCTGTAAGATGGGCTTCACCGTGGACATGCATATTCCTGATCAAGGACATCTTCTGGCATCATATATCCTCAGCTGTGTCACACAAAAGAACTTTCTGTTTAACATTTCTACTTTGAAAAATTGCAGAGTAGGTTTTTGATTGGTTCATCATGAGTCATGTGCCCTTCCCTTGACCAATCACTGAAACTAGGTTGGTAAGAACTTACAACAGGATGCCAAGTTTTAGTAAAGGAGGGGAGGGTGAGTTTTCCAAAAGAAGAGAGGTAAGTGAAGACATGACCAATGGCATAAAAGTTCGTCACCAGTAACTCTCTTAGTCTGGGGATTCTAGTCCAGAAAATGAATTTCACAGAATAGCTGTTTTGGCCTGTTTGTTTCCTCCAGGAATAATTAAAAAATTGAATCCACTGGTCTTGCAATTTCCTCTTTCTTCTTTAAATGTGAGGCAGGTGGCAGGTACTTTCAAGGACGGAAGATTGTACAGCTCTTATTCACAACTGCATGGGGGATCAGGTTCAAAAGCCTTAAGTGGGGCCTAGAACTGAAACTACTTTTGGGCATAAAAGCCACATTTCTGCTCAGAAGTGCCATTCTTATAAAGTGGTAATGACTCATAAAACAAAGCAAAACAAACACAAGTACTGGTACCTGTGAAGCCATCAGATCAAGTAAGTCTGATGATTATCCAAAGCAAACCAAACTAAATAGATCTGGTTCAAAGATTTTCAGCATAAGACCTGATGAAGGAAAACAAGTGGGAATAAGGCCACTGAGTAATTCCAGAGACAGCAACAAGTCAGTTGCTTCTAATTCATAATTTATAGCCAATCTCATTGATAGTGTGGATGCCTGAGGGTAAAAAGGCAATTTGTGTTCTAAGTGGCTAAAGTAATGGTATAACCCACAGAGAATAGGATGATGAGTACTGAGTTATCAGAATATATATATAATCAATATTTGCAAATTTGAAAAATACATAGGTCAGTTGAGGGAAGAGAGATTTTTTGTGGAAGTTCAGATTCTCCGTAACTCAACCCCAGGCTGTAGATGCTCAACTCATTTTCTCTAGTTCCTCAATTGTTTCCTCTCTGTGTCCTGAGACGTATATTTGTCACCTTGGGTCACTCTAAAATGTTCCACTTGTTTCTATAACTTTCCAGTGACACAAGAAGAGAAAAGCTCTTTCCTCTGAGTAACCTCAGCTTTAGTTTTGTCTACTTGTTACAGTGTTTCATAATATTCCCTACTTTAACAATTTGTCCTTGAGTGGTCAATAACTTAGCACCCAGTCCTTACAGGGACTATTTTTCTCATAAAATACCTGAGACCTCCTTTTCTACGTCAAGTGCCAGTCCTGGCACCTGTAAGCACAGGTTAAAATCTTCTGTGACCTGGTAGGGCTTTGCTTGCTTTTATATTCCTGAGGTAGCAGAGACTAACTGGTTGTATTGCAAACTCTTTACCTTTTGTTCCTGGGCACACAGTCTGCTTCTTCCAGTCTCCCTTGCAGTAAAGTTTAGGCACTGGGCAAGTTCTGGCCCATAAAATGTGGTTGGAATATTGTGACCCACTTCCAGAACTGTCCTTTTAAAACCTCCCATAAACCTATGCAAGAGCCTGTCCTTCCTAAGCCAATAACTGAATGGAAAGTCCACTGAGGGAAGTAAAGCCACATCTGGAATAAGTACTGGTCTTAAAGTGACCAAAAAGATGTCTACCTGGCTAGAAGCATCCACCTGATACTGTGAAGAGAGAACAAAATAATCTTATTTTATTTTTTTAAGTTACAAAGGTTTGGAATTTTATCTGTTACAGAAGCAACTGTTTTTTTCACTAGCAAATTTTTCCTCTGCCTTTAGTCGACATCACCTAGAAAGGGTTCTTCTTTCTCTCCAGTGCTTGATAAATTATCGATTACCTCTTCAGCTCTTCAAATTATCATTAATCCAATGTCAGGACTTACACTGGTCAGCACATGGTACCTTCTGAAGGATAGAGACCTTCATTCTTTAATACGTGTCATGGAACTTATAAAGCAAAGCACACAGCATACAATATAAATGTGTTTATTGATCCAGAAATCCACAAGAGAAGTGGAGGGGAATTTCTTCTCCAGCCAAGAGAGATCCATGGATGAAGTAAATAGAAACAGATGTGACACATCTGCATGTTATCTGAATACCATTCAAGAATCATATTAGTATTTGTAGATTTGTTTTAGATATCATAATTAATTAGAACCAGAAGGAAACCCATTTTAAAATGTCACTTCATCTTGTTTCATTTAATTTCACTATATTTTATTTTATTACATATATGCATCAATAGTTCATTGATAAGTAAAGTTTTATAATATGGATGTGCTAGTTCATTTGATTATTCACCCGGTGTAGGACATTTGGATAGTTGCAAAATGTTTACTGTTACAAGTTAAGCTTCTACGAACAGACATATAAACATTTTACATGGAGATACGTTATTATTTATCTTGGTAACTGTCAATGAGTACAATTGCTGGGTCATATGAGTTGCCATCACCAAAACCAAAGTAATGAATATATTCATAACCTCCAAAAGTTTCCCTGTGTCCCTTTGTTTGTGTATGTGTGTGTTTACAGTAAGAACAAATCACATGAAATCTACCCACTTAACACATTTTTAGATGTACAATACTGTATTGTTAACAATACGCACTACGTGGTATTGTAGATCCCTGAAACTTACTCATTTTGTATAACTGTAACTTTTTACCCATTGAAGGACAACATTCCATATCCCTCTCCCTTCAACCCCTGGTAACCACCATTCTATTTTCTACCTTTATACATTTCACTATTTAGATACCTTATATGAGAGAAATCAGACAGTATTTATCCTTCTGTGACAGAAGTATTTAATTTAGCATAATGTATTACAAGACCACCCATGTTGTTTTTAAGGCTAAGTGATATCTCATTGTGTGTATATACCATTTGTTCTTTATCCTTTCATCTGTTGATTGACACTTGGACTGTTTTTGTCAGTTATTGTGAGTAATGCTGCAATGACATGAAAATGTAGAGGTCTTCAAGGTTCTGATTTTAATTATTTTTCATATATACCCCAAAGTGGAATGTCTGGATCTGACAGTAGTTCTATTTTTAATATTTTGAGGAACATCTATAATGTTTTCCATGACAGCTGCACCATTTTATATTTCCACTAATGGTTGCAAGTGTTCCAATTTCTGCACAATCTGTCAACACTTGTTATCATTGTTTTTGTTTTGATAGCAGCCATTCTAACAGGTATATATTGATATCACATTGTGGTTTTGAGTTGCATTTCTTTAATCATTAGCAGTTTTGAACATATTTTATGACACAGCTCTTGGCTGTTTTATGTATTTTTTAGGAAACATCTATTGAAGTTCTTTGTCTTTTTAAAAATCAGATTATTTGGGTTTTTTTGATATTGAGTGGTAAAATAAGGAATTCTAACCAAAGAAATTAGGCAGGAAAAAATAAATACAAGGCATCCAAATTAGAGAGAAAGAAGAAAAATTATCTGTTTGCAGATGATATGATCTTATATACAGAAAACCCTTAAAATTCTACCAAAAATGTGTTAGAGCTAATACACACTTTCAGTAAAATTGTAGAATACAAAAGCAACACACAAAAAATCAGTTGCATTTATATACACCAACAATAATCTATATGAAAAGGAAATTAAGAAACAATCCATTCATAATACCATCAGAAAGAATAAAATACTTAGAAATAAATCTAACCAAGGAGATGAAAGATATACACTGAAAATTATAAACGACTGATTAAAAAATAAGGCAGACACAAATTAATGGAAAGACATCATGTGTTTGTTTACAGGAATAATTAATATTGTTAAAATGTTCATACTACCCAAAGTCATATACAGAGTCAATGCAATCACTGTCAAAATCTCAAAGGTATGTTTCATAGGAATAGAAAAAAAATTCTAAAATCTATATGGAACCATAAATGACCTCAGATAGCCCAAGCAATTTTGAGCAGGAAGAAAAAAGCTGGAAACATCATACTTCCTGATTTTAAAATATAAGTCTATAATCATTAAAAACAATATGGTATTGGCATAAAAGACGCATATGAACACATGGTCCAGAATAGAAAGCCCATAAATAAACCCATACATATATGGTCAAGTGATTTTAAACAAGACTGCCAAGAATATACAATAGAGAAAATATAGTCCCTTCAACAAATGGTGTTGGAGAAGCTGGATACCCACATCCGAAAGAATGAAATTGAACCCTCTTCTTACAGTATACCATGCACAAAAATCGGCTGAAAATTGGTTACACTTAAATATAAGATACGAAGCTGTAAGTCTCTGAGAAGGCAAAGTGGGGAAAGTTTTTAGCTTTTATTTTTTTTTGGCAATAACCCCTTGAATTTTACATCAAAAGCACATGCAACAAAAGGAAAAATAGAGAACTGAGACTACATAAAACCAGAAACCTTCTGCGCCACAAAATAAACAATCAACAGAGTGAAAAGACAACCTATGGAATGGGAGAAATATTTGTACGTCATTGTATTAGTTATTTTCCACATTAATATGAAGAAATTCCTGAGACTGGGTAATTCGTGAAGAAAAGAGGCTTAATTGGCTCAGGGTTGTGCAGGTTGTACAGGAAGCATGATGCTGGCATCTGCTCAGCTTCTGAGGAGGCCTTAGGAACCTTATAATCATGGTGGAAGGCAGAGGGGAAGCAGGCACCCTGCCTGGCAAAAAGAGGAGCAAGAGAGTGAAGGGGGAGGCGCTACACACTTTAAAATGACTACATATCAGGAGAAGTCACTCACTATCGCAAGGACAGTATCAAGAGGGATGGTGCCAAATCATTCATGAGAAAGCACCTCATGATCCAATCACCTCCCACCAGGCCCCACCTCCAACACTGGAGATTACATTTCAAAATAAGATTTGGGTGGGGACACAGATCCAAATTATATTAGTCATACATATTATGAGGAGTTGCTTCCAAAATAAACAAGGGAGCTAGTTTTACTGATTAGATGAACAACACTCTTAGACCTGCCTCCTCTTTTTCTTTAATAGACTATATTTTAGAGCAGTTTTGGGTTCACAGTAAAATTGAGCAGAAGACACAGATTTCTCCTATTTCTGCCTCCCACATATGCATAACATCCTCCAATATCCCTCACCAGTATGCAACATGTAATATAGTGGATCAACCTATTTTTAAAAATTATTTAAAAATAATATTTTTAAAGCCCAAAGTTTACATTAAGCTTCACTCTTGGTATTGTACATTCTGTGGATTTTTACAAATGTATAATTTGGACACATCTACCATTACCACGTAATACAGAATAGTTTCACTGCTTTAAAAATCCTCTGTGCTATACCAGCTCAACCCTCCTTCCCTCCTAACCTCTGTCAACTACTGATTAATCCCTTCTTCTCTCCTAACCTCTGCATAGTTTTGCCTTTCCCAGAATATCATAGCATTGGAATCATACAGAATGCAGCCTTTCAGTTTGGCTTTTTTTCACTTAGTAAAGATATTTAAGTTTCCCCTATTTCTTTTTATAGCATAATAGCTCATTTCTTTTTAGTCCTGAATAATATTTCACTGTCTGTATGTACCACAGTTTATCCATTTAGCAACTGCAGGACATCTTGGTTGCTTCCACGTTTTGGCAATTATGAATAAGGCTGATATATACTTTCATTTTCAGGGTTTTATGTATTCAACTCATTTGGATAAATACCAAGGAGCACAGCCTCTTCATTTTTATTACTGAGCAATCTCAAATACATCTCTGTTTTTAGTGGTGATTGTAGCTGGGCAGGTGTTTTTGTTTTTGTTTTCTTTTAACCAGCTGACAATGAGAAAGTGAGGCGTCAAAGAATTTCCAGTTAGCACTTTCCTTCTACTTCAAGAGCAGCATCACCCAAAGGAGGGTCATGAGGGGATTAAAGAAGTCAGATATGCTGCCTCAAGTCTGGCACACTTGTTTCTACACATAGGCTCATAAAAGCAAAACGTTTTGGCCAGGATTTTGCATAACCTCATAAAGATATTCCTTCAGCAGAGTCTGACTTCTAACCATCCCTTAAATTCTCCATTTTCCTTGATCTCTTCTTCTTCTTGTTCCCTGAGCTGACTTAGTCCCTGAGCTGAGGCTCTGGATTTTTGTTGTTGTTGTTGTTTGATTAGTTGATTTGGTTTGGTTTGGTTCTAAAATTTTCATCCTGTAGTATAAATCAGATATTGACTCACTTAAGAGTTCTGTTACTGAGGAATGTATATAGTAGGAGATTTGGTTCAGGATTATGGAAGATTAAAAGAGGCCAAGAGCTGGTCTCAGTCATGGGTTACATCTTATTCTTTTTTTTCTTGTTAATACAGATATCTTAACAACAGCAACATGAACAGATAACTTGAAGAGGAGGGTTACTATTTCCCCAATGATTGCTAATGCTTTACCATAATATTGAGAGTAGAGTGGTCTCCTTTCCAAGCATGAATTTCATTATGAAGGTAGTTTCAAACCTCTTCTTTATTATCGGAATGATTTTTTTCCTTTTCTTCACTGCAGCATGTGATAGGAAAGTCTATCCCATCACAATTTATACAAAAATGCTTAGAATGCGCTGCTGTTTTACATCTTACATCACAATTGGTATTGAAATTTGTGATGGTTAATACTGAGTGTCAACTTGATTGGATTGAAGGATGCAAAGTATTGATCCTGGTGTGTCTGTGAGGGTGTTGCCAAAGGAGATTAACATTTGAGTCATGGGCTGGGAAAGGCAGACCCATCCTAAGTCTGGGTGGGCACCATCTAATCAGCTGCCAGCATGGCTAGAATATAAAGCAGGAAGAAAATTGTGGAAAGACTAGACTGACCTAGCCCCCCAGTGTACATCTTTCTTCCTTGCTGGATGTTTCCTGCCCTCAAACATCAGACTCCCAGTTCTTCATTTCTGGGACTCAGTCTGGCTCTCCTTGCTCCTCAGCTTGCAGACAGCCTATTGTGGGACATTGTAATTGTGTGAGTTAATACTTAACAAACTCCCCTATACACACACACACACACATACACACACACACACACACAAACGTGTGTGTGTATATATATACATATATACATAAATATATAAATACATATATAATGTATGATATATATACACATACATATATATGCACATATATATAAATATATATATACACACATACATATATATGTATGCACCTTTAGCTCCAGTGTGTATATATATATACACACATATATATGTATGTGTGTGTGCATATATATACCTGTGTGTGTGTGTGTGTGTGTGTGTATATATATATATATATATAATTGGTTGTATCCCTCTAAAGAACCCTGACTGATACCAATTTCATTTAGTCTAAAAGTGTTGCTCTCATATAACATAAGGCAATTCAGCTACTTCAGGTATTAAAACAGTCAGTTCTTATTTATGAAAAACAGCATCCTGAAAAGAAATTATGCAGAAAGAGGGATGACAAGTTCCATGTTCCCATCCTTTCCTTTACTGGGACCTTCATCAAATATGTCCCCTTTGACAATGAGCGGCTTCAGTGCTATGCTCTTTTGTATTCATCTGCTTTTGCTGGAGTTGCTTTCTCTACCAGGAAAACCATCTCCAGCCCTCCCATTCTCTGCCTGTTAATACCTTGTCATTGCTTATGGATCAGCATTTGAACAATGTCCCTTGAGTAGAATTTCCTGGTGATCTCCATGTTACCCTTACCTTCCTGGAATTCACTTCTGTTCCCCAGGCCACAACTCCAGGGATCAACAGTCACATAAAATCCTCCAACTGGAGCCTCTGGGAGATGGCCTGCTCTCTACTTTGTATGTCTTAAGAGCCTTTGTATCTCTCTTCACACCTATTTCACTGTGAAGATCTGAAGGCCACGGTCTATAACAAGAAACGAAGTGTTCAGCAGTTTGTGGTAAAACAAACAAAAAAATGTGAAAAACTGATTTTAAAAATAAAGTCCTACATAGGAAAGGGAAAAGATGTAATGACAAAGATGCCAAAAATGATTGCAACAAAAGCAAAAATTAACAAATGGGATCTAATTAATCTTAAGAGCTTCTGCACAGCAAAATAAACTATCAACAGCGTAAACAGACAACCTACAATATGAGAGAAAATTTTTACAAACTATGCATCTAGCAAAGGTCTAATATCCACATCTGTAAGGAACTTAAACAGATTTACAAGAAAAAATAACAACCCCATTAAAAAGTGGGCAAAGGACATGAACAGACAGTTTTCAAATGAAGACATACATGCGGCCAACAAGCATATGAAAAAAAGCTCAGTATCACTGATCATTAGAGAAATGCAAATCAAAACCACAATAAAATATTATCTCACACCAGTCAGAATAGTTATTACTAAAAATTCAAAAAATAACATGATGGCGAAGTTGCAGAGAGAAGGGAATGCTTATACACTGTTAGTAAGAGTGTAAATTAGTTCAATCATTGTGGAAAGCAGTGTGCCAATTCCTCAAAAACCTCAAAACAGAAGTACCATTTGACCCAGCAATCCCATTACTTGATATATACCCAAAGGAATATAAATCATTCTACCATAAAGACACATGCACATGAGCATTCACTGCAGCTCAATTCACAATAGCAAAGACATGGAATCAACCTAAATGTCCATCAATGACATATTGGATAAACAGAATATGGTACATATACACCACAGATATTATTCAGCCATAAAGAAGAATGAGACCACGTCTTTTTGGGAACACAGATGGAGCTAAAGGCCATTATCTTTAGTAAACTAATGCAGGTACAGAAAACCAAATACTGTACATTCTCACTTATAAGTGGGAGCTAAATGATGAGAACACATGGACACAAACATGGGAATAAGAGATACTGGGGCCTACTTTTGGGTGGGGGTTAAGAGGAGGGAGAGGATCAGAAAAAATACCTATTGAATACTGGGCTTAGTACCTGGATGATGAAATAATATGCACAACAAATCCTTGTGACATTAGTTTACCTATACAACAAACCTGCACATGTACCCCTGCTAAAAACAAGAAAAAAAGGTAACATTAATGACAAAATAAATACTCAAAATATGAAGTTAAGATTTAAAAAGAGCAGGCTACAAAGCTATAGCTATGGGGTGATACAAATTATGTATCTGTGTAGGTATATAGAGGTAAGTATAGGTACTAATGTATGTACTAATACACACACACACACACACACGCATTCATTCACATTTTCCCACACTGTGACTAAAAGCACATATTTGAGAACACCCTTTGTCAATAATCATAATACATCTATTTTTCATCTTTGTCAACTAGATAGGCAAAATGTTATTTTAATGTAGATTTTAGCTATTAAATATTATTTTGCAAAAATAAAATAAGATAAATATATCAATTTAAGAATCTGACTTTATTCTGAAAGTATGTTTTATATATTCAGTGTTAATTTTTTCCATAGTTTATAAAAATGCATTTGTAATTAATTATCTTAATGTCTGGCAAAATCAAAAGCTGGCAACCAAATTTGAGTTTTCAAGTAAAATAAATATACTGCTCTATAAAATCCACAAATCTGCTATAGCACCTGTCCACGTTTATTACAAATGCTTCTTTATATCCGTGGGTACTTCTGTAGATGCTAGATTTGGAAACAGCAGAGATGGTGCCTTATTCATCTGGAAACCAGGACCTGATACAGCAGATGCTTAATGAATATTCTCTGCAGAATGGTTGGAGTTTGGAAAGATAACAAAAAGGTAAGTGAAGTGGTGAAATGTTTATTTTAGTCTTCTCTTCTTCTGGGCACAATTTAAAGAAATATAAAAAGGTCCTCTTTTCAAACAATATGGTACTTGAACAGCTCAGTATTTGTAAGAAGTAGTTTCAGTCTCTCTGATATGCCTGTTTCTATCTATCCGTATAAGTATAGGTATATGAAAAAGACAGAGTCTATTCTATAAACTAAACCTGATTATGATTATACATGTGATCATGAAAGAGTATCCTGTGTGTCTAGAAATATACAAATAATGTAATAACAATGCTAGCATTCATTCAAATGATATTTGTGAAATTCCCTAAGTGTTTCACAGCCTCATTTGATTTTCAGAAAACTCAGTGAATTGTGAAATTTGCTTCCAGGTGGAAGAATCAGAGAGCTTCATTTACTAAGTAAGGGAGTGAAAACTTAGAGCAATATTTCCTATCCTCGAACCTGGTGAAATGTTTTTTTTTGTTTGTTGTTTTGGTTTGCTTTAGCTTTTTATCCCTGGTAGCAGTTGTGTACCAAGAAGAGATGGAATGAGAGAAAAGCAGTCTTCCTGCCTCCTATCCTCCTATCCTCATCTACCCACAGCTTCATTCCACTGTATGGAGAGGAAGATTTTATCATTGATATTATTTACATTTGTCAATGTAGGTGATAATAAAAAGAAAATTGACATTAGTGAGTTTTGTTACATTGTTGTTGCTTTAAAATTCTCTGTGTATAAAGCATCATCCCTCCTTTTCCTGTGCTCTGGGGGGGCTCTCCTTGCCTCATCATTGGTGCACCCATTTGTGTTAGGCAAAGCCAACAGTTAAGGCAAGCAACTCCCAAATTGCAAATGATTTCTTGCACAATAACTGTTTTTGGTGACATTATAGTGTCATATAGGTCGTCAAGGCCTCTGTTTCATGTAGTATTTCAGGAACCCAAGTCATTTTATTCTGTGGCTCTGCACCTTTAGTTCCTATTCTCTCTATTCAGACTATGGATAATGAAAGAGAGGGCATGACGGATTGTTCAGAAGACCTTGAGGGTCAGGATTGTGACTGGCTTCTATCATTTCTGTGCAGGAAAGTGGGCACACATCACTGCAAAGGAGGCTTGGAAATAAGGAAATTATCTGTATACTGGGGGTGTGGGGAGGATTTTGGTGAGCACATTGCAATGTTGTATTCCATCCTATTTCCACACTTTGTTCACTCTTGGATGAGGCTGATGAATAGATAGTTAACTGGTCATGGTGGATGCCTGTTAATCGTGCATTTGGTGTAAAAATTTGGAAGTCATTATTGAAATAGAAGCACTACTTTTTTGGCAATCAAACTTTTCCAGTGCTAACTCACTTGAATTCTCATAATCATAAAAATTTATTTTTTGAGCATTTTAAGTGTGCAAATAATTTTTACACCAATTTTCTTATTCTAGCTTAGCCATTACTTGGTGGATTGTCAAGATCTATTTCTCTCCTCCATTTTATACATAAGCATAACACTCAGGGAGGTTAATGGTGTATATTCCTCATCTAGTAAGTAAAAAGTGCCCTGTAAACAGGGTTGTCTAAGAAAAAGTGTGTTAGGCACTCTCAGTTGCACAAGGAGTAATCATTCACCAAGTTTCTTTATGGAAATTGTTCTCATTTCATTCAGGTTTGCAGCAGATGGTAGTTATATGACACAACTCTGGGCAGGGATGCCTAAAGTAGAAGTCTCTTCTAAAAAAGGACAGGTGGAGCTGATTCTGCTTTCTTTTCTTCCTCTATTGAAGAAAAACTGCCCAGGTCTGCAGATCTGTTTTATTGAAGTGATCATGCATGCATATATATATATATATACACACACACACACCTATATATGTGTCTGTGTGTATGAATATATATATATGTGTGTGTGTGCCTGTAAACACTGCGATATATGTGTGTGTGTATGTATACACAAACACACTGCTATAACAAATTGTGACAAATTCAGAGGCTTAAAACAAAACAGCTTTACCACCTTATAGTTCTGGAGGTCAGAAGTCTAAAATTGGGTGTCTTTAGTGCTGTGTCCTTTCTGAAAGTTTCAGGAAATAATCCATTTCCTTGCCTTTTTCAGCTTCCAGAGGGTGCTGCATTCCTTGGCCCAATGCTCCTTTCTTTCATTACTCCAAACTGTTTCCATCATATCTCCTCCTACTAACCACATTCTTCTTATAAGTTCCCTTTGATTATATTGGGACAATCCATAGAATCAAGTGTGATTCCCCGATCTCAGTATATCTAACTTAATCATATCTGCAAAGTCACTGTAAGGTAACATATTCACAGGTTTTGGGGGTCAGGATATGGACATATTTGAGGAGCCATTATTTAATCTACTACAGCTACTCCCTCCTCCAAAAAAAAAAAAAAAAAGGCACATTTTAAGGTCAATTAGATTAAGCATTGGAGTTAACCCAGAGATGGCTTATTGGAATATGAGGCCAATGACCCATACTCTATGGGCTGGAGCTCATACCGATAGACACTGGAAGAAAGACCACCTGTACTGCTCTCAAAGAAGCCAGAGCTGTGGACCACCTGTTTACTGTCCTCTGGTATCTTGCCCCTCCTGCTCTCAGAGTGATGGATTTCAATTTGTTATTTTCTCCCTTAAGAGGAGCTTGAAGCACTCCACACACATTTGGCTTATTAATCTTCATAACATCTCTAAATACCCCTGTGAAGTTATCAAAGGGCAAAGGAAAGGGTAGTAATAATTATCCTCATTTAATAGATGGGGAGATTGTGACAGAGAAGTGGTTCAATTACAGTCTCTAATGAGTTGTAGGGAAAGGCAGGAAAAGGAGAGAGATTGCTGCCAAACCCATCCCTTCAACCACTATTTTGCTTTTACAACTTCCTTACTAAAAGTTTCTGAAAAACATGGTCTGGGTTTTCTGAAGAGTGGGCTGGCAGCAACAGAGGTGTAGGTTACATTTATATATGCGTGTCTGCTTGTATCACTGCCTATGATGGACAGCTTGCAAACTATCATCCTTAGGTGAGGCCAAAATAAGCCAATCTCAGAGAAAGCTAAAACTGAAATGTAAGGAGAGTTGTTAGGACTTAATTTCCTCACATGGAAATTATTTGCTAATGACATATTTTTTCAATGGGTAGGATGTATCTCTTTGCAATCTGAAACTTAATATGGGCTGAGTCCAAGGAAGTCTACTGTATTCAATCAGATCTTTTGTACTTTCTAGAAAATATACCTTGAGCTATTTTGGCCCCTAAATTAGTCATAAAACCATTTACTAAAGTAAATCCATGGAGATTATTTTCTCTGTGTTGGGAAAAGCAAGAGGACTAAGGTTAAAGATGTTTGCCCACCCATATTTCTAAAACAGACAATGAATGATATTGGTCAAAGACACTATCTCACTCTCTTTCTTCCTTTCCAACCCTTCCATTGTTCCATAAGATAATACCAATTTTTAAATTTGAGTCAGACAGAGAAGTTCACTACACTGAGAGCAAACCCCTGAGAGATTATGCAGTGTGATGCAGTAGTGAGCTGGAGCCAGGTAGGCATCTGTCTTTGTTGAATTCTGTCTTGAATTCCCTTGGTGACTACAGGTGAACCTTTTGAAATCTGGCCTCTGCCATCTCTCCCAGTCTCATGTCTCTAGCAAAACTATAGCACATGTGATTTTCCAAGCATAACATGCATTTTCTCATTTTATCTCTTCTCTTTGAGATTCACTTTTCCCTGTATACATTTGCTTTTTACACTTAATTATTCTCCTGACTCCTATTGATTCTTCAGGTCCCAGTGAGGTAAGAGATCAACAGGACTTTTTTTCTGAGCACAAGTTACAACTCTGCTGATCAAAAGGGGATGTAGTAAAGAAACCAGCTAAAACCAGCCAGGATGAGAAATTAGAGTGTGTTTGCATAAGACACTCCTACCAGCACCATGACATTTTACAAATGCCATGGCAATGTCCCAGAACCTTACAGGGTACTGAGAACTCCCCCATTTTTTCCCAGAAAGTTCACGAATAACCTGCCCCTTACATAGCATATAATTAAGAGTGGGTATAAATACAGCTAGCCAGCAATCCTTGAGTGCTACCCTGTGCTACTCTGCCTATGGGATAGCCATGCTATTGCATAGACATATGGAGCAACCATTTTGCTGTACACTATTGCTTTAATAAAGTTCCTTTATTTCACTATTGGCTCACTCTCGAGCTGTTTCCTGAGCAAAGCCAAGAACCCTCTTGGGCTGAACCCCAGTTTGGGGTTTGCCTACATCACCTGTTTACATATCATTCCTTTCTAGAAGTCTCCTCTTTCTCCCTATGGCTAGATTAGATATCCCCACAATATGCTCCATCATGCCCAACAGGTGTTCCCAAAATATTTATTAAATGAATACTAAGTTCAATGTTCCAATATTTTCTAAAGTTAATGTCTGAGAAGTACTTTTTAAGAGAATCGTTAAATCAAGGAAAAGCTCAAAAGCAAAGGCAATCCTTACACAATTACCAGACATTCATAATCTTTTATCCTGGAATATCATTTATAGAAAATATTCTTACAGAAATAATAGAAATCTAGAAAACAAAGCATTGGCAAGAAGATATTTATGGCAGCATTACTTGTACCATAAAACATTGGAAACAATACTGATTTTCTTTCTTGTTTTCTTTTTCTCTCTCTCTCTCTCTTTTTTTTTTTTTTTTTGAGATGGAGTCTTGCTCTATCGCCCAGGCTGGAGTGCAGTGGCACGATCTTGGCCCACAGCAACCTCTGCCTCCCAGGTTCAAGCAATTCTCCTGCCTCAGCCTCCCAAGTAGTTGGGGTTACAGATACCCACCACCACACCCAGCTAATTTTTTTGTATTTTTAGTAGAAACGGGGTTTCACCGTGTTGGCCAGGCTGGTCTCAAACTCTTGGCCTCAAGTGATCCACCCGCCTCCACCTTCCAAAGTTCTGGGATTACAGGCATGAGCCACCACTCCTGGCTCAAATTTTCAAATATAGAATTTAAGGTATGTTGTGGTTAGATTTTATTCATCCATTAATTTTTTTTTCCATGAAGAGTCTATGATAACAAGCAGATAATCGTAGAACAATGTTAAACATAGGATGCAGGTTAAAAGTGACATGCAACACCTAATAAAAATTTAAATTTATATTAATAAAAAATAACCATAAACTTGGAATAAAAAGAAATGGGGAGGAAAAAATAGAGACATCAAAGTGTTTTGGGCAGCAGAGCTACGAATTATTAGATTTCATTCTATATTCCATATTATGTACTCTAAAATCATGATAGGCCTACCTTAAAAATTAACTTTGTTAAAATCTTACTACTTTATAAAGACAACACCTATATTCTCAAGTTCCACAAAATATGTAAAAAATAAAGTGAAAAATATACATACCCACAACAAATGAACAGTAACACCAAACTGTATTTTAAAAGGCATAAATGAATTCATATCTAATGAAAATTAATGACTTCTTTTTCTGGCAGGCCTTATCTATATCTTATGCTGTTCAACTGGCAGTAGATACAGAAGTAACATGCTTGAGGAAAATTTCTTCATCTGTTGTTTTCTTCCTGCCCAGCATTGCTTCCGTGTTTTTTGGAGATCACATCCTGATTTTTCTCTGGAGACCACCCATGCTGTATTTGCAGTCTCTGGGCTTTAAGTGGGGTGGGCACAGGATTCAGGTGGGCCAGTCATTTCATTCCATTCTGATCAAAAGGAATTGATCCAAAGATGGCATAGGAGCGAAGCTAGGTCAAGGTCACTAATTCTTATGGTTTTGCTAAAAATATAGAAAGGGATTCAGATTTTCCTAGGGACCACCAGTAAGACCTGTGAGTTCCTGAATTCATTTATATCTGAAATAACTTGAGACATTACATTTTCTGGTTTTGTTTAAGCTATTTTGAGTTAAAATTGGAAAGAAAACCTTCTGTTTCTACTCTGTAACTACTTTGAATACTTCAAGGCTGACATCAGATTGCAGGTGTTTTCCCCAAGCCAATCAATTCTCAGCAGACACCCATTAGGTGTCCTACAACTTAACTCAGTACTGACCTAACTACTTGGAGTTAATGCAGAACCCACAGGTTAAGGGCTCAGTCCCACAAAGCTGCCTGCCCTTTTCTGATGCCATTCACAAGTAGTGGGTCTTCAGGTTACCTACAACTCCTATCTGACGTGGCCAGAAATGGCAGGTTTCCACAAACCTCTGCTCAGTTTCTGTAATGTGGTAAAACAACACACAAAACTCAGGGAAAAACGTGGTTCTTATTATTACCAGTATATTGCAAAGGATATATTAAATAATACAAATGAATGGCCAGATGAAGAGGCCAGATGGAGAGATATATAGGGCAAGGTCTGGAAGGATCCCAAGTACAGGAGCTTCTGTTCTCATGGAGTTTTGCTGTGTATCACCTTTCTGGCATGTGGATGCATTCTTGTTCATGAACCCCAAAACTTCTGGAACCTCCTTTTGGGTTTTATGAAACTTTCTCACCCTCTAATCACATAGTTGTTTTTTTTCTGGCAAGCATCCCCTGTAATATGGTTATCTAGGGGCTTTCCAAAAGTCACCTCATGAACATAAACTCAGGTGTGGTTAAAATGGGTTTTTTTAAACTTTCATTTTAAGTTCAGGGGTACATGCATAGGTTTGTTACATAGGTAAACTTGTGTCATGAGAGCTGGTTGTACAGATTATTTCAACACCTAGGTATTAAGCCTAGGACCCAGTAGTTAGTTTTCCTAATCCTCTCCCTCTTCTCACCCTTCATCCTCTGATAGGCCCCAGTGTGTGTTGTTCCCCTCTTTGTGTCCATGTGTTCTCATTATTTAGCTCTCATTTATAGTGAAAATATGCAGTATTCGGTTTTCTGTTCCTGTGTTAGTTTGCTAACGATACTGGCCTCCAGCTGGAACATGACTTCATTCCTTTTTATGGCTGCATAGTATTCTGTAGTGTATATGCACCATATTTGCTTTATCCAGCCTATCACTGATGGGCATTTAGGTTGATTCCATGACTTTACTATTGTAAATAGTGCTGCAATGATCATTTGCATTCATATGTCTTTATAATAGAACAATTTATATTCCTTTGAGTATATACCCAGTAGTGGGATTGCTGGGTCAAATTGTATTTCCATCTTGAGGAACTGCCACATTGTCTTCCACAATGGTTGAACTAATTTACACTCCCATCAACAATGTATAAGCATTCTTTTTTCTCCACAACCTCACCAGCATCTGTTGTTTTTTGACTTTTTAATAATAGCCATTCTTGACCGGTGTGACATGGTATCTCCTTATGGTTTTGATTTGCATTTCTCTAATGACTAGAGATGTTGAACATTTTTCCGTATGCTTATTGGCCATATGTATGTCTTCTTTTGCTTCTCTGTCAGGTTGATATCAGGATGATGCTGGCTTCACAGAATGAGTTAGGGAAGAGTTCTTCTTTCTCAGTTTTTTTTCATTGTTTCAGCAGGAATGGTACCAGCTCTTCCTGTACATCTGGTAGAATTCTGCTATGAATGGATCTGGTCCTAGGCTTTTTTGGTTTCTAGGCTATTTATTAATATTACTGACTCAATTTCAGAGCTCTTCATTGTTTTTTTCAGGGCTTCAGTTTCTTCCTGGTTCAGTATTGGGAGGCAGTATGCATCCAGGAATTTATCTACTCCTTCTAGATTTTCTAGTTTATGTGTATAGATATATATATTCATAATATTCAATATATGCATATTCATAATATTCATAATATTCTCTGAGGGTTTGTTGTATTTCTGTGTGGTTCAGTGGTAATATTTCCCTTGTCATTTTTGATTATGTTTATCTGAATCTCTTCTCTTTTCTTCTGTATTAGTCTAGCTACTGGTCTATATGTTTTATTATTTTTTTCCATAATGCAGCTCTTGGATGCATTGAATTTTTTTTTTTTTTTTTTTTTTGAGACAGAGTCTCACTCTGTCACCCAGGCTGGAATGCAATGGCATGATCTCGGCTCACTTCAACCTCCGCCTCCCAGGTTCAAGCAATTCTCCTGCCTGAGCCTCCTGAGTAGCTGGGATTATAGGAACTTGCCACCATGCCCAGCTAATTTTTGTATTTTTAGTAGAGATGGGGTTTCACCATGTTTGTCAGGCTGGTCTCGAAATCCTGACCTCATGATCCGCCCACCTCAGCCTCCCAAAGTGTTGGGATTACAGGTGTGAGCCACCGTGCCCAGCCCACATTGATCTTTTGAATAGTTTTTTTGTGTGTCTCAATCTCTTTCAGTTCAGCTATGATTTTGGTTATTTCTTGTCTCCTGCCAGCTTTGGGATCTGTTTGCTCTTGGGTCTCTAGTTCTTTTAGTTGTAATATTAGGTTGTTAACTTGATACCTTTTTGACATGGGCATTTAGTGCTATAAATTTCTCTCTTAACCCTGCCTTATGCTGTATCCCAGAGATGCTAGTATCTCTGGTTGTATCTTTATTCTCATTAGTTTCAAAGAAGTTCTTGATTTCTGCCCTAATTTCATTATTTACCAAAAGTCATTCAAGAGCAGGCTATTCAATGTCCATGTAGATTGGTGAAAAGTAATTGCGGTTTTTGCCATTAAAATGAATGGTAAATGGCTGGGCATGGTGGCTCACACCTGTAATCCCAGCACTTTGGGAGGCCGAGGCAGGTGGATCACCTGAGGTCAGGAGTTCAAGACCAGCTTGGCCAATATGGTGAAACCCCATCTCAACCAAAAATACAAAAAATTTGTCAGGCATGGTGGTGGGTGCCTGTAATCCCAACTGCTCAGTAGGCTGAGGCAGGAAAATCACTTGAACTGGGAAGGCAGAGGTTGCAGTGAGCCAAGATCACACCATTGCACTTCAGCCTGGGCAACAAGAGCAAAACTCGGTCAAAAAAAAAAAAAAAAGTAAAAACGTCAATTACATTTGCACCAAGTATGTTTTTTAGTGAATTTTTTAGTCTTGATTTCTAATTTCTATTTTTAGTCTGACTGAGATTGAGTCCAAGAGATTGTTTGTTATGATTTCAGCTCTTCTGCATTTGCTGAGGAGTGTATTTTCTTCTGATTATATAATTGATTTTAGAATACGTGCCATGTGGGGATGAGAAGAATGTATATACTGTTGTTTTTGGGTGGACAATTCTGTAGATATCTATCAGGTCCATTTGATCTAATGCTGATTTCAGGTCCTGAACATCTTTATTTATTTTCTACCTTAATAATCTGTCTAATATTGTTAGTGGGGTTAAAGTTTCCCACTATTATTGTGTGGGAGTCTAAGTCTCTTTGAAGTTATCTAAAAACTTATTTTATGCATCTGGGTGATTCTGTGTTGGGAGCATATATATATATGTGACAGATCTTCTCGTTAAATTGAACTCTTTACCATTATGTAATTCTCTTCTTTGTCTTTCTTTTATCTTTGTTGGTTTAAAGTCTGTTCTCTCAGAAAGTAGGTTTGCAATTCCTGCTTTTTTGTTTGTTTTGTTTTTTGCTTTGTGGATTTTTCTCCATCCCTTTATTTTGAGCCTATAGGTGTCATTGCATTTGAGATGGATCTCTTGAAGACAGCATACAAATGGATCTTGGATCCTTATCCAGCTTGCCACTCTGTTTTTTAATTGTGATATTTAGCCCATTTATAATTAAGTTTAGTATTGATATGTGTGAATTTAATCCTATAATCATGGTGTTACCTGGTTATTTTGCAGATTTGTTTATGTGGTTGCTTTACAGCATCATTGGTCTGTGTACTTCGGTGTGTTTTTGTAGTGGTAAGTAACAGTCTTTCCTTTCCATATTAGAGCTTCCTTCAAGAGCTCTTGTAAGGCAGGTCTGGTTGTGGCAAATCCCCTCAGCATTTGCTTGTCTGAAAAGAATCTTAGTTTTCCTTCACTTATGAAGCTTAGTTTGGCCAGACATAAAATTTTGAGTTGACATTTATTTTCTTTAAGAATGTTAAATATTGGTCTCCAATTTCTTTTGACTTGCAGTGTTTCAGTTGAGAGGTCAGCTGTTAGTCTGATGGGCTTTCCTTTGTAGGTGACCTGACCTTTCTGTCTAGCTGCCTTTAATATCTTTTCTTTGATTTTGACCTTGGAGAATCTGATCATTATGTGTCTTGGGGATGATCTTTTGCAAAATACCTTACTGGGGTTCTCTGCATTTCTTGAATTTGAATGTTGGCCACTCTAGCTAGGTTGGGGAAGTTCTCATGCATAATATCCTGAAATATGTTTTCCAAGTTGGCTCTATTCTCCCCATCCCTTTCAGGGACACCAATGACTCATAGATTTGTTCACTTTACATAATTCCATATTTCTTTGAGGTTTTGTTCTTCCTTGTCATTATTTTTTCTCTATTTTTATCTGGCTTTCTTATGCAGAAAGCCAATCTTCAAGCTCTGAGATTACTTTTTTTACTTGGTCTATTCCATTATTAATACTTGTGATTGCATTATGAAATTCTTGTAGTGTGTCTTCCAGCGCTATCAGGTTGCTTACATTCTTTTGTATATTCACTATTTTTTCTGTCAGCTTCTGCATTTTTTTAATCATGATTTTTACTTCCTTGCATTGAGTTTTAATGTACTACTGTAGCTCAGTTATCTTTGCCCCTATCCATATTCTGAATTCTATTCCTGTCATTTCAGCCATGTCAGCCCAGTTCAGAATCCTTGCTGGAGAGGTGATGCAGACATTTGATGAAAAGAAGGCACTCTGGCTTTTTAAGTTTTCAGCATTCTTGTGCTCAGGCTTTCTCATCTGTGGCTTATCTACCTTCAATCCGGGCTTATCTGCCTTCAATCTTTAAGGTTGCTGACCTTTGGTTGTTTTTGGCTTTTTTTGTTTTGTTTTTAGTTTTATCCTATTTGATGACATTGAGGGTTTGATTGTGGTATAAGGTACATTCAGCTGACAGGCTTTGTTTCTGGGAGATTTTAGGAGGCCAACACTCAGCTCCCAACTCCTGGACTCTGTTCTGTAACTCTGGAGGATTTGTACTGGGCCCTGACTTTGTTCTCTCGCTCCTCGAGATTTGGAATCCACTTCACTGGGGGTGCCAAAGTGTGGCAGCTGTGACAGAGTACTAACAGGTGCTGGTAGGCACCTTGCTGCAGGCATTCACTAAAGTGGCAGTGGCCATGCATCTGGAGAGGGGCAGGGCACTCCTGCTGGAGACTGTGTGCATGGTCCTGTTGGTATGGGGTTGGGTGATGATACGCACATGTCTGGGTTTCTTCTCTCTGCCCCTGGAGGCTTGTTATAAATAACAAAATGTGCTCCTATTGCCTCTATCTCCTTGAAGCTATTTCAGGAGCCACAAACAAAAACCAAGAGTTACAACAAGAGATTTTCCTATTGCTTTTATCACTTAGGAAGTTACAAGTTACAAGTGTTTTAGGAGCTGTGTGCCAAGAACAGTAGACAAAGATCAAAATATATAGTTCTCATTCTATTACAATAAGTTTTTATCATGTGCAAGATTAAAAATCTTAATTCTTTACTATTATTCAAGTGCTTCACAGATTTGTTCCTTTTTTTCTGCACATAAACATAACCATCTATAGAAAGTGTCCAAGAAAAATTAAAGTATATATGTTTTAATTGAACAAACATCTAAAGATCTAGCCCACTCTGTTAAGGTCATCTGTCCTGTGTTGCCACATCAATAAGGTCCCTAATCATATTCAACTTTTCCACCGTCACTTGCAGCTCACAGGTTAAATACACAAAAACACCTTAGATTTTGACTCTGTTTAAGTATGATATTTGATTACGTCTATGTAAAATATTTTTCTTTTTTCATCATTTATATTTTATTCTATTAGTAGTTTTCTAAGCATTCTCCTAAAAGAGTGTTGGTTTCTTATACTTAA
Organism: Hylobates moloch; assembly: GCF_009828535.3. Taxonomy (NCBI): domain Eukaryota; kingdom Metazoa; phylum Chordata; class Mammalia; order Primates; family Hylobatidae; genus Hylobates; species Hylobates moloch. Next base: position 66,568,553 of record NW_026652292.1, on the reverse strand, counting down.
TTACCACATTATATGCATGTATTTTATTAAATTGGTATTGAAATATTTATTTTAAATGGATTCTTTCTTTGGCATATTTTAGCACCCTCCCAATGAGTCATTGCTCTATTCTGTATTGTCTTAAAATATTTTAACTGACCAATAATTTTTATTGCCTTAAATGAAGACTACATGAACAAAATTCTTTATGAAATAAATATTTTTCTGCATTTACTTATAGAATTATACAGACACTATCAGAGCTGAAGATATGAAAATCTTTATGCATAAATTAAAGTATTTGATTCTAGGTTTATAGATGATGAAAAGAGAATAAACACACACATTCTTTCAGCCAGAAGTAAGAAGCTGCTAACAATTTAATCTGCATCTTTCCTCTATGTTCTTTCCTTGAGACTATTCAATTAGTTCCTTCAGTAATAAATTACCACTCAGTGAAACACCAAATGTCAGCTATTTTTTTCCTAAAGAATTATAAAAACAAAGCAAAACAAAAAAACCTCTTTTCCCCTAGGATACTGGTTGGAAGGTACTATGGATGCAGCATCTGGGGTGAACAAGGGTAATGGGGTTTATAATAATTAATTTGCAGCAGCTATTCTCTAGTGATCAAAGATTGAATCATATGCAAGTGTGGTTTTAATTTCCTCTTTTAAATGAAGAACAAGAAAAACTATAAATCACATATCCAATTCTGCCATAAATCTCATTTGTTTCATTGCTTGCTGACAGTCTAAAAGACATATTTTATTCCTCTCATTCCTTGTCCATATCAGGTTCATTACATTTTATTTTTTCCAGTAATAAGTGAGTGTGGGACATGCAAACTCTGAAGTCATTAGCAGTGATTTCTCTGCTGCCCCCTTCCCCCACAAGATTGACAGCAACAGGCAATCAGACACGCTACTAATACTGGCTTGTCTACACATTGCTTTTCAGTTTATATTCTGGAGGATACAAGATACATGCACCACGAAATGTGAGAGGAACCTCAAAGTGATTTGTGGGTTCAGTAGAATAAAATAGTCTCCAACAACCTCTCCTCTTAGCAGATAGATTTTCTTCAATTTTAAAACCCCACAACTATCCATATAAATTCTTTTCACCAATGTTTGGGAATGCCTTATATTCATCTATATAATTTACTGACAAACAGCTAAAAATACATGGAGATATCCTAAACCTTTAGTTTACTTTTTTTCTAGAAGCCAAGATTTTCTATTAGGTTTCAGGTGCTTCAGATACCAAAGGAAAGTATTTTGAGCCAAATTTGTGAGATATTTTCTTTGCTCTCTCAATCCTGCACTTCCTTTTTAAATTTTGCAGACTTACATATAATTTTTCTTCTTGATTTATACTTTCAAACGTTTGATATATTTTTGTGGATACATAGCTTTTGCTATGGAAATGGCTTTACTTGATGTAATAATATAATAGTAGATAAGGCAGTTAATTTTTTTCTTCCTTTCCAAAATAATGATTTTGCCCCACTTACATATTGATATGCTGAATTAGAAGTACAATCTTCCAAAAATAATCAAAATGTTATGTAAGATGTCTTTAGTCTTTTTTAGACTATTTTACCAGAGAAAAGTATGAGAATTTTGATAGTAGTGTGGTACAAATTTGTATTTGTTGACTACAAGTCTGAAACTAAGGTTATGAGTCATCTTGAACCTGTGAGGATATATATTTTTGTATTATATCCCCAAAAGTCATAGCTCATCAATTTGTAGGCAGGAAAACAACGTTCGAAGAGGAGTCATGGATTAAAATCTAATCTCAGTATCTTTGCTATGTTTTATTGCATAAATCATCTGGTTTATTAGCTTCTTTGGTTTTCCCTCAGATAAAATGGTCCTTTCTCCCCAATTACTCTCAAGGGAAGTACTGAAGATCACTGGCATTTGGTAAGATAACAGTTTATTTGGAACACCAAACCAAGAGTAGAATTGCCTTGGCTAAATATTTAAATGTATTCCCTTATTAGGAATTAGTACCTTAATAACGGTCATATTTCTGGGCCTGTATTTTTTACATTATACAATGAAGGATATAAAGTAGAACTCTAAGTTTCTTCGAAATTATAATGAACTATGATAGCGCTTTTTTTTCCTCTCTAATTCTATGAGTAGCTAGCTGAGGAAATTTTGAACGTGTGTATAAGGTACAACATAAAGTTTATAATATTCTGTAACAAAATACATGCCAGACAATGTTCTTGGCAACACACACATACTTAAATAGCTCATGTAACTCTATATTTCCCTTCCTTGTTAGGTAACATTATGTTCTGCATTTTACAGATGAGGAAACTTGAATCACAGAGAATCACACAAAAGAACTTGGCCAAAGTCTCACAGCCAATTAGTGTCAGTGTAAAACTTAAAGCAAACAGGCAGATTGGCTCCATAGCTTTTGCTCTTAAACTCTGAGCTATAATGTTAGTTTTTCCCGTTAGAATGGATAGTCCAAGATCTTTATAAAGGTGGTCAGTTATTGCATTGTTCGGAGACATCTAATTGACTACCTCTGGCTATAAACACGACTTCTATAATGATATCTTGCCTTCAAAGAGTACTTCCAGAAGTCCCTTCTGATCATCGTATATCTTCTTCATGGATAAATGACTTGTTTGTAATGACAGATCTACAGGCTAGTAGGCAGTTATATGTGAGTTTAGGTTTGTTGTAGATAATTCATTTTAGTCATGAGAAATGGTCTGTAATATTTCCTGTACTCTAATTTCCTAAACAATATGTGCTTTCTTTTCAATGTGTCTCCTTTAGAAGGCCTTCCTGGGGTCCCCTTTGATATTTTAATTCTTGTGAATTTTGCAATGATTTTGTGATATAAGAGACTTGAGACAGAGAAGAGAATCTGAGTTAGTGTCTTATTTACCTCAGAGGAGGAAACAATGACTTGGACAATAATAATAATGAGAATGAAAAAGAATAAGAAGGATTTTTCTCTCCATAGAACAATATGGAGTTAAAGTATTTATTTTAATCTTGGAAAGTCTGTTCTAGCAGCAGTATAGTGCATTGCAGAGCAAGAATACTGGAGTCAGGAGGAACAAGTCAGAGAATGTGGCAGTAACCCATGTGACATAAAATAGTGGGCTGTATTAATGCAACAGCTACGGAAATGAAAAATCGGTGAACTTGAGACGTATTAAAGATGAACTTGTGGCCAGGTGTGGTGGCTCATGCCTGTAATCCCAGCACTTTGGGAGGTCGAGGAGGGCAGATCACAAGGTCAGGAGTTCAAGAACAGCCTGGCCAAGATGGTGAAACCCCGTTTCTAGTAAAAATACAAAAATTAGCCGGGTGTGGTGGTGCACGCCTGTAATCCCAGCTACTCGGCAATCCCAGCTACTGGGCAGGCTGAGGCAGAAGAATCGCTTGAACCAGGGAGGCGGAGGTTGTAGTGTGCCGAGATCGCGCCACTGCACTCCAGCCTGGGTGACAGAGCAGTACTCCATAAAAAAAATAAAATAAAATAAAATAAATGAACTTGCTAGAACTTTGAAATTGGCTGTGTTTTGGGGGATGAGGGGAAGAACACTGCCTACATTTCTAACTTCAGGATTAGGTGGATGGTGGGCAAATTACTTAACTTTTGTGAGCCTCAGTGTCTTCAGATATGAAGTGGAGATGCACCCTTTGTGAGCATACTGGACATTGCAGTGAAATAATATAGAGTACCCACCATAGAGGCGGAAGTATGTGAACACTATTTGAAAAGAAATATTGATTATATAGGAGACACTGAGAATTAATTATTATTTTAGCCTAGATTAGTAAAAACTGTGAGAAGACTTCACAAAGTAGGTGACAAATGGCCCCATATGAACAAAAGCAGAAGGGCATGAACGTGCTTGACAAAATCCTATTTTCTGGAATCTAAAAAGCCAGAATATTGATAGTCAGCAGTAATTTTAACTTATGGCTCTTTCCTGAGAGAAATAGACAAATGATAATTCAACATATTTCTCATAATAAATATAAATTTGGGAAACTTTACAAAATACCCCCAATGGCCCATCTGCTTAGTAGAATGATTTATTCTGTATCTTCTCTTCCTATTACCACTGAAAAGATGTCATGATCGCAGAATCTTCCCTCAAAAGTACAGTCAAAACAGGGAATCAGCATTTGGTGACTTGATGGAGAAGTGACATATACATTTTGACCCATTTGATTCTAACTGAATTTAACAATATAGTACTCAGCGAGCGCAGCAAAATCAAGTTTAGCGTTTTGTAATTTTGCAGAGAATTTTTTTCCCCAAATATTTTCGATCTACAGTTGGTTGAATCTATGGATGCAGAATTCACAGATATGGAGGGCCCACTATATTTGTCAAATAAGTGAATGAAAAAATGATCAGTGAATGGTCAGTTTAGGGATACGTGAAATTTGTATTCCCAATGTTTATAAAGCTGGAATTTGGAGAGGAGGGAAAGTCTGTAATTAGATGCATCCTATGTAAGCTTAATTGATGTCAAAAGTGGGATTGGAGATAGTCACCAGATATGTAGGGTTATACTCATCTGTTGAGGAAAAAAAGGGATCCAGGATAACAGAGTCTCGCTGTCCCTGTTCTTCTGAAGATAAACTGTCACATAACTCTTTGAAAATGGTATCTTTTTTCATAGTTAATGATCAAATGTCATACTACTTCAAGAATTCTGGAGACCAAATGATCAGTATGTGTGTGTGTGCATGAAATTAATTAAAAATTAAAAAAAAAAAACTTCTCTTAAATTTCTGTTGTTTTTTGTAAACATATAATGGAGGTACCAGATATACATACATACATACATATATATATATAGAGAGAGAGAGAATATATATACTTTATATGTGTGTATATCTATACATAGAGAGATAGTCCACTATGTGTATATATATGTATATACGTATATATGTATATATGTATATATGTATATATGTATATATGTGTATATATGTATATATGTATATATACATGTGTATATATGTATATATGTGTATATGTGTGTATATATGTATATATGTGTATATATGTATATATGTGTATATATGTATATATGTGTGTATATATGTATATATGTGTATATATATGTATATATATGTGTATATATATGTGTATATATATATGTATATAGTGCCTCTCTGATAACCAATTACCAGGGATGTATTAATAGTATAATTATATGAAATACATTAATTGTATTGTATTTTTATTATAATCCTGGAAATTTCTAAACTATACACCACCCACTTAATTAATCACTATATATCTAGCACATATTTAGGACCTGGCACATAGCAGGGATGCAATAAGTAATTTTTTTAAAAAATGTACCTTTTATTTTAAGTTCAGGGGTACAACTGCAGGTTTCTTACATAAGTTAACTTGTGTCATGGGGGTTTGTTGTACAGATTATTTTGCTACTCAGGTATTAAGCCTAATATCCATTAGTTATTTTTCCTGATCTTCTTCCTCCTCCCACTGTTCCCCCTCTGATAAGCCCCAGTGTCTGCTGTTCCCCTCTGTGTGTGCCTGTATTATCATCATTTAGCTTCCACTTATAAGAGAACATGCAGTATTTGGTTTTCCACAGCATATAAATTAAAAAAAAAAGACAAAATGGGGTGTTTGAACTTGATGATAAGTCCTGGGTTATTGGATCTATATTTATAGAGAAATGTAGAGACATTTCATAAATTTCTTTATTTTTAAAATTTATATTTTTCATAAATATTAATGTACTATTTGTGAATTGTATTAATCAATATGATTTTTTAAAATTTTTGTGGGCACATAGTAAGCATATACATGTATGGGGAAAATGAGATGTTTTGATACAGGCATGCAATGTGAAATAAGGACGTGTCAGAGAATGGAATATCCATCGCCTCAAGCATTTATCCTTGAGTTACAAACAATCCAATTATACTCTTTAAGTTATTTTAAGATACACAATTAAGTTATTATTGACTATAGTTCCCCTGTCGTGCTACCAAATAGTAGGTCCTATTCATTTTTGTAACTATTTTTTTTGTGTACCCATTAATCACCCCCATCTCTTCCCACCCTCCCATTACCCTTCCCAGTCTCTGGTAACCAACCTTCTATTTTCTATGTCCATAAGTTCAATTGTTTTAATTTTTAGATCCCACAAATAAGTGAGAACATGTGATGTTTGTATTTCTGTGCCTGGCTTATTTCACTTAACATAATAATTTCCAGTGCCATCCATGTTATTGCAATTGACAAGATTTCATTCTTTTTTATGGCTGAATAGTACTCCATTGTATACATGTACCACATTTTCTTTATCCATTCATCTGTTGATGAACACTTAGCATAGTTTACAAAGGATTCTCCCAAATACATACATAGACTTTTCATTCCGTGGCTTCCAAATTTGACTAAAAGGGTGAAGTGACCATAAGTTTATAAGACTTCCAGAAAATCTAACACGAATATTCAAGTCAATGGAAATGCTTGGATGGTTCACATCATCAGGGTCTTAGAGAAAACCTATGTGTCAGCATAGTTTCCAGACCACTATTTATGGAATTATTTCCTCATTCAATTACTTAATAAATATTTATTCAGCACCAACTAAATGTCATGCATTATTCCAAGAACTGAGGATTTAACAATTAATCAATATTATAAAATAAAATAAACTGAAGTCTCAAATCTCATGGACTTATGTTTTAGTGGGGATGAGGAGTACTGACAATAAATGAATTAACTTGTTACCTTGTTGATATGTTTTGACTGTGTCCCCACCCAAAATCTCATCTTGAATTGTAATCCCTAAAATCCCCATAATCCCCCTGCCTGTGTGAAGGGCGGAATCAGGTGGAGGTAATTGGATCACGGAAGCAGTTTTCCTTACGCTGTTCTCATGATACGGGGTGAGTTCTCAAGAAATCTCATGGCTTTGTAAGCTGCTGGCATTTCCCCTACTTGCACTTTCTCTTACTGCCACCTTGTGAAGAAGGTGCTTTTCTTCCACTTCCCCTTCTACCATAATTGTAAGTTTCCTGAGGCCTCCCCAGCATGCTAAACTGTTAGTCTATTAAACCTCTTTCCTTTGCAAATTACCTTGTCTCGGGCAGTTCTTTATAGCAGTATGAAAACAGAATAATACATTTGTAATATAACGTTGGGTAGTATTAAGTGCTAAGAAGGAAACTAGGCAGAGCAAGAGAACGAGGGTGATGTTTCCTCATCAAAGAACTTTTCCTGTTTGGGGTAGAAACCTGAAGATAGTGTTGTATCATCACTAAATATTTCTGTCATTTCAAAACCACGAGATTTGCATCTCCTCATCATTGACATGTTTGCCCTAACAACACAATGAAATCTTCATGATCTCTTTATTGTCCTGTTGGCTCTGACCCTTCAAATTTCAGCACTCTATAACTTCCCACAATTTAATGTTATTGATAAAAATATCCCTTTCTATTGTCTCTTAAGATTTGATTATTTTATTTTTCTTTCATAGTATATGGTGTTTTCAGTCTAGGGTGAGTTCTGCTAACTATGGCCAAACTGCCTTTAAAAAAAAAAAAAAAAAGAGTCTTAGTGGGACACAACCGTAGCCATTTCTTTAAGTATAATCATCAGTGGCTATTTTGCGCTCCAATGGCAGAGTTGGGTTGCTCCAGTAGAAACCACATAGTACTAAAAGCCTGAAATAGATATCATCTAGCCCTTCACGTGTGCACCCACACACACACACACAAACATACAATGCTAACTTATGGTTGAAGTTACCATCTTTTGGAATTAAAAAATCATAAAAGTGGAAAATAAATTACCCAAGTTTTCATACGGTCTTTTCTACTACTCTCTCTGTGCTTTTCTGATTCCATAATCTTTGGTTAAACTTTTATCCTCTCTACTTCTTCAACCTTCTAAAACAAGAAATGCTATTAGATTTGCAACAGATTTTTTTTAGCTGCTTATTGATATACCATCCATTCCCTTGTAACCAGTATCCTAGTTGTATCTGGGGGTATCCAGATACCAGCTAAACAATTGCTATTGCAACCTGTCTTCTAGTTAAAAGTGGCCCTGTAACTCAATTTTGGCTATGGTATGAAGGGGCATCTCATTGAAGTTTTTGAGAGACGATTTTGCTTCCCTGGCATAAAGGAAGATGCAGTAGCTGTCACATCTTTCCAATTTCTTCCTGTTTTGGGTGAGAACATGATGCGTGGAGCTGAGCGCCATCTGAGGCCTGAAGACAAAAGCAAGCCAACAAAACCGTAGGAAAGACAAAAGTATCGGAAAGCAGACAAATTAGAGTCTGGGACCTTAATTTCACTGAATACCTGAAGCAATGCCAGAAATCATCTATCTCCAGACGCCTTGCTACTTGAGAAGAATATAACCCCATTTGTTTAAGCTACTATTACTGAGACTTTTCTATTACTAAAAGCCAAGGAAATTCCCAGAAGATACAGGAAAAGGAAAGATAGCTGAAAAAATTCAGTCTCAAATGTGGAATTCTGTATGACAAATCTTGGTCATGTCAAGCACAATGTAGCTCATTTTGTGTGACCTAAGCTAACAGCAAGTCTGTTAAAACAGGAAGAACAATTACAAGAGCATTGTTATTTTCCAAGAAAGGTAACTGTTTAATCAAAATGCCTACGAAATATACAAACACACATATGACAATCTTAAAATACTTAAAATTATAAATTAATAAAACCTAAAAGCTAGGATTCTATGCGAGTTTGTTCATTATAAGATGTTTCACCATTGCTTTGGTTGTATTAGAAATTTTGATTACATAGTCTTTCTCTTTCATAATAACTGAGATGTTGGCCAAATAAAATAAAGTGTGCTTAGCTATGTAATGTAAACATTATATGTAACTTTGTTCTTTAGACAGAAATCAGATAGTTTAAAACGTGACAGCAATTTAAATATTCATAAGTGTACATTCAGGAAGTTTCTTGTTAAAACAAGTTTCCAGTATCAGCTTATTGATGACATTAGCCTCTTTCTCTTGGGGAAAACCAATAAAAAATAAATAAATAAATAAAACTAAATCTAACAACAAAAACATAGATAGTTGATATTTTTTCATTTAGATTCTGCTAAGTGAAAAAAGGATTATATTTTTTATTGTCAGGCAAGTGAAAGTGGAAAGATCATGTAGCATAATCTATAAATGTTTCAACATATCTTGGAAAAATGTTAAATGTTATATGTCTTGTCTATGGTAGGAGTGATGACCTGGCCAGGCGTGGTGGCTCATGCCTGTAATTCCAGCACTTTGGGAGTCTGAGGTGGGCGGATCAACTGAGGTCAGGAGTTTGAGACCAGCCTGGCCAACATGGCAAAATCCCGTCTCTACTAAAAATACAAAAGTTAGCCGGGCATGATATTGGGTGACTCTAATCCCAGCTACTTGGGAGGCTAAGGCTGGAGAATCGCTCGAACCCAGCAGGCAGGGGTTGCAGTGAGCTGAGATCGTGCCATTGCACTCCTGCCTGGGCAACAAGCATGAAACTCCATCTCAAAAAAAGAAAAACAAAAAAGTGATGACTTACAGCTAACAAGAAACATTTATCAGCAGGATCGCATGTGTGAATCAATGTATGGTTTTTGGTAATACTTTTATTGAGGGCAAAGTTAATTTTATTATAGAAATCCTTTATTAATTATTTCACCTACTTGTTATCATTTTGTTTATTGAATTAATCAACACAATGAAACATGCAATATATGAAATATCTATCTAAATAACAACCTTACTCTGAGAAGAGAGTTTAAGATTGTGGGAAGTGTGTTGATTTGAAGGCAGACATTCCTAAGTCTGAAGCCCAGCTTGCCTCTTCATTTTACGTATGACCTCAGGAAACAACCTAGCCTTTGTCACTTCACTTCTCATCTTGTCCCTTGGCCCCATGTTGTAAATTTGTTGTAAGGATAAGGTGAGATAGTGTATGCATAATGCCTAGCATTGTTCCTAGGCCAGAGAGGCCTCCATGGAGCTGTGTTGTATTCTTCTTAAAGACTTAACAGCTCATTACCTGGGTGAAAAGAGAAGCCACCATTCACAAAGTACAGACTGAACATTGTCAGTGGGTGGAGAACAGAGCTTGGGGGGCAGAGAAAGGAGGAATGAAAAATGTTATATGTGAGCTTAGTGTTGAAGAAATAATTTCATCTGAAAATGGAGAGGGGGTTGGCTGTGTCTTCTATACAGCAGAGATGTATGTCTTTTCCAGTATCAAGTTCACATAAGCTTTGTTAATGTACTGCATGATTTCAGGTCTTCACTATTATCCCTCATTATTTGCTGTCTTGCTCAATTTAACCTCATCCATCTGAAAGCTGGGAAATTGTGTTTAGATTCTTTTTCATTGTTGTTTGGGTTAAGTAGGCTTGAAAGCAGGGAATCCTTAATGATCTATCTTCATTATGTGAGGAAATTATATAATGTAGTATACCAGCTTTGCATTTAACCTTAAATTTTTACTCCATTATTTAGTGATTAACCTTATGTTTTATATGACCACAATTCTTAGGATGATCAGTAAAAGCTCGCTCCTGTATTATTGTGGGGTAAATTGAATTAAATTCAACAAAATTTCCCAAGTCCCAAGCCTTCATATCTTTATCTTTCCCCAATTCCTACCGTGGTATCTGGCCCAAATTAGGAGCTCAATAAATATTTTTAAATGAATAAATGTTAGGTGATACGAAGGATGTCAACATGAATAAGATTTTGTCTTGACACTCAACAATTTTGAAAAATGATTATGAAGGCTAATTAAAACATATCAGAATAATTCCAATGTCTGATTATATATTAAAAGTTACAAAGTAGTATGTGAGTTACGTGATTAGAAGGGTACATGACAACTGGTTAGGAAAGAAGAACTGGAAGTCTTAAATCAGAAGGCAACAATCGAAAAGAATATCAACACGTGATTGAGAAAGGGATACTCTGATGTATGCACATATAATTCAGATACACTGCAATGTTTTCCTTCAAGGAGGGGACCATGTCTATTGTATCTGCATGCTTGCCACATTATACAGATATTGAATAATCCCAGAGGCATGCAGTAAATAGTAAATAGATTGTGTTGTTCGTACGTAACATAGACTGAATTGACTGATAAAATTGATCAGCTACCATGAAAAAGTTGGGACTACCTAATTAAGCTAATTTGTTGTTGTTTGTTGTAGTTTTGATAGTTAGAAGAAATCTGCACAGAGGAGAATTTTGCCAAGTATTACTTAATATTCTAATATAAATTATTGAACAATTTTATAAAATTTCAAAGAATCCTCACAACCAGCATAAAGTAAGGTGTTTGAGTTCGACAATATGGTTTCAAATTCAGACCCATTAGTTTATAGCCATGTAAGTTGATGTAGGTTATTTGACCTCTTTTAGCATCCATTTCAGCATTATTAAAGTAGTAATAATAACCTCTACTTCAATACTTGTATGAAAATTAAATAAGATTAAAATTCATAAACTACTTAGCAAATTTCGGAGCCTTAGTATTTAACAAAAATAAGCTTCTGTTATATTAGCTAAAATGATTTGGTTTCCAACAATAGACATTTTAACCCAAATTAACTTAAAGAATAAAAAAAAATTATCACATGTAACAAAAAGCCAAAGGAACACATTTTACCTTGAGTCCCTCAGGGGCTTAATAATTCTATTAGGGAACCAGATTCCTTCTTTCTTTCTGCACTGACAATTCTTAGTGAATTGGTCCTGTGTGCTGGCATGTTAGTGCTGCTTACCCTCATGGCCCAATTTGGCTGTATCAGTTCCAGACATCACATCTAACACAGTAACCTCCAAAAACAGAAGGTGACTGTTTTTCCTTGTCTCTCATAATTTTGATAAGTAAACATTTTAAAATAAGCATAATAGTTGTGTTTTATGTTTCTTTAGCCAAAAGAAGACATATACATGTCTTTAAGTCACTAGCAAGAGCATGGGAGTATTTTTATTAGGATGGACAAGCCATTTGGGGTGCAGTGCATTTTGAAGAGTCAAAAAACATAATTACTGTAAAGTATAAATTTCTAGTTTGAATTTTGTTTTATTTGAATAAATAAAAATAAGTAAATTTGAATAAATTTATTTATTTATTTGAATAAATAAAAATAAGTAAATAAAAAGAGGAAATTTTCCTAATGAAATTATTCTTTTTTGGGGGGAGGGGAGGGGTGGACAGAGTCTCTCTGTGTCACCAGGCTGGAGTGCAGTGGCACTATCTCGTCTCACTGCAACCTCTGCCTCTCAGGTTCAAGCAATTCTCCTGCTTCAGCCTCCCAAGTAGCTGGGACTACAGGCGCCTGCCACCACGCCAGGCTAATTTTTGTATTTTTAGTAGAGACGGAGTTTCACCATATTGGCCAGGCTGGTCTCGAACTCCTGACCTTGCTGGGACTACAGGCGCCTGCCACCACGCCAGGCTAATTTTTGTATTTTTAGTAGAGACGGGGTTTCACCATATTGGCCAGGCTGGTCTCGAACTCCTGACCTTGTGATACGCCTGCCTCGGCCTCCCAAAGTGCTGGGATTACAGGTGTGAGCCAAATTATTCTTGAACACATAGGAAGCCTAATTAAGTATCTGTTTGTTTCTATCCAATGAAAGTACAATCAGTCAAGTCGACTTACTCAATGGAGAAAATGAATAGTTCTCTTATCTTTGTAATCTTTAGGTAAGGAGTAAAAGATAAAAATATCAAATTGAATCTTACAAGCAAGTATCAACAAATGATAGTTGATGAACTATCTCTTTTATTTCAAATCTATTTTTCAAAAACCCACTGTCTTCTCTATAGCATATGAATTTTCTATAGGTTCTCCAACATATATGTATTTGACGTTTATGAAGTAGCATTCAGTTCCGTGAAATTGTATTTAACTGTAGATGAAATATGCATTTTTGAATTGAACCCCAAAGAGACGTGACATAACTAGTCAGTTCTAACAGTGACTTAGAAGCAGAGACTTATGTGCCAAACATTTATTCATACTGTATGTGCCCTTTCAGTCTTTTATTAATCTGTAACATTATAAGAAAACTTTACCACAAGAAAATACAAGGAAAACCATAATTTTTTAGCAGTATTATTATCTTAAACTACAATTTACAATAAATATATGAAGAATTTGACATGAGGAAAAAGCAGTATACAATAAGCAGGAATGCTTCTACTTAAATCTGAACACATTGGCCTATTTTTGCCAGATGTTTTTATTTTAGCATTTTTTGTTCCATATAAATGACAATATTTTTTCCAACTGTAAAAAGAATGAATAATTTATGAAAAAATAGCTTGTGAAACATTACATTTGGCATTTCTGTTTAGTGCCAAGGTTTAGCAGTGCAGTGGGAAAGTTACAAATTATTAATGTGTTCATTTCATTAAATGACCATAGAGTTTTCCTTTCCTTTTATAGGTAAAATTTCCCCATTCCCAATTTTATCTTTACTTTTTTTCCATGCATTGTGTCTCTATGAACTACAAAATCCACCCAAAACAGCTACTGATATAATATCCCTCAAATGTTTAAAATATTGTAGGAAAAAGTTAAGTAGCAAAACTAAACAATTAAATTACTAGAATTGTGAACATGACACTTACTGGTAGGCTTTTGTATTTTCTGGTTAGTGGCATATGTTTGGGGGTTGTAAATTAATATTACAGCTCTTTCTAGCACAGGATGTGCTATGACATTTTGAGATCACAGAAGAAATGCTGGTTTAGAGATATCTGAATGGAATTGCAGTTAAAATAATCAGGTGATGTTGTAAGAAAAAATAAATCTCAAGATGATGTTATTATGGGCCTATGCCATAGTGCACATGAGGATTATTAACCATCCATCAAACTTTCATGTTACTACATCAAGAGAATCAAGAGAATAATAATTATCTAGGATTTTATATTTGATTAGAAATATTTTTGACATTTAAGAATTAATATTAAGGCACATTTTCAATACTATGTTTAGTCAACTCAGTCTAGGGTTATAGAGATTATTCATAATTTGCTTATTGTAGGTAAGTAGGAGATGAGAACGATTTTGTAGGGAGACAGAAGATGGCAGTAAGATGTAACAATTGAAGGCTAACTAATTTAAAAAAGAAATCTCATAGGATGGCATTATCATGGTGCCTTCAAACATTCTTGTCCATGTTGCATTGTTCACAAAATTGGGTTGGCTGACTCATAATAATTAAACACCTAAGAGAAAGAACCATATAAAGTAAACCCCTAGTAAATTCATTTCAAAGGTGACATTCCTTCTAATTGACCAAAATCATTCTATCTTTCATCCAAGGAATCCTCATCCAAGCTTGTAGCTCAGGGAAATCTGGATTACTAACTGGAATGTTGCCTGGAAAGCGCAGAAACAAAGCAAAGACAAGTGGTGGGTTTGGCCAAGATGAGAAGGCACCCCTCTAAGACAACTGAAAGTTGTGTTTTTTCTCTGGACACTTTGCATGCACTTGTTCACTGTGTGGTTCCATACTTTTTCATTCAGTCTTTCTCCATCATAAATCATCAGTTTGCCACTTCCAAATTTAAGTCACAGTTTAGTATACCACTCTTAAATTAACTTTCATTTTGCCTTCAGTGGTGTGTTTGGATGTTCCCAACAGTTTTCAGTCACACATTTACAGTCTCAGGTTACTATTGGATTTGTCTGATCACATTTAAAATCTCAAAAAATCACAATTATTTATTTTTATTTATTTATTTATACATCATTCTTGCCAGTAAGATCATCTTTTTTTTTCTTGGAAACCACTGATCTACTCCTTTTCCTTACTGTGTGTCTCAGTTTTCTATATCTAGTTTCTAATAATCATGCTATTGATGTCATTTAAGATCTACTGTCTAATTACTAGTAACTTAAATTTCACAACATCTCTGGTACTGATAGACCTAGGATCTGAAATTATGTTTATATGATCCAAAGCTTATGACTTATGAAAAAGGAAGTAGAAAATGTTGTTAAAATTACAATTATATTAAAAAATATGGAGTAGTACATATACCAAGGGTCAAATTAATCTTTCCTTCATAAAATAAAACAACCAAATAATGGTTATTTTATTTTATGAAGGAAAGATTCATTAACCTTGCTGGTGGAGGCTTGGGGGGAGGAAGAGCATCAGGAAAAATATCTAACAGATGATGGGCTTAATACCTAGGTGATGGGATGATCTGTGCAGCAAACCACCATCTCACTTGTTTACCAATATAAAAACCTGCACATTCTGCACATGTACCCCAAAACTTAAATGTTGAGGGGGGAAAAAGAAATATCAAAAAATAAAATAAAATGAACAAATAATTAATTCACAATGAAAGGGTCACTGGTTGATTTGTTCAGCTTTCAGCTGAAATCCCCAAATGCAAAGTAACTTTAAAGAACAGTGTACCCTACTGGGAATTCCCAGAAAGCAACAACACTATCATCGCAACAACACTGTCATCACAACAACAAATATAAATTGGACCTTCATTGGCTCTCAAAGATCTTTTCATCCATCTCTTACTAAATCCATTTTTATTTTATATCAATTCTATTTAAAACCTCCCACTTCTCTTTGAGCTCCTGGTTCTTTACTCTCCTCCTCTCACGGTTAACAGATGATCTTGCTTTTATTCATTGTTCATACAAGAACAAATGAACAGTAAAGAAACACCTAACTACTCATATTACACTTGGAATTTCTACAACAAATAAATTCTATCTCAGAGTTCTGAAATAATTTAAAATTAATCTCACTGAACCAATGAAAGTACACTATTTATAAAATATGAAAAAGAGAAACAGTACAAAAAGCTAAAGGGAAAAGAATCAAATGATAATTTTTTTTTTGTTCAAAGAGAAGTTGAAGGTAGTTTGCACGATATAAGATGAGAATTCCATGCCCAAATTTTGGCAAAAATGATAATAGATATTTTAAATGCTGTCTTATATTTGATTTTTAAAAATTTGTGTATAAAAGTAAAATACTTGTGATTGCATTTGATGGCACTGGATGCCATTATCCTTAGCGAACTAACACGGGAACAGAAAAACAAATACTGCATGTTCTCACTTATAAGTGGGAGCTAAATCAAAAGAACACGTGGACACATAGTAGGGAACAACACACACTGGGGCCTATCAGGGAGGAGGGAGAGTATCAGGAAAAATAACTAATAGGTATTAGGCTTAATACATAGGTGATGAAATAATCTGTACGACAAACCCCCATGACAAAAGTTTACTTAGATAACAAACCTGCATTTGTACCCCTGAACTTAAAAGTTTAAAAAAATCAAAAAATTAAAATTAAAAAATGTAAAACACAGCAAATTTGCAAAGTATACTAAAATGGGAAGCAATAAATAAATAAATAAATAAATAAATAAAAACAAGGAAACCTCCACCTCGCAATGATAGATTTATTCAGGTTTGTTATGAATTGTTTGTCCACTTCTCTCCTTTGTCATCATTACTTATGTGGAGTAGATTTTTTTCAAATCTCTGACTTTAGGCTTTATATGGACTTCTTTTGGCCAAAGAAATATGATTGGTTTGAGTGTGACACTCAAGCCTATGCTTTTAGGAGCAGTGCAAGTTTTTGTTTTGTGAATCTTCTTGCATTGTTGGAATGCATGTTGGAATAAATCATTGGAAACACGTTGCCCTCTTGTGTTCTTGTCCTCCACCAAAGGTAACTCAAGAAGAAAGTGTTCATTCAAAGGACATCTAAACTCAATCTGCACACTCAAGCCAAGCTCACAGAAGACCAGCCAAGATCAGTGAAATCATGGAGGCTTTGGAATGCTTTGAGGTACAAAACTCAAGCTTTACTTAATGTGAGTGAATATTTGTTGTAAGCTAATGAAATTTTGCATTTGTTTTCATGCACATAATCTAGTAAATGCTGACAAAAATGCAACATCCCAATATCTCTTTACCCCTTCACTGAGTGAGATGGGTAGAAAAGAGTTGTCAAATATTTTAATGTATTTTTATAAAGCAATGTTATATTCGTTTTTCAGTAATTTAGTGTTTTTTAATTTAAATTGTCTTTAACCCATTTCTTGTTGACATGCCTCACTCCTTTCCTTACAATGATTCCTAATCCAAGTCTTTAACATTAACATTCAGTGCGTGTTAAATAGAATTTGTCATAAATTTAAAAAATCTTCATATTACATCCTTAAGGACTCCATGAATCATGATGCAGTTTATGATTGTAAGGATCGGTGGGATGTCAATTTGTTCATAAAAATGACTTTTTTTTAGACCAATGGTTGGTGAATATTTTCTGTAAAGAGCCAAAAAGTAAATATTTTAGGTTTATTGAGTAAATGAAAAGGTAAATATTTTAGAGTATTTGCAAATTATCTTGCAAATATTCTACTATGTGAAAGTAGCTGCAGGCAATATGTAAATGTGTTTGTGGATATTTTTCAATAAAATACTTTTAATCGACTGAAATTTGAAATTTGATTTTCACATCATGTTCTTGGGTCAAAAAAATTATTCTTATTTTGATTTATTTCAGATATTTAGAGAAAGTAAAATTTATTCTTAGCCCTCATGCCATACAAAAATCAGACTGTAGGCTGGATTTGTCCAGTGAGCTATAATTTGCAAACTATGCTTTAAATATATAGTACCCACCAGCCACATGTGGTTACTGATCACATAGAATGTAGCTGGTATGACTGAATAACATATTTATTTATTTAACTTTAAATGTCAAGAAAGATGGTTTAGTTATTGTAAAATGTTAAGTATGCTTGGAAGAAGTTGAGTATGTAAATCGACGTTCTAACTACAAATTTTATGAAATATAAACAGCAATTAAGTATTTCTAATTATAGTTTAACATTAAAATTGAAATATACTTAAAGTATATAAAATATATACCAGGTTTTGAAGACTTGGTATAAAAAATGTAAAATATGTTATCAATAATCTTTTATAATGAATACATGTTGAAATGATTAAAAAACCAAATATATTGGTCTAAATAAGATATATCATTAAAGGTAATTGTATCTGTTCATTTTCTCATTATAATGTGGCTACTAGAAAATGTACAATCGCATGTGTGGTTCACCTTTATTTTTCTATTGACAGCGCTACCCTAGACACATAGCTCAGCTACATTTCCAGGCCTCTCACAATTTGGCAAGACCACATGACTGAATTCAGGTCAAAGGAATGCTGGCAGTAGTGAAATAGGGCACTTCTAAGTAAGGCCCATAAATTTACCAGATTTTTTCTTTTCACCCGCATGCCAACTAAATGCAGATCACTCAGAAGAAAACTAGGAGACCCTAGAACATGCTGACATAGAAAGATGGAAGGACCCCACATCCTGAGAGACTGCTCAGGGTCCAAATGGCCTAGAGAACCACCCAACCCCATAAACCTATTTTCAACTATAAGGTAAACAGGAAATAAACTTTTATGATGTAAGCCACTGAAATCTGTATATTGTTTTTATATTAGATATTCCATCCTAATTCAATAAGCTTAAAGATATAATCCATGTAACCAGGATTGAGTACAGGGAGTAAATTTATGCTTTGAACAACTGGATATTTGGACAAAATATCTAAAACAACCGTTTTCAGATTTGGAAAATTGGAAGCATAGGACTGTGATCTCAGAGAGGGGAAACAGCAAATTAAACCCTGTGTTTCTATATTTGCAAGAGCTTCCTCCCTGGATGAAGTTTTCAGACTTCAAAATAGAGAGAGAGAGAGAGAGAGACAAACAGAGCCAGGTGGTGTTTCTGAGTAAAGGAAACAGAAATCAGAATTTGGGAAGCCAAGGAAACCGGAATTTGTAGGACAGAGTACTGAAGAAGAGAGTGATAGGAAAAGATGGAGAGAGAGAGAGAGAGAGAGAGAGAGAGACAGAGATCTCCAAAGAGTTATGAAAGGCCCTCCTCAACAATTTGACCAATATTGACCAGTGCATGTATGAAAGGAAACTATCTGAGACAAGGGAGAGTACCACTTAAAAAGAGCAAACAGAATGAATTCTGGTATTCACAATGAGAGTCAGGAAGAGCTGTCTCCATCAGCTGGCATAGAAAGATGTAGTAATAAATAAGATATTAGGTAGGGTATTGCCTTAGTCAGGCAAAACTAACTTAACTCTTGAAAAAATGTCCAGGACCCAGTCTGAAATCTTTGAAAAAAATTAAACTACTTATAAGAAACTGAACTGCACACTAAAACAAAATAAAACACTGCTTAAAGGGAATGCAGAAATGTCTCACAACCAACAACATAAAAGTTTGTATTACAGTATCGAATAAAAATTGTTAGACATGTAAAGAAGCAGAAAAAGATTACCTAGAAGCAGAAAAGAAATAATCAATAGAAGTTTAGAACAAAGAATGTTTCCAACGTTAAAGAGGAAGACTCATAGTGATAAATGGGTCACTTCATTAAGAGGAGCTAACAATTCTAAATGTGCTTGCTTCAAACAAGATAGAGCTTGAAGGAAAAACAAGGGGAAATATATAGAATCTACAAGTATAATAATTGACAGAACAATTAGATAGAAAATCCACGAAGACATCAAAGACTTGAACAAAACTATTTAATAATTAGATCTAATTAACATTTAAAATACACTCCATTCAATGACAACAGAATATGTATTCTTCTGAAGTGAACATAAAACATTCAATGAGATAGATCAAATTAAGGCCATAAAAAAAGTTTGAATATATTTAAAGGAATTAATCATGTGAGCTATGTTCCTGATGAAAATGGAATCATTAGAAATCAACACAAGAAAGATATCTGGAATATTATCCAATATTTGTAGTTGAACAAAACAACATATTGCTAGCATGTGAGTTAAAGAAAAAGTCCCAAAGTTAATTAGAAAAAAAGTAAAATTTGAGCTAAATGGAATTTAAAACATACATATGTGTGTGTTTGTCTAATAACATTAAAATAGTATATAAAGGGACATTTCCTTCATTAAAAGTTAATATGAAGAAAATAAAAAATCTCAAATTTGTAATCTAAGTTTTTATACTAAGAAAGTAAAGAAATAAGAATAAATCAAAACAAGTAAGTAAGGAAGGAAACAAGTAATTAAAGAAGGAAACAAGTAAGGAAGGAAAAAATAAAGATAAGAATACAAATAAAAACATACAAAATAGAAAAGCAATACAGAAAATCAGTGATCACAAGTAATGGTCCTTTGTAAGGGCTAATACTATAAACCTTCTAAGGTTTTCTAAGCAATTTTCTAAGAAGAAAATATTTGTGAACTTGAGTTGGGTAAAATTTCTTAAATAAGTCACAAGAGCACTGAAAACTTTTAAAAATATTTGTTACATTGGACTTCATCAAAATTAATAACATGTTGCTCCTTGAAAGACATTGATTAAAAAAATGGGAAGAGAAAGTATTTTTAAAGTATACATCTGATTAAACACGTATTTCTATAATAAATGAAGAACTCTTACGACTTAATAAAAATGACAACCGAACAAAAAATGACCAAAGGTTTTGAATATATGCTGCAGCAAATAAGATATAGTATCTGCTATATCTTAACTATGGAGGATAGTTAGTCTTTAGTATTAGCCATTATACAATTTTAATACTAAAGATTAACTATATCAACTAAAATTGAAGCTGTGAAGCAACTTACTCAGCCACTTTAAAAGTCAAGCAAAAATTGTTTTCATTTATGTGAGTTTCTAGTAATGTCAAAATAATAGGGGCAGAAATTATATTGTAAATCAGTGTTAGCCATGGAACAGAATTAAGGGGAGACTATAGGCTTCAGAGTGGCACAGGATAACCTTTTTCATTGACAAAATTGTTTTCTACCTTGCTCATAGGGGTGATTACTCTATGGAATGTCTCTATCAAAATTCAAAATATGGTGAATTTTATTGCATGGAAATTATAACAGAAAACTGGTTTACCATTCAGGTAGTAACCAGGCTCAACCCTGCTTAGCTTCCAAGATCAGACAAGATTGGACATGTTCAGGCATGGGCACAGATTTCATGACTAAAACACCAAAAGCAATGGCAACAAAAGCCAGAATAGACAAATGGGATCTAAGTAAACTAAAGAGCTTCTGCACAGCAAAAGAAACTATCATTAGAGTGAACACGCAACCTAGAGAATGGGAGAACATTTTTACAATCTATCCATCTGGAAAAGGGCTAATATCCAGAATCTGCAAGGAACTTAAACAAATATACAAGAAAAAACAACTCCATCAAAAAGTGAGCGAAGGATACGAACGGACACCTTTCAAAAGAAGACATTTATGTGGCCAACAGACATATGAAACAAAGCTCATCATCACTGGTCATTAGAGAAATGCAAATCAAAACCACAACGAGATGCCATCTCATGCCAGTTAGGAAAGCAATCATTAAAAAGTCAGGAAACAACAGATGCTGGGGAGGATGTGGAGAAATAGGAATGCTTTTACACTGTGGGTGGAAGTGTAAATGAGTTCAACCATTGTGGAAGACAGTGTGGCAATTCCTGAAGGAACTAGAACCAGAAATACCATTTGACCCATCAATCCCATTACTGGGTATATACCCAAAGAATTATAAATCATTCTACTATAAAGACACATGTACACGATGTTTATTGCAGCACTGTTCACAATAGCAAAGACTTGGAACCAACCTAAATGCCCATCAATTACAGACTGGATAAAGAAAATGTGGCACATATACACCATGGAATACTAGGCAGCCATAAAAAGGATGAGTTCATGTCCTTTGCAGGGATATGGATAGAGCTGGAAGGCATTATCCTCAGCAAACTAACACAGGAACAGAAAACCAAACACTGCATTTTCTCACTTGAAAGTGGGAGTTGAACAATGAGAACACATTAACACAGGGGAAGAGGAACATCACATACCAGGGCCTGTCAAGGGGTGGGGGGCTAGGGGAGAGATAGATTTTGGAGAAATACCTAATGTAGATGATGGTTTGATGGGTGCGGTAAACCACAATGGCACCTGCATACCTATGTAACAAACCTTCACATTCTGCACATGTATTCCTGAACTTACCGTACAATAAAAAAAGAATAAATAAATAAATATTTGTTGAATGAAATAAAAACATTTTTAGTTTGAAGTAATTAGGTAGATAAACTAAACATATAGCAAGTTGAATTTAAAGGTGAGTTTTAGGGGGAATCAAATTGTTTTTACCCAATTGCAATATCATGTCACCAAGGCAAGATTTCTTGAGTTCAGTGCCTCTATAAAGAGATTAAAACTGATTCATTACAAGATGTCAAGTCTATGTAAATGAATGCTGGTATAACATTTGAAAAGCATATTTGCATGAAAAGCTCCAATTTGTTCCTGATATTTTATATAGCTTGTTCTTTTTTTTCAAAAAATTTTTTGAAGGATAGGGCACACATAAAACCTCTGTTAGAGTTGTGGAAAAGCATGGTAAGTGGTTCAATATCACTGAGACATTTCCTGCTGTTGTTTTACCAAAATAAGAAATAAAGATACATAAGAAGATAAAATGTGATAATAGAATCATAAATGGAACATTTTTTAAAAATCAAAATAGTTTCAAAAATATTTCATTGATTTGATTTCATTATCTTATAAAATATACCTTTTCACTGCTCTCCATTTTTGTAATATTTAGTATTTAATAGTTTCTTTCTGCACAAAGTATCTTTTTTTTTTTGCATGGTATCTACGTTTTGTAAGAGACAAAAAGTATCTTTCATTGGTGTTCATTCTCATGTTACTTGAGAGAAAACAATGGAATTTAAGATTACTTAAATGGTAAAATGCTGCCAAAATCGATCAACTGGACTGCACTGTTGAAGATCAAGTGGCTGGTGGAGAGGGTCTCTAATCATGTCCTCTCTGTTTTTTGGCTAAACATTGTACTAACAAGACCCAGTCAGCTGTCTTAAAAGCATGCACTCAATAAAAAGTCTGGTATTAATAAAGTTGTCACCTCAATATATATCTCTCTTGATGGATGATAAAACAACTCTTCTTATTAAGGGAAAGCATCTTTAAAAAGTTTGTGCAGAGTCAGCCATTTTTTAAAAGTTTGACACAGGTTGTATTACAAAGTCTTCTCTACACTCATATAGTAAAAGAGTACTTATTAATCTTTAACTTGGAGACTAGAAAAGCTACAGGCTTTGACCAAAATCTGAGTTACGTCACAGAAGAAGGATTTTACATCCTCTGACTCTTAATTTTGTTGCTTTTTCCATTGTGCCATGCTGTATCTTTCTATAATTGATGGATAATATAATTATTTTATAATGACTCAAATTCCATAGTGAAAAGGCAATAGGCATAAAAAATATGGAGAAAGTAGTCAACTTTGATTTTTTTTTCAGATTCTATTCCTTGCAGTAATTCTAGGAGTAATAAATGAGTAGCCATTGTTTATGTCAATATTCTTTGTATCTATTTATTTACTCCTATGAGACCTTTGTGGTGTCTCTCTTTTCCTCTTTCACTTATATTGCCCAAATATCCTGCCTTCTGATCTCAATCACAATTTGGAAAGATCTTTATCTAAAAACAAAGAAAGTATGAGTCACAAAACTGATATGATTTACCATCTTTCCCATAGACAAACATCCCAATTTTTCTCCATAACACAAAGCTCCTTTTCTCTTTATGCCAATTACTCACTAGATAGCAGGGACAATGGTTTCATTTGGGACTTTCACCTTTCTCTTGAAGCAGAACTCCTTTCCTTGGATACCCTCTATCTTCTAGCAAATGGGCTTGGGGAAGTGGTAACTCTTTGTCTAGTTTCAGAAATGGGTGTGTAAGTTGACTTTAAGTTAATCAGGTTACTCTCTTCTTCTAGTCTGCTAGTCTCAGTTATTGATCCAGAGAAGACCACATGGCAAAAGTTAATCTAGTCTAAGACAATTATGGCTCTTTTTCTGGCGTAAGTAGAAAACTGCT
The DNA here is from genome assembly GCF_009828535.3 of Hylobates moloch. Lineage (NCBI taxonomy): Eukaryota > Metazoa > Chordata > Mammalia > Primates > Hylobatidae > Hylobates > Hylobates moloch. The sequence goes on along the minus strand of NW_026652292.1, from coordinate 66,544,526 downwards.
TCCCCTCTTTTGGAGTTGTTAAGAAAATAGGATGTAGGCTCCACATTGCTGTCACTCTCATGTTATCTTGAGAAGAAAGCTGCCTGAAAATAGAGACACTCTCAGGAAATGAGGACCAAGTGACAGAAAAATGAGTGAGCACTGATGATGTTGTCTGAGTTACTAAATTCAGCTGTCTCACAAGCCAGAACCAATTTGTGTCTTTGCAATTATAGATTCCAACAACCCCCTCTATTGTTTAAACCAAAATGAATTGGGTTTTTACCTTTTACATCAGAAAAACTCTGCAATAATACATTCATCAAACCTCTTCCTTATAAATATATATAAATATATATATATAAATAGCCTTATTCCCTGGCACTGACTGTGAAAAACATGTATGATAATATTATTGAGATTCAAAATGCAAATGGAATCTGCATTTAACTTATTTTCTCTATCCTACAAGTAGGGTCACTATAGTTAGACACATGGAGAGATCAGTACCCAGAAGAGATGGGCAAAAGGCTAATTTCTTCATCCTAGGCCAGACTTCATTGGTTCAAGTCTACATATCTCTGAAAATGAGCCTTATTACAAAGGCTGTTATCGTTTGCTTTGTATTAGTTATGTTTTCCCACAGATTATCTATCTGGTGGAACAACAGTCAAGTATCCTCAATGGGTGGCCCCTGGGTTTCCTTTCTAATGCTCTTACGGGTTTACATGTAATTCTTTTGCTAACTACAGGATATTTTCTTTAATCTATTTGATTAAGCAAGCCAGGAATTAGAACGAAAGATAATGTTTTCTAACTTCCTTTCTGATGAATAATAAATGTCACTAAGGAATTAGATAGTAGGAGGTAGTTGCCTGGGCCATCTGCTGCATATGGGAACAGAGAAAGATATTAAACTTTAAATTAGGTATTGCTTCACGGAACCTAGAAGATGAAAGGAAATACACACTAAACTGGAAGATAATCATCAATTCTTATCAGTCAACTTATTTCTTTGAAAGGGTAAAAAAAAAAAACTATTGCTTTTTATTCCTGGTCAACATATTTTGTATGGAGTTGAATATGGAAAATCTATAATGAGCATATCTCTTCTTCAGTTTGATGTATTTTCAGATTTCTACAAGTAAAATGTACAGTTTTTTAAAATACACAACTGATGAACATCTAAGAAAAAAAGACTTTTTTTTCCCAACATATGTAATATACCAAAGAAACAAAGTCTCATTTCCATGGCAACTATATCATAGGTCAAAGGAGAAAAATAGAACATTTATGGGTATGTGCATTTACTTTGAAAATTATTCACTGAGTTTTGATAGTTAACATTATGGTTAATTTTAATGAAAAGAGGGACACTCTCTTCGTTCACTTTTTCTATATAATTATTCATAAGGAAAATATCTATTTATATTCTACAAATTTCTGCTGTTTTGATATGATTTCTGTTTAAAGAGGATTTACAGGAAACGGATTTTTATGAGAGTCTTGTAAATACTAGAAAGGATGTTATGAAAATAATTTATTGTGGTAGTAGTGTAGCTTCAAAGTCAAGCAAAAAGATTAGATAAAAATTGTGTATATGACATTTGGACAAGTTACTTAATTTCCTTAAATCTCAATTTATTCTTCTTTAAAATGGATAAATATTCTTACTTTCACCAAGTACAGAAAATAATATAAAATAAGACATATCAATAAAAATCGGCAAATTATCTGAAAAAATAATTCAAAATGAAGACGATAGATACATAATAAACATGTTAAGAACACGCAACTTCATTACTTATTAGATAAAAACACATCTGCCACCTTTCATGTGCTAAATTTAAAAATTTTTAAAGATGAAAAGTGTAGAAGGGAAGAATAATTCTCACGTACTGTTGCTGGTTGTATAACTGAAACAAGATTTTGGAATAACATTTAGGAAGTGCATGAGAAATTTTAAGATGCATCTACTCTTTTATCTATTTGTGTCATGGTTAGAAATCAATCCTACTGAGACACTAAGGGAAATTTACAGCCATGTATGTAAAAGGATCTCTATTGCTGTATTATTTGTAAAAGTAAAATATTGAACTAATTTAAATATCCATAAGCAGATGAAGTGACAAAAACACTGGGAAGTACTATGCAGTCTTAAGATAAATGAAGTGAATGTGTGTGCAGTGACATTGAAAAATGTCCATAAAATACTGTTTTCATTTTAAAAGATGGAAAAAAACTTAAGTAATATAATCTTTTTGATCATGGATGCATGCTTGTAGGAATGTATTAGGTTTAATATGAAAATGTAAAACTGTGTTAGTGTGAATAATATTTTATAAATGATTCAGCAACATTTCTGGCACAAAAATGGTTAAATATTATTATTTCTCTAAGTATTTGATATTTTGAGTCAACATGCATAAATAGCTAATAGAACTATGGTCGTCTAGAAATGAAAACTTAGAATGAAAACAATCGCATCGAGATAAGGTTGCCATGGGGATCCTTCCAGAGTGTAAACTGCATTATTTTACAAAGAATTTAAAGTATTAAGACATGGATTTCTGTCTCTTCTTTCTGCTGCTGTAGATTAAACAGCAAAAGTATTATAATGCATCTTTCTTTCTCTCCTCTTTTAGAAAAAGGCTTTCATCTGCTTTCATATTCTGAATTCCTTGCTTTTTTGTTATTTATTTTAAATGAGGATGGTTTGTGTGTATGTGGTAGAAACCTTAGAAGACAGAAGATAGGGCCTGCAAAAGCATCAGATCAGATATGATGAAGATGGATGAAGCTGGAAGCTGGCAAAGCCAGGGGAGAAGACAATGTCTTAATCTTGGCAGGAAAGATTCACATTCCCTCAAACTAGGAAGAAAAGTGGTGCGATTTTTATGGGGTAGTCACATTTTTCCCACTGGTATCAACATCCCGAGGAGACAAAACATTATCTGGGGATGGCTGCATGGCTGCTTTGAGACTGAACCATAGGTCCTGTGTGCACTGGGTCTAGCTTTAACTAGAGTGGGTTGATGCATTGGAGAAATCTACCAACAGAATCGGGTACAAGGGTTTGGTAAATAATTGTAGTGAAAACCAGAGACTTTTTCTTAATCTTTGGACTGTGTAAGTGTCATATATCTTGTAAAATGCTCTAGGAAAACAGAGGAAGTTGCTCTGACTCTCAATAATTAAACTAGATGACTTGCCAACCAGAAAATGGTGTTTAAGACAAATATAATTCGATTTATAAAAATACTGAAATACAATCTATCTAGCTATACGTGCCAGACACAGCCATTTCCTGTTTCTAGCCTAAATAAGATCATGTAATTTAACACTTAGTAGGTGGTTAATAGATATAAGTTTGATTCTAATTACAGAGCTTTAGCATTTTAGAATTAGAAGTGATCATTCTGAAATTTCTTCTCGTTGATTAAAAGAATGACAAACTAAGGTCCAGAGGTATTATATGCCTTTCACAAGGACACATAATGGCTTTCAGGACTCTTTTTGAGACATGAAATGAAATATAGGATAAATTTTCGAACTGGATTTGATGATAACTGGTCAGATTTGCCTGATCATATAGTGATTTGTATTATTTTACCCTATTTATGATTTATACCAACTGCATGGCAAATATTGAGCATGAACTATCTGCACTGACTGTAAAAATGTGAAGTTAAGTGGATTACCACAGTTCATGAGTTCTGCACATTTTTTGACTATTAAATTTATCATTTGCATCCCTAATTAACACACAAAATAAATACTTTTCCAACATCAACAGGAAAAAAAAAAATAAGTGTTTACTGGTTAATTTTCTGTTTATCATTACTTCCTGGAAAAGTTTATAAAGTTTACAGGCTTTTCAATTACTTGAGTCCCATTTAAAAATGCATCAACAACTTACAGGCATATATAGTTATAGAATGAACAACCTGTCAAGCAAAATATGGAACTATCTCACCAACTTGAAGCAATAGATACTTGTTAACTAGAGAGATGGAGAGTAATTGATAATACATTTAAAAATATTCAAATTTTTCTATTCTAGCTATTTTACAATATCCAGTAGATTATTGTAAACTATAGCCACACTACTGATCTATCAACCCTAGGCCTTATTTCTTCTATCAAACTCTTTCTAGCATTAAGACAAGACAAATATTTAAAATGTTGGATTTCCCTATTACACTGACTTGATCATTACAAATTACATGAAAGTATTAAGTTATCATCCCATGCACCTTGAAAATATGCCCATCTGTTATCTATCAATTACAGTCAGAAAAATACAGTTGGGTTAAATGAATTAATTTTTCATATTTAAAACATGGGAAAAATAGCTCAATGGCAATTCAAATAAAAATAATCTAGGTTTGATTTGATGGAAACTCCATATATACTCAGTATAACATGAATAAGCTAATGAGCACTTGGACAACATCATTTGCATTAACACTAGTGATATAGTATAGTGATACTATATCACTTTATTTATATAATAAATATATTAATATTTTATCATATTTTAAAATGAGACCCCCTAAGAAAGAAAACTAACTTGGTCTTAGCTATAATTCAGAAAATTAAATTTCTGTAAAAGTATATATAAACAATATTTAAGTTCAGATGAGAGACCCATTGCTCCATCTTAAATCATAGAGAAAAAGTGTGTTTTCTAAAGCAGCAGTGATTTGGGTAGACAAATAGAATGAGAGTGGGAAATCCGGTAATCCAACACAAAATGGGTTCTATCAGTGACTATGAGGTTCTGAGTTAAAGTAAACTGAAAGTCAAAGTAAAATCAAACTTCTGAGTCAAAGTATACTTTCCTGACTATTTTATTTGTGTCTAACATTTCAGCACAATAGTAATATATCTCTAAAGGTAATCAGAAAAGAAAAACTATATAACACTGCAGACATACTAAGGTTAGACAGGCAATAAATGCATAACCTGAAATGTAGACACACATCTAATGAAGGTGCTTTTTAAAATTATTATTATTATATTCTACCTGTTAACAGCAGACTCCATCCCAAAGAACGCTAGGTACTTCCTTTTGAGTAGTGAGGCTTTTATGAACATGTTTCAAAGAAATTAGAGATTTTGACTTACAGTTTGTTTGATAGACATTTCATGCTATGACCTTGAGAGGTAGTCCTGGGAGATATTATTACCAATATTTTTAAAATAAGAAAGTCAAAGTTCAGAGAGCTAAGGTACTTTGCACAAATCATAAAAAGTATTACTACAAATTTGAGGCAAAATTCAGTCTTCAGATTCCAGTTAAGAGAGTGCTCTTTTAGACTTTTTAGAAGTTTTCTTCAGGGTTGACAAACAAACAAAAATATTGTGATGGTTAATTCATGCTGGTGGTGTCATTAGTGTATTTTGGAATTTCTTACTCTGGTTCAAATAAATTAAAATGTTTCCAGAATATTCTGTCAGCGGCATGTATTCTCAACATGGAACAATAGAAATAGTACAGTGTAGGTAAAATTATATTATGTGAAGTTTAAGCCTAAGCTCATATTTTGCCTTGCTCACCTGTAGTCTTGAGCAAATTGCTTAATGTCTATGAACCTCAATTTTCTTATGTCTAGAATGGTGACAATAACATTACGTTTTAAAGTATCCAATTTCAGTGCCTAACACATAAGTTTCAGATTCTCCTTAACTGTACATCCTGTTTCTGGAACTAATTTAGATAAGGAATTTATACTGATATTTCTTCAAGTTGTTTCATCAGCATTGATCTAACAAAGTAGCTGTACTTTAAATAGCTCTGCTGTATCTAGAGCTCAGTTCAAATTGCTATATATGCAATTATAGACTTGCAACAGTTCTTCGTAGTTATACTTTCTTGAAACTATCACCAATTGCATTTATCCTATGTCTAAAATACCTTGAGAGGAGTATCACTTGGAACTTTTGTTTACTGGATTTATGATTAGATTAAAACATAGCAAATAAGATAACCTGACAAGAGAATGGATGATATGAAGGGTGAGTTGAGAAAAATCAATGAAGCTACAAAAGAAAAATATAGATATAAATGAAACATTATTGGGAAGAGAAAAATAAATTAAGTGTGCATTTCAACTCAAGTGACAGGATTTTGTAAATACTTATTTCCGAATATTTTAAATTTCTTATATTAGGTAGTTTACTAAAAAAGAAATTCATATTTTTCCAAAATAATTACCAAAATAAGACATCTGGTTTACTGAATCAATATGCATTAAGAAAAATAATATTGTGCATTTTTTATCTGTGCCAGATATAGTGTCTACAACTGAACATTATTAGCAATTGACACATGTAATAAAATTTGGTCTATGGCCTATGGCTTGTCAAAGAAACATACTGAAACAATTTAGTGACTTTTCTGCAGGCATTTCAGTATTCTTTCATTTTTTTACTCCATCTACTCTATTTGAGGTGCTGTATGATACAGTGAGGCACAAGGTTAAACAAGGTGGTCTTGGACCCCAGTTTGCTCAAAGTTGAGGGTGGACAGAGATAGATACAGACATGACAGAACAGAAATGAGATAGATACTCTCTGGTTGAGGGATGCCCAATAAGCTACATGGATCCAGGCAGGAAAAACAATTAATTCTTCTGAGATAGGCTTTAAAGGAGGAAGAATATTTAAAATAGATACGGAAGGATAAATATGAATTAATCAAATCTGATTTGAGAGTGGAAAGACATTGTTTCAAGCAGGGAGAAATTTACTGAAACATTTCAGACAGTTTAACCATTACTAGCATTCAGGATTACAGACACTGTCGAACAAAACTGCGTCGACTCTGCATCATATGCTAAAGTCATTGTTTTGAGGATGAATGTCTAATATCAATTTGCCTTCTATACCTTTTTTTTCTTGGAAAACTTTTATTTATCATTCAGGAAAGACCTTGCATTGCTTTGAGTGGAATAGATTCCATGATTCTGCCTACCAAACTGGATTAGGTATTCCTCCTCTGGTGTCTGATGAGCATTGTGTGCCCTCTTCCATCACAGGAGGAACAGAGAACGGGAGAAAAGACGAGGAGCGGGGAGTTCCATCACAGCACTTGTGAGGTTCAAAAGGCATAATATTCATGTCTGTTGCCCCACTAGGCTGTGTGTTTCTTGAGGATAGTTCTCATCAAAGTGCCTGTCACACAGCAGGTGTTCCTTAAAGATTGAACGAGTTAAATAATGAATGAGAAGAATATGGAGATTTTCAATTGTTTTGATTTTACAGTAAGAATTAAATACATATTCAAGCAATAGTTCCCTGTTGCCTAGGAAATTGAAGATAAACTGCTTAGCTCAGCATTCCATAGGTCTGCAGTCTCTTATTGGCCCATACCTTCTCTGCTCCACTGATCTCACATAATAAGGACCTTACGTGGCCCCCAAACCGGAGTCTTCCCTTGGACTTGCCACACCTTCCACTTTCCTTTTTATCCTTTCCTTCTCTCCGTTCTACTATGAGTAGTGAGTGAGTACCGACGTTTGAAAAGACACAGGTTCTAATCCTAGTTTAGTCAGTAATCTTGCTGAGACATTAGACAGGCCATTTGATCACTTTGAATACCCATTTTAATTACCATTAAATAGCTATTCATCACCATAAGCTCTATGGTCTCCACCTCTATGTCGGCTCCCATAATCTTAGCTAAAATAGTCTCTGACAATCTCTTTCTGTGCTTTAATTTTGTTTATAGCTTACATCTCTAGTTAGAAACTAGAACAGTACCTGTTCTGTTTCTCTAGAAACAGAGTATATGCTTAGAACATATTTGCTGAATAAATAAATGAATGAATAATTGATTCCATGCTTATAGCATACTGCAACTCTGAAGTCCTTGAGGCAAATGTCTGTCTAATACACCTTTGTGTCTATCATGCTTAACTCTGAACCAAGCACTCTATGGGTCCTCCAGAAATATCTATTGTGTGGTGGATGCATAGATAATGCTTAAATGTTTCTCATTTAACCCTACAGTAGCCATAGCACAGAAGGAAGTAAAGACTTGTTTTTATTATTGTATTTAAATCATGAATTAAATAGAATTCTAAAAACAGTATTCAGCATGTTATCAAATAATTTTATGTAATGTGTGCAAATCATGTAATTAAGATAATACTTTACAGTACTAGAGAAACAGACATGGAATCATATATTATCTATAGATAAATTAGCATGCCCTGCACACTCGTTATAATATATACATATATATACACATTTAGTAATAGGATTGATGACTTTACTAAGTTGAATTGCAGCAGGACGAGCCACAGATAAGAACCCCTCAGACACCGCGTTGTGGAAGGAAAGGGCTTTATTCAGCTGAGAGCACTGGCGGACTCATGTCTCCAAAAGCCGAGCTCCTGGAGTGAGCAATTCCTGTCCCTTTTAAGGGCTTACAATTCTAAGGGGGTCCGCGTGAGAGGGTCATGATCGATTGAGCAAGCAAGGGGTACGTGACTGGGGGCTGCAGGCACCGATAATCAGAACGGAACAGAACAGGACAGGGTTTTCACAATGCTTTTCCATACAATGTCTGGAATCTGTAGACAACATAACCGGTTAGGTCAGGGGTCAATCTTTAACTACAAGGACCAGGGCACGGCGCTGGGCTGTCTGCTTGTGGATTTCATTTCTGCCTTTTAGTTTTTACTCCTTCTTTCTTTGGAGGCAGAAATTGGGCACCCCTCAAATTGGGAGACATTATGAGGGGTGGTCTCCTCCCTTAGAATGAGAACAAAATTGGACTCTACCTCTAGAAAGCCATTCCTGGCACTCCCTTTAGTGTGGTAAGAAAATGAAAACACAGCTCACCACCTAGTAAAGGGTAACTTTCCAGAACTATCATACACTATTTTCCTAAATATGTTCCAAAGTTCAACCAGATGATACTATCTTTTATTCACTGAGGTCACATTCATGCATCCATATCTTTGCTGATGCAGTTACTCCACCCCTTGTCTTCATCTATACTCACCTTCAAAAACACATCCTGTAAAGCACCATTCAGATGCCTCCTTCTCTGGGGAGCTTTTCTTCACAAGATGATTGTATCCTTCCTCTTTGAATCCAGTAACGCTCTGTGTACTCCAGTCTTATTTCGCACACCTGGTTCCATCTCTTTTAGCATGGCCATTGTGCACAGGTCTCATTGCCCATATTAGCTTACAGGACTCCTTTTTGCTTCCTAGTAGAGTGCCTTAAATACAAATGATATTCATATTGTGCCCACACACTCAATTCTATTGTGCTGAAATCGAATACCCTGTTTTCCTTGAGGGCTGACCTGTTTTGTTTAAGAGAAGTACCCTTCTCTTAAACAAAGGCACTGACTTTCTAGGGTTTTCCAATGTCTGTGTTCATCTTACGCAAACAATCTCTCATCCTCATGATGACTGTCAGTCATTGGTGGTCAAAGTTAGGAGGAATGGGCTTGGGGGAGCCTCAAGATCTTAACTTTGTAGTTCAGCTACTTCACTCACCCTTTGCTTTTCAATGCCTGAATATGCATGATTTCCAGGTTCCAGGTGGCGTACATGCTGCCAATCTCATTTGGGGTGTATTTCAGAACACAACCTCAGTAACTATGGCAAAAGTGATTGATAAAATAGGTGGTGGGACTATTTCTTACAAATGAGCCAATGACGGCTTCTGTGTGTTGGGCCACACACACTTCTGGAGGTAGAGACTCAGAAGCCTGCCAGAGCCAAAAATCACAGTTTTACACATCCAATTTTTAAAGAAATGGTGAAAACAAGAAGATTTTTAAACATTTAGGGCCTGCCTGCTAAACATATCTTATAAAATGTCACGTCACATCTTCTGGCCATTGATAAGATAGAGCCTTGTCGTTATAAAATCCCCAAGTTGCACGGAGCTCTCTGACACAGACTCCCCTCTGAGCTGCTGGTAACATCACCTGGATATGCAAGCATCTTTGGGATTCTCCTCTCTCTCAAGAATTCCTTGCTTCCTCTCCTCATGGATGGTTATTCCCTAGTCATAAGCCTCTGGATGGTATAATGCTGTGAGGGACTTCCCCTGTCATTAACCCTGTGCAACAACTTCCCAATAAAGCTTGACGAGTGTAACTTCTTATTGTGGCCATATCTTTTTTCCTAAATCAGCTCTCAAATCTCTCAAACATGCAACAGACTAGCCTCAAAGCTTGTTTTTAGCAGAAAAAAAAAAGTAAGATAAATCTATGTATTCCTAGGGAGGAAATGGTTATGAACATTATATTCACAGTTTAGCCTTATAAATAAATGCATTTATGTTGTTACTCTGTAAAAGAAATGAAAATTCCCTTATTTCCCTTTTGTTCTCTCTCTCTCTCTCTCTCTCTCTCTCTCTGTGTGGGTGTGTGTGGGTGTATCCTTTATATATCCTTTCTTTTTAATGTTGCTTTGCTATATATTTTTTTAAATTTTAGCTCACACTTTTGATCTCTTACCCGTTTCTCTTTTAAAGAGTCTCATGGATTTTTTCTATATGTTCTCTTGAGAAATAGAAAAATCTTAAGCAGGTATGTATTTATGTGATACATAAAGCACATAAATAAGCACAGAGAAAGCGTGTTGCAATGGTATGCAGTATACAACCACACACCTCCTAGTCCACAAGTAACTCAGCAAGACAATTCACTGAGCGAGCTATTTGGGACCTGCACATTAGCTACAGAATCTTTAGCCTGAGAAGATTACAAGCTGTGATTATTGGCCTCATTATCAGTTTTGTTTTTCTTTATTTAAACTATGTCCTTGATAAAGAAAAACAGGTTCACGTAGACTTTCTCTCAGTCATCCTTTGCAGGCTCCAGGTCTGGTCATTTTAGCACCCTTCAGACACCATTGAACCCCTCCATCGTTCTCAATCTCAATTAGGATTAACAAGGCCTTGGCGTCCTGTGCTCCAGTTCTCCAGCTGTGCTTGAATGATCTTCCCCACAGACCCAGCCCCCCATTGCATCAGGAAGGAAGCTCTAGACTTTCATCTGGCATGATTATGCAGGTATGTGTTTCCCAGGGCAGCTGGCTGAGATCTCTGTGGCAGCTTGTCTCCCCCTGGCATGTATGCTGTCACCAAAAGGCACTTTTAAGCCTTCCTTTGCTACATATCCTTTATAGCTCCTTGCTAGACAAAACAAATCCTTGAGAGAAAAAGGGTCAGTGAAGGGGGGCTGGGGATGGAGGATCACAAAGGAATAGAAGAGGAGGAACAGGAAGAGAGTGAGCAACAACTTCCCCTCTCTTCAAGGGCCTTAATTTAGCATACCACTAACAATCTATTAAAGGACACATACAAGGGTCTGTGGAAGAAGGAAACCAACATTTACCAAGACCTTGATGCAAAGAAGTAACTATACTGAATGCTTACTGTTGCCCTGGTACTGTGCCAGATATTTAAGCCACATCAACTCATTAAAGGCAAACAACAAATCAATCTGATGATCACTCTTATTTTCCTTATTTTGCTGTAGAGTAAATGATATAAAGTTATACCACCTGGTTAGTAATGACAGTGGTTTAGATTGTACTCTTAGCACCTGCAGCTCTCTCCTATCAATATCCACAATTTATTCAACTTAATAGAATCTGAAATAGGTATTGCACCCTAGTTTTTTAGATGAATGCACTGAGACTTGCTGTTTATATATATTTACTGCTTGTGGTGTATATCACTGTTCCTTCAGAGGGCTACATTCTGTATTCCATAGGAACTGTGGGGTATACAATACAAGCAGTAAAACAAAATCCTCCAAATGTAGAAAGTTGCTTAAAGACTGCAGAGGACAGAGTTAACAACTCTTAAAGAATTCTGCAAATAACTCCTTTAAAATTCTGAATTGGATTTACCCATTGAAAAATAAATCCAAGAAGGAATCCTACTAGAAATGTAAGGGCAGTGTCAAATTTCAGTCACATACCATTCAACTACATGACAGGATATAGTAGTTCCTTAAAGACTGCTAGTAAGATGATGAGAAAGGTTTCACATACATATATGTCCAGATCCAACATTCTTTCACCTTCCAATGCAAGTTGAAACTGATTCCTAAAAGTAACCTGGACAAAGAATAAGGCAATGTCTTTCAAGCAAGATATTTCTGAGTAAAATTTTTGCTGTTACTGATTTGCAATAATGCTAAGCCAAAGTAGTCATCTTTGCTAGAATAACTCCTAAGGTTATTGTGAATCTCTATCGCAGAAATAAGTGACATATGCAATAAAAATGAATGGCAAGCCGGACTAATAATCCCATTAAGAAAATAGTAATGAAACCATTCACAATTTTACTGGTCATCAAACTACTGTATTTCAGGGAGCAGGTCAGCAAAGATGTGTAGTGGGACTAATCCTTGAGTTTTAAATTGCTACTCTGGGTACTGGCTTTCTGGTCAGCAATAGGAGGCACTTCACCAAATAACTACAGAAAAAAATAATACTGCCTGGAGCCAAGCCTGAAGGGTACAAAGGGAGTTAAGACACCTACTGAATAAGCAGGAAAATTTGCTTAAAACCAGATTATCAGGTTAGCATATGGTCATGTTATTGGGACATTTGATATACAGTTAATGAGGCCTGTTTTGGTTTATTATGGTCTTTTTGAACTACTATATCCTGTCATGTAGTTGAATGGTATGTGACTGAAATTCGACACTGCCCTTACATTTCTAGTAGGATTCCTTCTCGGATTTATTTTTCAATGGGTAAATCCAATTCAGAATTTTAAAGGAGTTATTTGCAGAATTCTTTAAGAGTTGTTAACTCTGTCCTCTGTTCACCTATATTCATGTCAATATCATAGCAATGACCACTTTGCATGATATTGAATTTTTAGCATACATATGTTTATTTGCTACTAAGTGATAAAATGCTTAAGGGAAGAAACTGTAGCATTATAATCTACTTTTTTTTAATTTTTAGCTTTGATCAAAGTAAATTGTCAATAAATAATAAGTAAGTAAGGGCTGAGTGCAGTAGCTCATGCTTATAATCCCAGGACTTTGGGAAGATGGTGGTGGACTGCTTCCAAGATGGCAGCAGGCTGTTTCCAAGATGGCGGCAAGCCTCGTGTTCTCTGACCTGGGGTTCTTGCCCTCACGGATTCCAAGGAATGGAACCTTGGGCCACGCAGTGAGTGTTACAGCTCTATTAGAAGCTGTGGGTCACAGAAGAGAACCGTGGAACCCAGTGACTAGTGTTCAGCTCGATTGGGACGAACCCTGGCACTTAGCCATGCAGGAACAATGGCAAGCCTTTAGCCTGATCGGGAGTGGGAATGGGCACCTTGCTGGATCAGGAGCACAGCAGACACCCTGCTGGATCTGGAGGGATGGAAGTCAGCGGTGGGTCTGAGACAGCAGCAAACAGCAGTGGTGGACGGTGAGCGAATGCTCCGCTTGAGCCCTAACAAACACGGACCAGAAGAGAGTGCAGTTGCAAGATTTAATAGAGTGAAAACAGAGCTCCCATACAAAGGGAGGGGACTCAAAGAGGGTAGCCGTTGCAGGCTCAAATGCATGGGTTTATATCCTGATCATTATCCCTCCTGCTGTGCTCTCAGGCAATAGATGATTGGCTATTTCTTTACCTCCTGTTTTTGCCTAATTAGCTTTTTAGTGAGCTCTCTTTACTATTTGACTTGTTGAGTGTGAGCTAAGTTGCAAGCCCCACGTTTAAAGGTGGATGTGGTCACCTTTCCAGCTAGGCTTAGGAATTCTTAGTTGGCCTAGGAAATCCAGCTAGTCCTGTATCTCAGGAGGCCAAGGCGGGTGGAGCACCTGAGGTCAGGAGTTTGAGACCAGCCTGACCAACATGGCGAAACCCTGTCTGTACTAAAAATAAAAAAATTAGCCGGGTGTGGTGGTGCATGCTGTAATCCCAGCTACTCGGGAGGCTGAGACACGAGAATCGCTTGAATCCAAGAGTCAGAGGTTGCAGTGAGCCGAGATAGCACCACTGCACTGCAGCCTAGGTGACACAGCAAGACTCCATCTCAAAAAATAATTAATAATAATAATAATAACAAATAAGGAACACCTTATGATGGTTATATTTAAAGTTCAATAATTTACAGAAGGGAGGGAGGAGAACGTGCTTGATATATTCGGCTTGCCAGCCAAATCCACTCTATACTCCGGGGGACCATTCCTTATGGACTGCATCAGTATGCTCCCTTCCTGCTATCTGACACTCATGTGGGTGTCATCAATCTGAAGTATGAGAAGGAAAACGGGTAATGAAGTTCTGGAAGGTATTACCTTGGTTTCCTTCCTGCTGGGTAACCACAGTTGGATGTGTCCACATATTAGAATTCACAGGTGCTGTCCACTGACTCTCTCTATATCATTCTCTTGGTGGATCCTACAACCATCTCCTCCATGTGTTACTTCCAACTCAAAGGTGGGAAAACACTTCTGTCACCATCAGGCCAGGGGGTACTGCATCAACCCAAGTTCTAGTCCCTAAACCTATCCACTCCCTTCAATATAATCCCTTTATTAAACCATCCTCTAGTTTAATAACTATAATCTAGTTATCTAGAATGAGAAAGCTATTCCTTGTTGACAAAGAAGATATTAAACTATAAGACTTGACAATTATTTACAGAGTGCCCCCTGAATGACAGGCGTCTTGAAGTAACCCAGAAGCATAACAAGGAAAAGCTAAATCTGTATAAATTAAAGCTAAAGGTTGAAACTTCAGGTCTTTAACTTATGGCTTTTCCTATATGACCTCAATAATAATTTCCATTTTTGTATCTCTATTAGAAGGATATAACTTGATTTTTTACTGTGTTGGGCAAAGAACTAGATGTGGTTATATGAAAGCTGTCAAAAGTCTCAGTAACAGGAAATGGAAAAACTAAAGGGTGGTATAACTTAAAGCCACTGCTACGACTGCCATCCATTTATAACACCGGCTTTACATTTTTGTAAGGACTTTATATTCTCTACATCAAATGGCACAATGGATTCACTGTAAACAATGATTGAGGCAAGAAGGATTGCCCTCTAAAATTTCAATTCAATTTTATAAAATTGTGCAATACATTTCGTTTTTTCTCTCTCAAATGCCTTTACTGGCTGCTTTCCAGTGTGTTATAAACACAATTGGAAGAGTGAAATTGAGCAGTGCCTACTGAATTTGTCCAATTTTTTATTAGAAACAAGTAGGATGTTTGGGTTAAAAATGCATAGAAACTTTTTTTTTAATGTGAGGAAAAACCTTGACTAATAGAAAAAGAAACTATGCATCATGTGGCAACACATATTAGCTGACTATAAGATATGTTAAAGTTTTCCCTTTCAAAGACATGGAAAAAACACTCACTTATAGTAAAATAGATTGTGAGCTCACTTTTATGATGGAGGAACTTGACCATTTTCTACTTATGGGAGGAAAAATGTATTGCTATCAGGACTATTTCTCCTATTTTTTGTTTCCACGTATCTTATGTGCGCCTGTTTTGACAATATAAAATGTATGTTGTATACAGCATTCTATCTTAATTTATATGTGAGATTGGGGGAAGGATTAATTTTTCAGGCTATAAGTATCAAAGTTAAGTGATAATTAAGAAATGCACAATATTTTATTTCCCAATTATTTATCATTTCTGATAGAAATGATACATTCATTTCTTCATCATTAAATGTTTAGGAAAAAAATCCAAATTCCATAAATTTTCAGAATACGAAAGTCAATAAAGTAAGCATACATTGAGTTAGCACTTTTTAATAGTATTTATTTGGAAAACACATTTTAGTGCCTGCTGTATGTCAAGTAATGCCCAAACGAAAATACAAGAACCGACCTAAAAATACTTAAATTCAAATTAAAAAACAGACATTTAACTAGATAATATTCTATGAAGAGCTACTTACTGAATATCTATATACTGAATTAACTAAAATTAAATCACAAAAGTAAGAGCAACAATTATATTAGTCAAGACAAGTTGAGTTGTACTTTATAACAACCAATTACCAAGTCTATGTGATTTAACAGGATCAAGTTTTATTTCTCTCTCATTCTGTATGTCTAATACAGGCTGCAGGTTGCTGTAGTTGTTATAGATACCCAGGGATCTGGCTAAAAAAGGCTCGATATTGCCATATGCCTTAATAATCACCATGACAGGGAAAAAAACATACATAACCAATCACATACTGAATCTTAAAGCTTCTACCTGGAAGTGAAGCTTCCCTTTACTTTTTGTTAATCCAAACAAGTCATAAAACCACACTTATCTTCAGAGGCAATGGGTAAGCACAATATGTTTAGAATAATAGACAAAAATATTTGTGAAGAGTCCTCATGATTAATACAATGTCAAATCTGAATGTACAACTCAGAGAATATTCCACGAAGAAGGTAACAACTGCTAAAATAGAAGGCAGGTTGTTTTTTTTAAAATAATTTTTTTACTGTTACTTGTCCTATGAGTTCTTTTAACTTATATTTTACTCAATAATTTGTGATAATAAGGATGTGTTTTTATAATCACTGGCTAATATCTTCATATATATTAAATTCTTATTCATACACATATCCTATGGACCTAAAGATTCATATTTTTAAAAGCCTAAAATATTTCATTGGTAGTTAAAGAATCTGTATCCTCATCCTTTGTCACATACACACACTGATACATTCATAATTCATTCATATACATTCATAAATGTGACCTGAATTATTTTTTGATTGGTTTTGGTTTTCTCTCATGCTAAATATTTCCCACAGTTGTTTATTCTATGTAATTTTCAAAGCAAAACTACACGTTATGACTTTGATTTACTTATTAAAGAATGTTTATGAGTTTTTTTTGATGTCTCCATTTACTGGAAACCCTTTTTATTTATTTTTTAAAAAAGAACAAAAACAAACAGAAAATATTTATTTTAGATAACAGAAAATCATGCTTTGCTATTGTTAAAGAGAATTTGAACTTGGAAAGGTTGATATCTTCTTCAAAATTCAAAAGTGATGGTGCTAGAGCATATTATGAACCTAGGAAATTCAATTTGCTAGTCAATTGTCAAACAGTCATTACAAGGTAAATGTTCTATTTAAGATGATTCATCTGTGGAAGAAACGATGGCAGATATAGATATACATAGTTTTAAATGGGGTCGTAGAAAGTTTCAAATATGACATCAGCAAGTTTAAAATATAACATTAGAAGAGATTTCAAAGACTATGGATTCAGGAGGAAAAAGTTATAGCCTTATTTCTATTTTCCTTTGGAAGATGATGTTGGAACCTGGCACTTTCAGTAATTTATTCAGTTTTCTTTAAAAAACTATACTTTAATATTTTTGCCAACTATTCAAAACATGCTGCCAAAATCCTATCAGTATTTCCAAATGAATCAAGTTGATTTCCATCTTCATCTACAAATACAGCTTCCTTTCCTTTATGAAACTCCTACTTTTTTCTTTATTGCCTACTCCAATACTTGCTCTCATTTCCTTCAGCTACCTGCCTCTCCTCTCTCCAGTCAGATTACAGTTTCTGGCATGCATGTCCTGACTTTCTTGTTATTTTTATTTTCAATTATATTTTCTAGGTTTACAATATTTTTTTCTATTGTGTTTCAGTGAATGTTGCTGGCTTCTCTTCCAAACTATTGGATTAAGGAAATCTGAAAGCCCTGGATTCTTGATACACATAGAAAATGATCACACAGTCCTTGAAATGCTCTCAAATAGGTACTACAGCAATTATGGTGCAGATGAGAAAATTGAGGTTCTGAGAACATTAAGTATTATAATAAAAATAATTATAGTAGTTGTATTTCTACATTTTAGGCACTGTGATGTGTCTGCTATAGAAATTGCCTCATTTAATCTATATAACAAACCTAAGAGGTAGATATTATTATTCCCATTTTATAGAAAAAAATGAAACTCAAACTTATTAAACAACTCTCATTCAAAATTGCCACAAGGAGAATAAAAGACATAGGAATACAGCTAACAAGGGAAGTAAAGGACCTCTTCAAGGAGAACTACAAACCACCGCTCATGGCAATCAGAGAGGACACAAACTAATGGAAAAACATTCCATGCTTATGGATAGGAAGAATCATTATGAAAATGGCCATACTGCCCAAAGTGATGTATAGATTCAATGCTATTCCCATTAAACTACCATTGACATTCTCCACAGAATTAGAAAAAAACTACTTTAAAATTCATATGGAACAAAAAAAGAGCCCAGATAGCCAAGACAATCCTAAGCAAAAAGAACAAAGCTGGAGGCATCACACTCCCTGACTTCAAGCTACAACAGCATGGGACTGGTAGAAGAACAGACACATAGAACAATGCAACAGAATAGAGAACTCAAAAATAAGACCCCACATCTACAGTCATCTGATCTTCGACCAACCTGACAAAAAAGTAATGGAGAAACTGTTTCCTATTTAATAAATGCTGCTGGGAGAACTTGCTAGCCATATGCAAAAAATTGAAAATGGACCCTTCCTTGCACCTTATGCAAAAATTAACTCAAGGTGGATTATAGACTTAAATGTATAACCCCAAACTATAAAAACCCTAGAAGAAAATCTAGGCAATACCATTCAGGACATGGGCAAGAGCAAAGATTTCATAACTAAAACATGAAAAGTAATTGCAATAAAAGCCAAAATTGACAAATGGGATCTAATTAAACTAAAGTGCTTCTGCACAGCAAAAGATACTATCATCAGAGTGAACAGGCAACCTACAGATTGGGAGAAAATTTTTGCAATCCTTCCATGTGACAAAAGTCTAATATCAAGAATCTACAAGGAACTTAAATTTACAAGAAAAATACAATTAAAAAGTGGGCAAAGGACATGAACAGATGCTTCTCAAAAGAAGAGATTTTTGCACCTAACAAACATATGAAAAAAAGCTCAACATCACTGATCATCAGAGAAATGCAAATCAAAACCACAATGAGATGCCATCTCACACCATCAGAATGGCAATTATTAAAAAGTCAAGAAACAACAGATGCTGGCAAGGCTGTAGAGAAATAGGAACACTTTACACTGTTGGTGGGAATGTAAATTAGTTCAACCATTGTGGAAGACAGTGTGGTGACTCCTCAAAGATATACAAACAGAAATACAATTTGACCCAGCAATCCCATTACTGGGTATATATCCAAAGGAATATAAATCATTCTATTTTAAAAATACATGTGTCCATATGTTCATTGCAGCACTATTCACAATAGCAAAGACATGGAATCAACTCAAATGCCCATCAATGATAGACTGGATAAAGAAAATGTAGTACATATGCATTACGAAATACTACGCAGACACAAGAAAGAATGAGATCATCTTCTTTGCAGGGATATGGATGGAGCTGGAAGCCATTATCCTCAGCAAACTAACACAGGAACAGAAAACCCAAACACCACCTGCTCTCACTTGAAAGTGGGAGCTGAACAATGGGAACACATGGACACCTTGAGGGAAACAACA
The DNA here is from genome assembly GCF_009828535.3 of Hylobates moloch. Classification (NCBI taxonomy): domain Eukaryota; kingdom Metazoa; phylum Chordata; class Mammalia; order Primates; family Hylobatidae; genus Hylobates; species Hylobates moloch. Next base: position 66,525,020 of record NW_026652292.1, on the reverse strand, counting down.
CATACTGGGGCCTTCAGTCAGGTGGGGAGGGGTGGTAGAGGGAGGGAAAGCATGAGGAAAAATAGCTGATGCATGCTGGGCTGAATATCTAGATGACTGGTTGATATGTGAAGCAAACCACTATGGCACATGTTTACCTATGTAACAAACCTGCACATCCTGCACATCCTGCACATGTATCCCGGAACTTAAAATAAATAATAATAATAATAATAACTGGTTTACAGAGTCTAGGCTGTTAATTATTACTCTATGAAGTAGTCTCCCAAATGGTATTCACAAAATGATTCATAGAAAACTTATTGTGATCTTCCTGATTTTTATGAATATTTATGTTTTCACCCTAGTTTTCATATCAGGTTCATATGTCTAAAAGGAAAATACTACTTGTGGTATGTTGATGATGCCCAAGGTAAAGATGGGGTATTCACCACAAATCTAACAATTAAGACTAGCACAATTTTTCATTTGCTTTCAGCACACTGAGGTGTATCATAGTAAAATCACCCTTAGTACAATAAATTTGCAGAATATTTTATTTTTCATATTATTATATTTTAATCTACTTTGCCATATCATAGAAAATGACTATAAAATGATATTTAGAAATGGAAAAAAATTGCTTATTATCTCATGGTCAAAAATTAGGATGATCATTATCAATCTTCAAAATATAATATGTATTTTTTCACTTATAAAGCATACATGCTTTAATTTGCTGAATTTGTTACAGCATTGCGGTAGACTGATTATATCCATATACTTTGCTATGTACCTTTGTGTGTCTTTCACTATGGGTGGAGTACATTCGTCCAGTGCCATGATTTCTGTCTTGGTTTTGTGACCATTTTTGCTTAATAAAATATTAATAAATATGGTGTGGACTTAAATATGTGGGCATGGCTTGCCTTGCTTTCTTAAGTTCCTATGATCGTCTATAAAATGAACATGACATGAATAACTACTGACTAAAGATAAATAAATTGGGAAACACATGCAACAGAGCTAAGCCCAACCCACAATTCAAAGCCAAATCTAGATAATTCTAAATTGGTCACAGCTGATACACAGAGTCTATATATATTTAAAATTGTTAAGCAGACAAACTAATACAGACAAGTGGTATTCAATGGTGTGCTGACTAGCAGGTATTTTTGAAAATATAAACATACTAAATCTGTCTCTTTAAGACAAATGAGTAGCTACTTATTGAAAATGATATTTCATAGGTCTTAAAAAACGTGCAATTACACTTTTCCAAGTTAGATCAGGGAATCCACTTCTTAACTGATATCATCACTCTCACAGACATCGATTCAGAACTTGACAGTGTTTCTATAATTAATTCAGAATATTTGTTATTCACAAAACCCTTTTTCATTTTACTCCTGTGAGTTTTTGTCAGCTCCCACGTGGTGAGCTTATAATCTTTTCCCCTTGTAGTCTGTAACTTCTTTGTAAGTTAAATAATTCTTGTCTATAATTCAATTCCAAGTGCCCAATTATGGGGTAAAATTTCATTGATGGCATTGCTTTTGTCTTTTTCTCTGTTTTTATTAACTTTCTTTCTTTCATTCCAACAATAATATTGGAAACATATATAACCTGCAGGTTGTGAGTGTGAGCTCTGTAATTAGAATGTTTGAATTCAACCCTAGTTACATAGTCTTGTTAAGCCTCAAATTCTTGTTCCTGCATGGGTTAATATTAGTACTCGTCTTTACAGTTGTTGCCAGTGTTACATAAGTCAATATATTTTTAGCACAGTGGTTGGCGCATAGAAGTGCTCAAAGGGTAGTGTGGAGACAGTCAGAAAGGGGTACCTGTAGTTATGAGACAGGATACCACCTCTTGGTCTGGCATAGAAGGACCATCACAGTAAGGTCCAAGCCTGCTGTGAGAAATCTACACTACCAGATACACTGCGCCATCCTGATGCACTAAGAATGCACCTCTCCTCCTTGCTTTAATATATGCTCTGTTTTTTTTTTTTTCCTGCCTGTAGTATCTTCGTTGATCTTCTCCCTCTCTAGCAGGCAAACTTCTTCTCTTAAGGTTCAAGTCATAGAGTAATTCCTATGAGAAATCCTCCATGATTCATTTATGATGCATTAGTGATTCCATCTTCCTTATTCCTACTTTTTACTGTAATTCTGAGTCTCTCCATGAAACACCCCGAAGATGATCAGCAGCAAGAGTGTGTAAGGTTTTCTTATTCATCTCCATAATACTGATGCCTATGATCATGCTCCATAGTGTTGAATGAATGGATGGATGAATTAACATGAAAATGAATAAGAATGATTTTTCACTTTTTGAGAAACAAATATTAACATGGTGAGAAGATTCTATATACATATATATTTCCTGTCAGATTGAATAAACACAAAACTGTCCATAAATTTAACTTTCCATGGATTTACATGTTAAGAAATCTGTGATTATCATAAAGACCTTTACAATTATTCCTTTATATAGTGTTGCATTATACTTAAATTAATCAGTTATTCATAGTTATATAATTTTGTTACGTTAGATCTTGTCATTTTATTCAAAATTGCCCTATCAATCTGTCACATTTGACATTTCGGTAAATATTAAGAATTTGGAGAGATTCTGTGAATTGTGTTGTTCTTGTTATGCTCTCTAAATTGGATATTCTCTGTCCACATTTGGAGAGCACAGGTGGATGCCTTTACAAAGTCTCGAATAATTCTGATACTAATTTAACTGTAATAGACTATCTTTGGCATCTTGATTACTCTCAGTATTTTTAATGTTCAATGAGGCATTCTTGTCAATGGTTTAAACCTTATAAAATTCAGAAATGAGCATCTGCTATCCTCTTCATCTTTACTACATAAGAAATCAATTCTAGAAGAAAATCCAAAAGCCCTTCAGCATTAGTTGCCTCTCCATATTGCCTTTGATTTCACTGATGTCTGTAATTTATATATGTTTGAGGAGTTTAGCTTTAATAATAATCTTGTCAGACTGGGTACTCACAATAGCCTAGGAATTTTGTAGATGCTTAAGATAAATTACCTGTTGAATGCTCAGCTGACATTAAAAGGTACCTATATTAATTGTCTTTACCACATACAGATAGACTGATGGGCAGGTACATAGATAAATAGATATGGAGCCTCAGACAAATTAATTTGCTTACAGTTGCATTTAATAAGAATCAAAACTTGGCTCTGAATTTGGTTCTGAAAGATTTCAAATGCCTTAATCTTTCCATGGTACCACATGGCCCTCTGTGCTATTTTGAACCTAAAACGTGGAACTTCATTGTTGAGTTGGAGTATTTAATAAAGGATTTCATAACCAAGACACTTCCAGCCACACACAAACACACACACAGACACAGACACACACACACACACATACACATACACACAGGCACACACAGACTGATTTGGTTCCTCATTCCCAAACTTGGCAAAGTTTTGATATGAAATTCTTATATACCAGGCACAGCATAGAAGACTAGGGAATAATTTCCCCCTGAAGTTCTTTTGATATAAATAAGCAGGGAAAGAAAAAATATTCCAGTCTTTCTCTTATTAAACAAATGAACATCTGAGTGCCCTACCCGAAATGAAGTATTTAATGTAATTTTTATAGCTCTTAGCAGAGTTCTGCCGAAAGCACTGTTATAAGATGAATAAGGACATTATTACCAAGTGAACAAAAATGTAGATCCTTGGTACAGTGGTTTAAATAGGATTCATGCTTTCACTTAAATACGTGGTGAGTGCAAGATGAGAAAACAAAAACGATCAATTGCACATAAATTGAGCAGAATGTTAATTTAGAAATCATATTATGTGTATTAACTGATGAAGGAAAGTTTTCTCATTAAAATAAATATTTAGTTCTGCTGTTATTTTATAGTATCCTGTACAGTTTCAATATAGCATTTGTTATGTTTAAGTAAACATGCATTTATTTGCTTAATGCTTGTTTCCCATCGGCAAAACTTACATATCCAGAACAAGAACTAAGTTTGACATATATCTCAATGCCAAGCACATAATAGGTGCTCAGTAAATATGTTTTTGCCATAAATCAGTGCATGGATATATTGAGATAGTTTTATAATGGATATATTTAGATAGCTATCTAATATAGAACAGCCAAAGTAAAATATTATATTATCTTAAGAGAATAATTTTAAGCTATTTTAAATTGAAATATAGTGTAGTGGCAGACACTGGAGCCTGGATGCCTAGGTTCCAAATTCAGTTTTGCCATGTACTAGCTATATGACCTTGGACAAGTTCTTTCATCTCTCGTTGCCCCAGTTCCCTCATTTTAAGTTAATAATATCTACCTCAGAGCATTTTTGTCTTTTAGTAAGCATTTCATGATTTTCATCTCATGTACAGTAAGCACAACATAAATTTTGCATCTTATTTTTATTTATTATTTTATTGATTATCATGCTTTTTGTTTCATACTATGATCTTCAGCCACATCTAGAGGGTGGGATTTATAAAGATAATAATATGAAAGGGATTATTTCTAGTTCTTTTGTTAGCACTTTTCTGGCATGAGAATTTTTCCATAATGGTGGTCACTTTTGCTCCAAGGTTGTTACCTTTAATAATTAAGCAGATTAAGATAATATATTTAGGGAAAAACAAACAAACAGGAATTAATATATTTTAATGGAAATGTATAAGTATTGCAGTCCAACAGAGCTACTTTCAAATTCCAGTTATGACGATGACTTTGAACGAGTAACATTCTGAATTTTTGTCTTCATTTATAAATTTTTGTCTTCATTTATAAAATGAAATTTGCTTGAACTGTTCTTCAAAACTATGACAGGCAGAATCTTAGCAAAATTTATACCAATAACTTTATGTATCTTCTTTAATTTTTAATACTCTCACTCACCAACTATTTCCCTCCCAAACAGCCTGAACTTGCATCACCCTGTAGTTTAAAATTTGTCCTTTGTTCTCAGAGGAATCAGTGTTAAGCAGTAGTGTATTAGTCCACTCTTGCATTGCTATAAAGAACTACCTGAGACTGGGTAATTTATAAAGAAAAGAAAATTAATTGGCTCACGGTTCTGCATGCCATACAGGAAGCGTGGCTGGGAGGCCTCAGGAAATGTTCAATCATGGTGGAAGGCAAGGAGGCAGGAGGCAAGTCTTACATGGCCGGAGCAGGAGAAAGAGGGTGAAGGGGAGGTGCTACACACTCTTAAACAACCAGATCTCATGAAAACTCACTCATTATTATGAAAAGATCAAGGGGGAAATCTACCTGCATAATCCAATCACCTTCCACTGGGCCTCCTCCAACACTGGGGGTTACAATTTTACATGAGATTTGGGCAGGGACAAAAATCCAAACTATATCAAGTAGTAACTTGCAGTATAGTCCAGCAGCCATAGCACTGAAAGAAACATACAGATCTTGAGTTGAAATCCTAGCTCCTAAAGGAAACAATCAACAAAGTGAGAAGACAATCCACAGAAAGGGGATAATACTTGCAAACTATCCCTATGACAGAGATTAATAACCAGATTATACAAGGAACTTAAACAACTCTATAGGAAAAAATTTAATAATCTAATTTAAAAATGAGCAAAAGATCTGAATAGACATTTCTCAGAAGAAGATATACAAATGGCAAATAGGCATATGGAAAGGCACTCAACATAATTGATCATCAGAGAAATACAAATCAAAACTACAATTAGATATTATCTCACCCCAGTAAAAATAACTTTTATGCAAAAGACAGGCAATAACAAATGCTGGCAAGGATGTGGAGAAAGGGGAAGTCTTGTACACTGTTAGTACAGCTGCTACGGAGAACAGCATGGAGCTTCCTTAAAAAACTAAAAATAGAACAACTATATGATCCAGTAATCAAACTGCTAGGAATATATCCAAAAGAAAAGAAATCAGTATGTTGAAGAGATATCTGCACTCCCATGTTTACCGAAGCACTATTCACAATAGCCAAGATTTGAACACAACCTAGGCGGCCATCAACAGATGAATGGATAAAGAAAATGTGGTACATATACACAATGGAGTACTATTCAGCCAAAAAAAGGATGAGATACTGTTATGTTAAATAACATGAATACCACTGGAGGACATTATGTTAAGTAAAATAAGCAAGGCACAGAAAAACTAATTTTGCATGTTATCACTCATTTGTGGGAGCTAAAAATTAAAACAATTGAACTCCATGCAGACAGAGAGTAGAAGGCTTGTTACCAGAGGCTGGGAAGGGTAGGAAGTGGGAGGTGGGAAATGAAGATGGTTAATGGGTATAAAAATATGGTTAGATAGAATAAATAAGCTCTAGTATTTGATAGCACAATAGGATGGCTACAGACAGCAATAATTTATTGAACATTTTAGAGTAACTGAGGGTGTACAATTTGAATGTTCATAACAGAAAGAAATGATGAATGCTTGAGGTGATGGAAACCCTATTTACCCTCATATGGTTATTACACATTGTACACCTGTATCAAAATATCTTATATACCCCATAATTATATACACCTACTGTATACTCATAAAATTTTTTTAAATAAAGTTTTTTAAAAAGGGACGGGGAGTGCAATGTGTGGGACTGATAAAAGGCAAATAGTATTTAGGTATTAATTGTACGATTTCAAATTTCTTTAAATTTAGAATTTTCAAAATAAAAAGTTGGATATGAAACTATAAAAAATTGTATAATGACTAGTTAATTTTTAAAAATCTAGTTCCTTTATACTTTCCATCATTGGGACTTGAGAAAAAGACTATATATATTTTTATGCTTTTGGGTAATCATCCTGGGTTTATAATTATGATGATAATTAATAATATAAAGAACAAATAAGAAAATGCAATAAAATACTTTCAAATCTGTAATGTGCTATACAAACATCACCGACTGGGTTATATTTGCTCTGGGACCCAGTGAGGCAAGTTCCATTGAAGTGGAATCCACCAAGCACCACTGGGGAATGTGACTGACCACTGTGCACCCTTAAATTGAAACCATAATTATTCTGTCTCCAAATACTGTGCAGTTTATTCATGATTCACTCTCCTCAAGTACCCCTGCTAACAAATCCACTGCAATACAGCACAATCCACTTAATGCAGTGTCTTTACCAAACTCATTGCCTATCCTCTGCACGAGATAGAGTTGCCCATTTGGGACACAGGCTGCTTTTCAGACTCCACTTTCTTTATCGAGAAAAATTTTGTTGCCATCCTGCTTCCTGGTGAAAGTTATAATTTTGTAATGATATCTGATTTTTTTCCAAACAAATGAACACAGACACCCTAAGCACAAACAAATTAGTCTATATTTGAAGTGTACCAATTTTATCCATTATGTAAAGGATTGGTATATTTTTTGCTAGTGATGCCATAACGAAGTGCCACAGACTCAGTGACTTAAACAGAAATTTATCTTTTCATATTCCTGGAGGCTAGAAATACGAGCTCAAAGTGTCAGAAGGGTTGGTTTCTTCCAAGGCTTCTTTTCTCACTTTGTAAATCGTTAAATTCTCCTGGTTTTTCACACAGTCTCTCCTTTATGTGTCTGTGTCTTCAACACTTCTTATAAAGATACCATAAGATTGGATTCAGTCCCATTCTCATTTGAACTTAATCACCTCTTTAAACACCCGATCTCCAAATATAGTGACATTCTGAGGTACTGGGGATTATTACATTCACATATGAATTTTCTGGGAATAAAACTTAGACCAAAACAGATGATAATGTAACAATAAAGTAGATGATTCAAAGGGAATTTTATTTGGCATTTTAAAAATTGTATCTATATATTCAATTAAGTTTAACAAACATTCACTAAATATCAACTCAGAGCAGGGAATTACACTATCCTGTGAGAAATTGTAATGCAGAGACACATTTCAAAGATAAATCAGAATTCTGTAATTTTTTATTAATATGCATAACCACCCTGAGATATTATGCCCATTAATAAAAAAGTAAACTGAAGTAAAAAAGTTGAGCTATAGCTGTTAGATGGCAGTCCTGCTCATCAAGGCCAGAACTATTGAACTTCAAAGCCCATAATTTTTTTCTTTTATATTGTCCTTTTGCTGTATTATGCTGGGTCTACAGGCATGTATGAAGAGGCTGGAATAATCATCAATTATTGTTGAGTTTAAGGAATAAAATATTTATAAATACATTGGTTCAGGATAATCCTTAGCATATGACCTTAATACTCTTACTCATTAAACACTGTGTACCCAAGCAACCCTAAACAGTGCAGCCAAGTGGCTCAAAATCTTCTGTCTGTGGTTCCAGAGTGATAGATGCTGGGTAGTAGAAATGTCTGATATGGTCTAGTAGACAGCATTAAAGGATGAATCCAACGTTTTCCAACAGTAGCAAGAAACTGAACAATACAGGCCGAGAAGTCAGTACAACGAGAAACTTAAGACTTGGAGGCTGTGGTGAGATCATGAAGCAAGAGAGAATCTGGCTCATTTATACAAATGGAGAGAAATACTTGGAAATGACCAAAAACCAAATCAGAGACAGATTTCAGAGGACATGAAAGGCCACATAAAAAGATTTATATAGTAGTTTTGAGGTCAGTGGTTCTGAACAGTTATTGTGCAAATAAAACATCGGTATTGCTGTGATTAACCCCAGAGTTATTTACTTTGCACCCCAGAAAATTCTGAGCCTGGGCTTTTAGATATCACATATGGAGGCCCATGTCTATAAGTAGCGGGCAACCAGAAGAGACGGTGAGCAGTAGACAGTGGCCAAGTGAAAGACGAAATAGAGCAATGAGGACTGGGAGGCTGAGAGACCAACTAGGAGATGATTTCAGTGGATGCAAAGATAGTTATAAATCCCAGATATTTTGCATTTTAATACACAGATAGTATTCCTTTATTGAACTTAATGGAAGGAAAGTTGCTTGTTATTTTAAGTTAAGATGGAAACTGCGTTCAGTCACAAATAATCTCAGAAAGCATTTTAATTCTCTGTAAGCATCTTGGCTGCTTATTGGATTGTTTTGTTTTTCCTTTAGCTTAAATCTAATGAGATAAGAAAGCCACTAAGAAAGGATTAGTGATCCCTGACCTGTTCCTCTAAGATGCTTTTACCACTAGTATTATGAATCAACTGAGCTGACTTAAGTAAAATAAACGACATCCTTTACTTTGTTTAATCTGGCAGTCAGAGACATCGAGGTCTTTTTTAATGTTCCTGCCAAAGGTTCCACTGAGTTCATCGCAAATCCTTTCTCCTCTGGAAGGGGGACATGGCCTCCTTTTCTAGTTGTCTGCCTGTTACCAAGAGCAATTCCGGGAGAAAGTGAGGAGACTGACTCAAGAGGCCATATATAAAATTACCCACAAGTACAGTACAGCCTCAGCTAATCAGAATGTTGTCACAACAGAGACTTCCAAGGTAATAGATTTTCTTGTTAACAAAAGATTAATTCTATATGTTTTTGGTTCAACCTTTGTTTAAAATCAGGAGGCAAAGATAACTTCCATTAGTGTCTACAACTGTCCTTTGAGAAGCAGCATCTACACAGTTTCACCCAGAGTGGATACTCAAAGCAAAATAGAACAAAACAGTAAGCCATTATTGAACCAGACTTCTCTCTTCACATATTCAATCTAGTGAATAACCTTTAATTTTACAGTAGAAAGATAAATTCTAGTCTCTCTCCTGTCTATATCTTCACAAGCACCTTCTGCTAAATATTTTTGTGACTAGAGAAATAATACATCTTTATTATTGAACAGTTAAAAAATAAAGAAAAGCAAAATTAAGAAATTTAAAATACCCATATTCTCACTAGAAAAGATAAACATTTTAAACTAAATACCTTAAAGTATTTTACTTTAGTAAAATTTACTAAAGTAAAATACTTTAAGGTATTTAGTTTTTTTAAGACATTCATTTGTTGCTTTCTTGTGCATATATATATGCACAAAAATATGTTTGTGTGTGTGCATATATACATATATATCTTTAGGGCCATATATTTAAGCAGAATACATATATGCATAAATCTGAGTACAAACAGCCAAATCTATATCCATACATATATAGTTTATGGCATAAAGCTTATGTCCATATACAACTTTTGCTTAAGACTGCAAGTTTTAGCCAGCAGGCTTTTACATGGATTACTGATTAGAAATAGCTCACCAACAACCTTTTATCAAACTACGTTTCATTAAATGTAATTTATCCATTCACTCATTTACTTATTTATTCAACATTGATTGACTCACTGCTCTGTCTAAAACTCTGTGGTCAGCATCATTGGAAATATACATATGCAAAGTGCACACTTCCAAATGCCGAACAGTTTATAAAGCAGTTCCTAGGCTTACGAAAGAGACAGTTCTGCCTTTTGCACACAGTCTCCCAGCAGTGTCTGTTCAGTCTACTTAACTCACTTGCTGACAAGCCTTATGACCCTTTAGAATAGGATAAAAATTCTCATGTGCCGAGAAAAGATAACAAAAAATCTTCAACCTCCACTCTGTGGCCCAAATGCTTCTGGTGCTCTTTAAAGAATGTTTTGCAACCATGCAAATAAGGACTGTCTCTAGAACAAGCTTTTCCCTTAACATGCCTTTTTTTTAGGACTCCAGTTGCAAGATGGCTGTATATGTAAGAAAAGAATTCAGTAGCTGGATAAGCTCTTGGGCCACCCAGCATCTCATACCCTTTGGGAGAAAAGTCTTCATTCTTTAGTTGATATTCACATGGCCTGTGGAGCCTGGGGTTCAATGAAATTACTAGTCATTCTATTTTTATTTTTAATGACAGAGAGAGAACCAAACATAACACTGACTTTTGTACAGTACTGTCATGATTAATTTACTAGTGTTCTAATTGACATAAACTATTTTTAAGGCTATTAGGTTGTGCTGTATCTGTTCAGTAAAATCTTTTTTGAAATGAAAATACCAGATTTCAATTTGAACCATTTTTTCAAAAAATTTTTGTTTGTTTAGCTTTAGAAATATGGTTCTATTTGGTTAATTTAGATTATTTGGGGGCTTATAAATTGTGTTGTTTCAATCTGATTTCTGGTTTATTTCTTAAATAGATATAACCTGGTGGTCACTTTAACCTGATTTGTCTTTAGAAACAATGTCACACTAAAGACAGAATTTGTCTACTGAATTCTATAGTAAGAATGGTAAGACTTACCATTCATTCATTTATTAATTCATTTATTCAATGACTACTTCATGTGTGTTTATAAGGCATCAGGTTCTGTGTTGGATGCTGGATGTTAGACTAATTGAATAAGATATGATCATTCAAAAATTATATAGGACAAAATATTTTTAATGAGTTATGCCTATGATGCCAAGAGAGTATAAAATGTAGGTATGTTATAAAGTCTATGGTTTCTGGGACTATTTTTTGAAGAGAATAGGATACAGAAGGTATTGAGAATGAACTAAAATGCCATATTTGCGAGACATGGAGTAATATACTACAGTCGATGTTAATACTGGGCAGGTTGAAGTCATGAAAGAGTGTTAGGAAGGGACCAGATCATTAAGGGTCTTATTTGTAAGTCACCATTTAAAAGTTCTATAGCAACTATGAAGAACTTCTTTCAAACATTTTCATATTCAGAATTTTGGTTGTCCTAAGAACTTTTATAAACAAATATGATAGGGTAGTAATAATTAACAACAATATGCTTCAAATTATGTTTTCCCTTCATTTTTTCTCATGCTATGCACTCATCCTGGAATGACTTGGTCTTTGATTTCTATGTGAAAAGTTTTTGCTTATAAAAAAATTATTAATTTGAAGGTCATTGTTTTAAGAAACCTGTTTTTTTTTTTAAAAGAAAAAACCTCCTTGATATGGTTTGACTCTGTTTCTACCTAAATCTCATCTTGAATTGTAGTTCCTATAATCCCCATGTGTCGTGGGAGGGACCCAGTGGGAGGTAATTGAATCACTGTGGCGGTCACCTCCATGCCGTTCCTGTGATAGTGAGTGAGTTCTCAAAAGATCTGATGGTTTTATAAAGGTCAGTACCCTCATACATGCTCTCTCGCCTGCCGCCATGTAAGACATGTCTGTGCTCCTCTTTTGCCTTCTGCCATGATGTGAGGCCTCCCCAGCCATGTGGAACTGTGAGCCCATTAAACCTCTTTTTCTTTATAAATTATCCAGTCCTAGGTATTTCTTAATAGCAATATAAAAATGGTGTAATACACTCCTATTCCCCCAGGGAGCCTCATTCCTTCTTTAGGTCCTTTAATACCACATTAAGACCCAATTCATTGCAATTACAGTGACATTGCATCTGTCACGTTTCTTCACTTGTCTATGAGATTTATGTGAAAGTGACTGTGACTAACTCATCTTTAAACGCCTTGTGTCTAGCTTATGGGGAAAAAAAATGGAACAGAGAGTCAATCTGTGCTTACTGAAAGAATGAATGTGCCATAAGCCTTTCTAAAGAAATATTAGGTCCCTAATCAATACTGTTTCACCTCCTTTCTCCTTTGGCATCAAAAACACTTCAATTGGATGATTTTAAAATAAATCGTATGTCTCGTTTTCACACAGTTATTAAATAACATGTATTTTGTCAAAAGTTTTAAAAAGTCTACAGAGCAAAGAAAAGTGAAAACATACTAGGGTCTTATCACCTAGAGATAACCAATGGTAACATTTCAGAATAACTGCTTACAAGTTTTTCAACTGTTAGTATAAAAAGATATGTTTTTAAAATTTATTTTGTACTATACACATTGTTTTGAAATCAGTTTAAACTTAGTATATCATGAAAATGTCCAGTTTATTAAAATTTTTCCTTGTTTAATTTTTAAATGACTGTGTGATATTCCATCATCTTGGTTTGTCATAATGTATTAGTTATTTTCCTTTTAAAAATCTATATTTTCTTTTGTCTTTAAAGAGATTTGCTTTGTTGTAATAAATAATGCGAAGATTCTTATGTTTATATCTTTGATTGCACCTATACCTAATTTTTTAAATGAGAGTTATGTAGAAATGAAATTAATAGGTAAAAGGAATGCAAGAGTTGAGGCCTTTCATATGCTTTCAAATTGACAACTGGAAATGTTAAATAACTTTTACTGCCATCAACAATGTCTGACAACATGAATTGCCTTAAACTGCTGTATATTATTACCATTCTATAAAACTGTCAATATTAGTAGTGAAATATGGCATATAATTTCTAAATTTGCATTTGTCTAATGATAGAGAAGTTTGGTAATTGTCATATTAAACAATTATTCATTTTCTAATGTATGTATTATTATAACTATATAATTTGATTTGGCTCTGTGTTCCCATCCAAATCTCACCTTGAATTGTAATAATCCCCAAATGTCAATGGTGGGGCCAGGTGGAGATAACTGAATCATGGGGGTGATTTCCCCCATGCTGTTCTATTGATAGTGGGTGAAATCTCATGGTTTTATAAGGGGCTTCCCCCTTTGCTCCACTGTCTTTCTCTCTTCTGTCCCTCTGTGAAGAGGTGCCTTCCATCATGATTTTAACTTTCCTGAGGCCTCCCCAGCCATTTGGAACTCAGTCAATTAAACCTCTTTTCTCTATAAATTACCCTGTCTCAGGTATTTCTTCATAGCAGCATCAGAATGGACTAATACATTGTGTAATTAATTTGCAAATATTTTCTATCAATTATTTATTTGCCGCAATTTCTATTTCTTAAGAAGCTTGTAATAGATTACAAGCATATTCCTCTACTTACATTCTAATTTAGAGGTATTGACTACAAGTCACAAAACAGCCAAATATTAGTAATGACAATGAGTATCCTTTCATCCTTGAGTATGACAATAATGAGTATCTTTATAGCATGACATAATTACTTTAGTTTTCAAGATTTTAAGTTGATTATCTTCTTTTGAATGAGGAAATATATTTTTTTCTTATTTTACTAAATTTTCTATTATTGAGGAATGGATGATATGCTTCATCAAATATTTTATGCATTCAACTAGATGTATTTTTTTTCTTGTAAATGAAGTCATGAATTACAGGGATTAATTCCTTAAAATTGAGCACTTTGTACATCAGGATAATTTTCTACATTTTTATTGTTTTCTTATTATTTCAAGGAAGTGAAGGACTCAATTAACTTGTATTTGTATTTAAAATAATAAATGAGTTTGCTCACTAGTTTTCTTTTATTAAGATTACTTTGTCATGTTTTGACTTGAGGGCTGAGTGACTGAATAGTTTGTACGGTTTTAACTAAGTTAGTAATTCATACGTTAGTTAAAAGTATTCCTTTTTAGAAATAGAACCATCAGCTATAGTTACTACCATCTTATTTCAAGGCACCATCACATTTGCCTATATGATTTCAGTAGTCTCCTTACCAGTGTCCTTGCATTCACTCTGGTGAGCCCACATTCTCTTCTCCACACAGCGGCCAGTGACCCTTTCAAAACAGAAATCGAATCATGTCAGTCTTTTGTTTAAAATCCTCCAAAGGCATGTCATCTCACTCAGAGTAAAAGCCAAAACATTTTTATCATGAATTCATACTCTACAATTTGTACTGTATGGAAAAGTACTGGTCACTAATCAATTTATTGAATACACAAATAAAGTAGGAATGCAACATGATTAGGAGGGTGTATATACCGCTTCTCACAGTATTACCCTTTGTTCTCCAAATCCAGATAGCACTTACTCGCTCCCTCTAGATTCTCAGTATTTTTATTCGAGTCATCTGAATGATACAGGAATGGGGATGGTGATGTCATTGTAGGAAATGTAATAGGGCTTGGCATATAATAAAATGGAACATCAGAATAATAAAATATTATAAATATACACATATTTTTGTGTATACCTATATGAATTTATATGTGTACAAATATGATTTTATGTGCATATAAGTTTTTTTAAACCTACATAAATCATAAAATATTAAGTATGGGTATTTATTCTGCAGTAATATAAACTTGAAAATATTTTGCTGGATAAAAACTCAAACCAAATGATGTCATACTTGAAATTCCATAGAATGTCTTACTTCCATTATATTTGATTCTCTCTCCAGCTGCATTATTTTTATGTAGTGATTCCTCTATAATTATTCTCTTCATATGACTGTAAATCTCACCCATGTCAAATACAACTTAGACTTTAAAAATATTTTGCTTTCTGAATATATTTGGAAAAACATAAGATATTAAAATGTTGTTTCAGGTATCTCTTCATTTCTTTATGCCTAAAGAGAATGTTAAAAGGTACTCAGCAATTCTTATTAAAATTGTCTCCTCAGATTATAAAATGAAAGATTAGAACCATAAACATTTAAAAAATGCTTGTTTTCATAGCAGGTTATAATTAGTAAGTTGCCTGAAAACTATAATATACAAAATCTTTGCTTTGGTCTTGGAAGTTGCCTTAGAGAAAATGTTTAATTTTGAATTTTCATTTATATTTTTAATATTGTTTGGTAACACTACAAAATAAGGTCTCCCAAATCTGTTCCACTACAAATTATACACAGTATATAGATTTATAGACTTGGTAAACAAAATTGTAAAATGTTTATTGCATGAACAATTTAGGGGAGTATAGATAATATATTTGGGTAATTTGGTTCCTAAACTCCGTAACACTGAAGCAAAAATACGCTCTTTTTAAGCACATTTTCAAGACAGTAGCATCCGAGTAAATGGCTTAAATACATGCCATGTCTAAATATGTTTTATTTCTATACTGAAAAAAATGACCAATTGTTTTTATATTATTTTATTTATATTTATTTCCTTTTCTGAAAAATATATACGAGTAATCAGAGGCAGTGGGATGTCTTCCTAATGGAATGGAAGGAAGAAGGAGAGGATGGCAGTGAGGAAGAAACAGACTATTTCTCAAAGAATTAGGTCCTTAGTTTTTTGATAAATATTTTTCCAGGATCTATTATGGTCAAGGCGAGTTACAATTTACTAAGGAAAATATACAGATAAACAACAACAGACTAATAAATTGCCGTAATGGATCTAGAGATAAGTGCAGGAACAAAAACAAAAAGAGCCCTGACATCTTTTTTTTAAGTTTTAAATTATGTTTTGAAATTTTTGTTGGTACATAGTAGGTGTATATATTTACTGGGCACATGAGATGTTTTGATACAGGCATGCAATGTAAAATAAGCACATCAAAGAGAATGGGGTATCCATCTTCTCAAGTATTTATTGATTGAGGGAATGGATACCCCATTCTCCATGACTGAGTTACAATTACTCTCTTTTAAGGTATTTTAAAATACACAGTTAAGTTCTCATTGACTATAGTCACCCTACTGCCTTGTCACACATATGCTGCTTTAACATCTGGTGTGTTTAGCTACAGAAAGTAGAAGGGGAGGCTGCTGTTTAGATTTTAGCCTATTTGTGTAAGATCGTGAGGTCTTACTCAATACATGTTGAATAAATAATCCCAGGAATGATCGTTAAATAAGTTATGGCTACTTAACTGTGTTGCATTATGATGGCAGAGTCTATGACTTTAAATCCATCACTCCTGTCCCTTCAATATTTGTTTTTAGCAATAATTTATTCTGAGTATAGTTTAGAAAGGATACTACTTTTCCATGTAGCAAAAAGTTCATTGTATTGAGAAGGGTATTCTAGGTTTTTGTCTTGGATTTATAAATAGCACTTGGACTTCAACAAATCTCCTAATATTTTACAGCTACCATTTTCTTATTTGACAAATAAAGGTTTGCATGGCTTTTTTTAGGACACTGTAGCATTCTGTATTTCTCTGAGTTAAACACAAAATAATGCAACATTACCCTTAGAATGCTTTCAAATACTCCTAATTATTAATATAATTTTCAGCCCTGGTATTTAAACTCATTTTTATTACAACTCTCATAAGCATGTTCACAAATAAATATTAAAGGAAAATGTTTCCCTTTTTTAAAAAAATATAGACCTAACCCTAATCTATCATTAATCATGGCAGTTACTTAAATTTGTGTTAGGTAATGATATTGTAGATACTCCTGATTCTGTAGGAAATTGTATACCCTGTTTACAATGTCCTGGTGAGAAGGGATTGGTATGATTGCACCATTCTCTGGGGCTTCTCCTGTTTTGGAAATGAGTTTGGTAACCTAACAATGCATATTTCCTTGATTTCCAGGACAAAATATGTACAATTTTCCGTCTGTCATTAGAGTAGGTGTTCATGGTATGAAACTGATGAATGTGTGGCCTATCAATGAACCTCATAAAAGGTTTCCAACTTGAAATAATTTCCTAAGCTTAGAAGGCAGTTTGGTCAGGCACAGTGGCTCACACCTGTAATCCCACTACTTTGGGAGGCCAAGATGGGCAGATTACCTGAGGTCAGGAGTTCAAGAACAGCCTCAACCACATGGAGAAACAGCACCTCTACTAAAAATACAAAATTAGCCGGGCATGGTGGCACATGCCTGTAATCCCAGCTACGCAGGAGGCTGAGGCAGGAGAATCACTTGAACCCGGTAGACGGAGGTTGCAGTGAGCCAAGATTGCGCCCCATTGCACTCCAGCCTGGTCAACAAGAGTGAAACTCCAACTCAAGAAAAAACAAAAAAACAAAAAAACACACACACACTCACACAAACCTACAACAGGCAGTTTAAGTAAAAAGGAAAAAGATACATATATATAATATTATATATAAATATATAGTATTTACAACACACCATAAGAATGTAATAGAACAAATGCATAGTGTAATTAAAATCACACCACTGAATCACCAATTTAAATAAGGCATCTCTGCAGTTAAATTGTCATATTTTTGCATTCAGTTTTTGTTGGAGAGGCAATAATTCATTTTAAAAAGGCTAAATTGAACAGCTAATTTATTAATGAGCATTTATTTTTTGGAGACAGAGCAAGATATTGTATGTTTTTTATTTTGCAGATCAGTAATGACACGTTTCAATTACCTTCAGTTCAGTTTCATAACATGTTTTAAATTCTTTAGAAATGACTCTGTCTTCTAAAGAGGAAAAATGATTCCAAACATGTTTACTTCTCAATTCTCATTTTTTCAGTCAGTGTGTGCAGAGTTGTAGGTACTCTGGGATCCAAAGGTTTTTTTGCGAATTTGATGCTTTACTTTTGAAATTTTGATAACTGTCAGCCCCGGTAAATGGTTGACAGTGAGAACTCTTGAGTCAGACCACTGACTTCAAATCTTGACCTGACCATTTAACAAGTGTATATTCATGAGAAGCTTATCAAATTTTCCTAGAGTGCAGTTTTCTTATCTGTAAGGAAACATAGAACCTTCCTTGGAGTTTTCAGCAATTAAACTTATAGCAATGAGATAACCTATAAGGATTGCTTAGGCTGGGCACGGTGGCTCATGCCTGTAATCCCAGCACTTTGGGAGGCTGAGGCAGGCAGATCACGAGGTCAGGAGTTCTAGACCAGCCTGACCAACATGGTGAAACCCTGTGTCTACTAAAAATACAAAAATTAACCAGGCGTGCTGGTGTGCCTGTAATCCCAGCCACTCAGGAGACTGAGGCAGGAGAATCACTTGAACCAGGGAGGCGGAGGTTGCAGTGAGCTGTGATTGCACCATTGCACTCCAGCCTGGTCGACAGAGCAAGACTCCGTCTCAAAAAAAAAAAAAAAGAAAAAAGAAAAAAGTAAAAAAAAAAAGAAAGAAAGAATTGCTTAGAACACACTGGCATGTTATAAACATTAGGCATTTTATTAAACAGGACACTTCTAATGGATCTTCAACTATGTGGCAAGCACTGTGCTAGAAGCCCGGGATACAATGGAGAGCAAAATAGTTATTTTTCTCTTTTTTCACTTGGATAACTTTATTTATTAATGTAATTCACAATCCGTAAAGTTCACCATTTGAAATTGCACAATTAAATGAGTTTTTCACAATTCAGAGTTGTCCAACCATAACTGATAACTTTTCTTCCCCCCAGCTTTACTGGAGTAGAATTGGTAAACCAAAACTGCATATAATTAATATATAATTAGTATACCATTTGGTAAGCTAGGACATTTGTTTATATTCCTGCTACCTTCACCACAATCAAGGTGACAAACGTACCCATCACCTCTAAAAGCTTTCTCGTGTCGCTTTGCTTTTCATTGATTTGTTTGTATTGAACACTTAACTTGAGATTTACCCTCTTGACCATTTTTAAGTGCGTGATACTTTATTGTTTAGTATAGGAACTATGTTGTTCAGCAGATCTCTAGAACTTACATAACTTTAACTTTATACCCATTGAATAACAGCTCTTCATATTCCCCTCCGTTCACTCCCTGGTAACCACCATTCTATTGTCTACCTCTGTAAGTGTGACTATTTCATTCTTATTATTACTCTTATTATTAATTTATTAATTATTATTATTATTGGAGACAGAGTCATGCTCTGTTGCCCAGGTTGGAGTGCTGTGGCTCAATCTCAGCTCACTGCAACCTCTGCCTCCGGGATTCAAGCGATTCTCCTGTCTCAGCCTCCCAAGTAGCTGGGATTATGGGTATCCTCCACCACATCTGGCTATTTTTTTTGTATTTTTAGTAGAGACAGGGTTTCACCATGTTGGCTAGGCTGGTTTTGAACTCCTGACATCAAATGATCCACCTGCCTCAGCCTCCCAAACTGCTAGGATTACAGGCATGAGCCACCGTGCCTGGCCAGTGTGACTATTTTAGATGCAGTATTTGTCCTTCTGAGGCCGGGCGCGGTGGCTCACGCTTGTAATCCCAGTACTTTGGGAGGCCGAGGCGGGTGGATCCCGAGGTCAGGAGATCGAGACCACGGTGAAAC
This sequence comes from Hylobates moloch, assembly GCF_009828535.3. Taxonomy (NCBI): domain Eukaryota; kingdom Metazoa; phylum Chordata; class Mammalia; order Primates; family Hylobatidae; genus Hylobates; species Hylobates moloch. The sequence goes on along the minus strand of NW_026652292.1, from coordinate 66,505,151 downwards.
CCCGTCTCTACTAAAAATACAAAAAATTAGCCGGGCGTGGTGGCGGGCGCCTGTAGTCCCAGCTACTCGGAGAGGCTGAGGCAGGAGAATGGCGTGAACTCGGGAGGCAGAGCTTGCAGTGAGCCGAGATTGCGCCACTGCACTCCAGCCTGAGTGACAGAGCGAGGCTCCGTCTCAAAAAAAAAAAAAAAAAAAAAAAGTATTTGTCCTTCTGAGACTAACTTATTTCACTTAGCAGAACGTCTTTCAGGTCCATCCATTTTGTTGTGAATGGTAGGATTTCTGTCTTTTTTAAGGCTGAATAATATTTTATTATGTGTTTATACCATAGTTTCGTTATTCAATTGTCAGTGAACATTTCAATTCCTTTATCTTGGCTATTTTCTTCAATGCTCCAATGGACATGGAAGTGCAGGTATTTCTTTGAGATCCTAATTTTGGTTCTTTTAAACATATACCCAGAAGTGGGATTGGGATTCCTGGGTCATATGGTAGTTCTATTTTTAGTTTTCTGAGGAACCTTCATACTGCTTTCCATAGAGACTGCACTGTTTTACATTCCCAACACAGTGTACAAAGGTTCCTTTTTCTCCACATAGCCACCAACAAATGTTATCTTTTTTGTTTGTTTGTTTTTATAATAGCCATCTTAAGAGTTTGGTGATGTTTTATTGTGGTTTTTATTTGCATTCCTTGATGATTAGTGATATTGAACATCTTCTGATATACCTGTTTGCTGTTTGTATGTCTTTTTGGAGAAATGCTTATCCAAGTCCTTTGCCCATCTTATAACTGTTTTTTTTTTTTTTTTTTTTTGCCATTGAGTTTATAAGAGAAGCACTTCTAAAGAATTCTTGCAGAAAGAGATAGGGAGGAGAGAGAGAGAGAGGGGAGAGCTAGAACAATAACGAAATACAGTATGTCTGTATTTCACAAGGTAAAACATGTTTATAGTCCTACAGCTTACTACTGTGATTGTTCTTATTTCTACATTATTGTGTTATTTCAGATATAGCAAATCTTTTTAGAAAGACTTAGAAACTTGAAACAAATGACTTGATGCTATTTGCCTCTGGGAAACGGAGGAACATTACCTCCACATTAACAATATCTTTTTAAGGTAAGTAATAAAAGTTAAATTAGTGAACACTAGATGGCGGCATTTAAGAAAAATTAAATCAGAGTAAGTTACTGTGCCACATTAAAAAAAAATCAGATGTCTCTCACAACGATGACTTGTTTTTCTCATTTATTTGTTTGTTTTGTTTACTATTTGAAATAAGATTTTAGAAGTCTGGAAAAATATTAAATAGGTGGGAAGGTACTGAAATGTATTTCTTTTGTTTTACAGGTAGAACTCATTGAACACTTGACTCCTGAATGCTCAGATCTGTGTTTGAGTTGTTCTGCTAATCCTAGGAGAGTGATTAAAGGTCCACATGTAGTATAAAAGGACCAATGTTTAGGTAGGTGTTTGCTAAGGGGAAATATTTTTGAAAGAAACTTGTTCTGAGTGTAATGCCAGGCATTTAGGCACCAATGATTCCAGAATTTTTTTTTTTTTAACATACAATAATGGGTAGAATTAATTGAGTGCTTAGGGAAGTCCCAAGTACAAGGATAAAACTTTACATATATCACCTCACTATATCTTTCTACAGTCTAATGAGGTAGGTATATTTTTGGTCCTGTTTTGTAGATGAGGATTTGGAATTTTAGGTTTATGAACTTACGAAAGCTTATACCATTTTAAATAAGAGAGTTGAGTTTCAAATATCAAGTCCACATTATTTTGAGTCTAGACTGAGATTTTAACCATTTCACAGATTTTCACAGACCTCAGATTTACAGATTCCTGTAAAATGCACAATTTTGAAACATAGTGATAGTATGAAGCTAAAGTTAAATGTGACTTTGAAATGGGTTGAACTGCAGATAGGTACAAAATTCCTTACAAACAAACAAACAAACAAACAAGAAAGTAAACTTTTGGACTCATGATCCACAGAAAATATTTGACTCTTTTGATTTTGTTATATCAGAAAATTCAATTAAAATTAATTTTATTTGTAGTTATCTTAATTGCTGTTTTGCATAAACTCAGATAGTTATCATGTAAATTAATCTCTAAAATATTACAGAAAAAAGATTATATATTTTGTCCTTAAACAATTGATGAGATTCAAATAAAAGGAAATAATCAAATTATTCTTTTTAATATAGATACAAGTCACATGGCTTGGATTCTATGTAACTTACAAAAACATATAGCTTTTATATTTTCAAAGTGTTTATAACAGCTAAAATTTACAAAATGCATAGTTTGAGGCTTAACTCCAAAAAGATGTGCTTTCTAAAAATGAGAGTATATAACAACTCAATTGTACACCTTTATGTAACTATATTAATATTTTATCTTAGGGAAACTAATATAAAACTCAAATCCTTATAAAATTATGAGAAAAACTGCTAATTGTCACCCTTTATTTTGGGGTGGGAGACAAAGGAAGGAAACAATCCCATTTATTCATTTAATTAGAACTTTTTCAGATTCCTGATGATTTGTCATTTAAAATACTGAGTTTCATTTTAATTTGAGAGATAAAAGTAGACGTTTGTTACATTAAATTACAACATCAATCTGTTGGACCACTTAAATATATATCTATATATATAGATAGATATATATCTATAGATATATAGATATATATCTATAGATATAGAGAGATATATATCTATATATATCTATATATATATATATTTTTTTTTGAGACAAAGTCTCGCTCTGTTGCCCAGGCTGGAGTGCGGTGGCGCGATCTCCGCTCACTGCATGCTCTGCCTCCTGGGTTCATGCCATTCTCCTGTCTCAGCCTCCCCAGTAGCTGGGACTACAGGTGCCCACCACCACGCCCAGCTAATTTTTTGTATTTTTAGTATAGATGGGGTTTCACCGTGTTAGCCATGATGGTCTCGATCTCCTGACCTCAGGATCCACCCGCCTCGGCCTCCCAAAAAAATATATTTTATCATAAATTGATGTAGATAATGTGAAGAATATGGAAGACAAAATGTTATTAAAATACACATACTATTACCACCCCATAAATAAGCTTTGTTCATATGTGGTATATTCCTTTTTAGTGTTTTCTTGATGTGTTAACTGTGAATGTAGAAAACACAGATGCACAGCTCCATAAACACAAACACACACACATCAGATGCACACCCATATGTCTGAACCTTAGAATAACTTGGAATATAAAACTTTAGGTACTGTTATCTTTTTTTAAATTTAACATTATCTTCTATGCATGCCCCTTAGCCTGTAAATACTCTTTGAAAAACTACATAATGTGACATTGTATTCATTTAACAAAATGCATTTAAACTTTCCCATATGGGTGTACACTCAAGTTATTTTCTGTTATTCATTGTAATAAATAATTGAAGTGAACAAATGTATATATCATTTTCAACTGTTTTTACTATTTCTTATTATTTCTTTCAGACTGTTTCTTAGAGCTGAAAATGCGGATTGAAGAGTACAAACATTTCAAAATTCTTATATACATGCCAAATAGATTTTCAGAAAATGTGTACCTATTTTTATTTACACCAATATCTTATTAAACTGCTTGTCACTCTCAGCAAATTTTTGTATTTTTATTTTTAAAATCTTAATTAATTGGTGTATAAAAATAGTATCCCATTATTGTTTTAATCCCCACTTTGTTGATTACTAGTAAGCTTAAACAATTGTTTATGCATGTATTTTTCATTTGTATTTCTTTTGTGCATTGGCTGTTCATGTTCCTTTTAGGCAATTTTATTGAAATGAACATAAAAGCAGCATCAAAACAACATGGTTGCCATATAACTACCAATCAGTTTGAAGCCAGCTTAACTCTTTTTGTTAGGAATATGAATAATGTACAAAGAATTCCACAAAAGAAAAATGAGGAAAAAGTACCTCGAGGGTAGAAAACTGATGCTAATCATAGCATAGTTTTTTCATGAAAATAAGGCATGCTTTGAAGTATTTTTGCTACTTCCCTTCTATTCCCTTGGCTAAATGTTGTTTTCATAATGTTTATACAGTTAACCTCGGTACTTTTAGTACTTATCTAGTCTTGATGCTTTCTCAAAAGCCCTCTCCTTATTTTATTCATGAACTTTGAGCTTTCTTAAGTTGATTTATATTTCTGTCAAAAATGATTTCATAGTTTAATGCACTGTCCAAAATCCATTTCTTATGGCATGCCTGTTGCTTTAGAAAAGTTCATTTTATGTGCATATAATATATATTTCTGCAATCTTTGAGCAGTATTTTCCATTTCTGTAGCAGCAAGCTAATGCTTTGAAAGATAATACTGTCCAGACCTGACCTAGTGGCAGACTTTTCCAGCTTTCCAATATTGGGTACTGTGCATTTATACATAAAAGAGAAGTGGGCACACTCATTTGGATACATGTTATAAAACAAAAACAAAATTCTAAGCTCCCCAACTTACTAAATGGACTTTTCTTCTCAGCCACAGGGATGTCGAGGAAACCTGAAAAAGTAGTACAGGCCGTAATGGGAAGGGGGAAATTAGACATGCCTCACTATACTCGCCTCTCTTTAGAATTCAGGCACAACTGACCAAGATTAATATTAAAACAGAGATCTTAATAAGAAAGAAATAATACAGGGTGGTCACAGGAGAATAGAATATTTCAGGCAGCAGTTTCACATGACTAGCAAAAGGAAACAGTTGAAATAGCTGCATAAACTAGGGGCTGATAGGAGCCTGAAAAACCAGAGTGTGGGTCAAGCTGGCCAAGACGGACTGGACGCAACATGGCATTGGATTTGACCTAGGTTTCACCTATGACCTCATCATATGCTCATTTACATACTAAATAATACGACCACCAGCTCCATGACTGTTCCTGGAATACCCATATTTGGTGTTAAAATGGGTGGCATCACAGTTCTGAGAGATCTGCACCTTTTTCTAGGAATATTTATGAATATCCCACCCCTTGGTTAAAGTAACTTATAAAGGTAGAGACCTCAAACTCCATTGCACAACCCCCTCTTGAGTATATCTCCACTCTCTTGAGTGCGTAGTTTTCTCTTTGCAATAAATCTTTGTACTTTAACTATTTTCCAACTCATCCTTGAATTCCTTCTTGCAACGGTGCTAAGAGCCTGGACACCAGCTGGTATTGAGGTCCCATCAGCATTTAGGGACCTCTCCTAAAACATCAGCATCATCAATACTGGCAAAACAGACTCTGTAGCAATAAAATACCAAATTCCAACCTGACTCTAGTATAGCATCACATGACAGGTAGCAGATCCTGGAAGAAATCAAAATATTTTACCACAAAATATATTTATTTGACATATTTTAAAATGGCCCTGCAAAGCTTTCTCTAGTGGGGGAAATTTACATTTTGTAAAGAATTATTTTCCCTTCCCAGGTCTTTTTCTTTTCTTTTTTTTTTTTTTGAGACAGAGTTTCACTCTTGTCGCCCAGGCTGGAGTGCAACGGCGTAATCTCGGCTCACTGCAATCTCCAACTCCCAGATTCAAGCGATTCTCCTGCCTCAGCCTCCCAAGTAGCTGAGATTACAGGCATGCGCCACCATGCCCAGCTAATTTTTGTATTTTTTAGTAGAGACAGGCTTTCATCATGTTAGCCAGGCTGGTCTCAAACTCTTGACCTCAGGTGATCCACCCGTCTTTGGGAGCAAAGTGCTGGGATTACAGGCATGAGTGACCATGCCTGGCCTTCCAGGTCTTTTTTGATCCTGAAGAGATTAGCTGAGAGTCTGGCACCTTTTAAAGGTATGAAGAGGAAACATTTGCCGTCTATTGCTTCTAAGGGTGGGCACCTATGAAACTCCATCTACATAATAAGAACCTTGGTCTCCACCACCCCTTATCTCTTCACCCGGGCACCTTTCTATTGATTTCTGTCTTTAGATAATAACTTAACTCTTTCAAACAATTACCAACCAGAAAAAAAAAATCTTTGAATCCACTTGTGACTTTCAAGTGCCTTCTCTCCCTGCCACTACTTCAAGTTGTCTCACCTTTCCAGACAGAAACAATGTACAACTTACACGTATTAATTGATGTGTTTTGTCTCCCTAAAACGTATAAAGCCATGCTGTAACCCAATCACCTAGGGCACATGTTCTCAGGACCTCTTGAGACTGTGCCTCAGGCCAAGGTCACTCATATTTGGCTCAGAATAAACCTCTTTATACATTTTACAGAGTCTGACTCTTTTCATCAACAAAGTAGTGAAATGAAATTTCTATCCCCATCCTTGAGAGAGATATATATGTATTTATATGTAAAATATATAGAGAATATACAGCCACATGTTGCTTAATGAGGGAAATACATTCTGAGAAATGTGTTGTTAGGTGATTTTATCATTGTGTGAACATCACAGAGTGTAATGAGCAAAACTAGGTGGTATAGCCTATGACACACCTAGGATTCATGGTCTTGCCTGTTGCTCCTAAACTACAAACCTGTGCAGTATGTTACTGTACTGAATATTCTAGGCAACTGTAACACGATGGGAAGTATTTTTGTATTTAAACATATGTAAACATAGAAAAGGTACAGTAAAAATATGGTATTATAGTCTTGTGGGACCACCATTGTATATGCAATTTCTCATTGAAACATCATAATGTGGTGCATGGCTGTATATGTGTGTGTGTGTCTGTGTGTGTGTGTATGTATATACATATATATATTTACTTTTCTATGTTGACATATATATTTTTCATCTGTGTTGTCATGGAAGCTTTTTAGTAAAAATGTGTTGAAACTGCTGAAAGAAAAAGGGAAGAGGACTTTTACTTTCAGTTTAATTAGTGGGTGATTGTGAGGGGTGCTTTTTTCTCTTTTTTAAACCTACATGATTGGAATTTCTAGTTCCTTCTACAAAAATATACGAAGGCTTAAATGCAGTGGTAAATTTTAGTGTCAAGTTGACTGGCCCCTAAGATGCCCATAGGGCTGTTAAAAGATGATTTCTGGGTGTGTGAGGGTGTTTCCAGAAGGGATCAGCATTTGAATCAGCTGAGGGGAGAATATCACCCTCCACAGTGTGGGTGAGCATCATCCAATCCACTGAAGGCCCACAAAGATCAACAAGACTGAGGAAGGGTGAACTCCCTCTCTTTCTACCACTTCTTAACTGGAACATCCATCTTTTACTGCCCTCAAACATCAACGTTCTGGTTTTCAGGCCTTTATACTCCAAGCCTTACACCATTGATCCAGATTTGCAGGCCTTTGGATTCAGACTAGGAGTTTCACCATCAGCTCCCCTGGGTCAGGCTTTTGGACTCAGACTGAATTAGACCTCAGGGTTTCCTGTTTCTCCAGTTGTAGATGACAGATCAAGAAATTTTTCAATCTCCATGATGACATGAGCCAATTCCCAAAACGAATATATATTAATTCTGTTTCTCTGGAGAATCCTGACTAATACGTGAAGTAATTAACATTTTCCACAATCATGGTGCTGTATCACCTTGGAATTAGGTAGAATCTTTTACCTGGCTCTGGAATATGTGTGGCAAGTAGCAAAACTCTATAAGAGGATAGATCCTTTAAGATTGAAGTATATTTCCTCAAGTAAAAAAAGAAAAGATCTATATTATGAGTTGGAAGTAAACTGATTTTGTTCTCTCAAGGGTTGGACAATTAGATCTATGTCTCGTGCATATAGAAAGGGTAATTAAATCTATAAAAGCAGGTGACAACACTATTCAAAACACTAAGGCTCTCAGCTCTGACTTAAACCAAGTAGATCAATCTCTGCCTCAGTAAGAAATAGTTTAGCTTCTTTCAATATGTTGTAAATTATTAAAACAACGTTTTCAGAGCCTGAATTTCCCTGAAGTGTATTTTGACATAAATATCATTCTGTTGATGCTGCTTGCTGACCATCACTTGCCATTTTCCTTCACAACAATCCACATTTTTGTATGTTTAATAATTAAATTAATTTGATTTAAATGGTTGCTGTCTACTGAACAAACGGACATATTTTTGCCAGTGTATGATCCATAATGTTGAATGGCAAATTGGTCTGAGTGCTTCTTTTTTTCTGTCAAGAAACAAAAACATTTTAAAAATAATATTGCAGGGATAATGTAGAGGGAGGGGATTTTTAATACTACTCTACTTTCACTATCATCATGAGATTTCTATCAAAGTTTAGTCATTAAGGGAAATTAAGCCATCTCAATTGTTATCCATGTTGCCAAGTGAGTTTTTCAACTATACATATAATTTTGTTCTTCATGTTCTTCCTCCATTTCTCTTTTCCTTTCAAATTCATTGCTGGAGTGAAAGAAAGAGAGAAAAAGGGAATTGATATTGCACATGGATTTATTTGTCCATTTAAGTACATCTACTTTATGACAGCCAGAGGAATCATTTATGCATCACCAAATGAAGATCTCAAGGAGTTGATTTATACTTGTCGAAGCTTAAGTCATTCAAGAAATATTATTTTAATGAACACAGCATTCATACTTGTTTGGGTTAATGTATCATTTTTCAGTCCATTAAAATCAATCCTAGTAAAAAGATGCAAGATTTAGCAAATACAAGTAGAGAATATCTAGTTAAATTTAAATTTCAAATACACAAAAATACACCTTTAGTGTATATATATATCTCTCTCCCAAATATTGCATGGGACATAGGTAAACTAAAAATGTATTTATTGTTTATCTGAACTTCAAATTTAACAGGACACCCTGTATTTTTTCTGGATACACAATTCTGGAACCACTATGCACAGAGCTGGGGCCATTTGTCTCTACTCTCCATTAGCTAGCTAGCTGTTACTGCCTTACTGTTAAATTCTGATAAACACACAATAGATGAGAAATAGGTAAGTGTCCAGGCATGGTGGCTTACATTTGTAGTCCCAGTACTTTGGGAGGCTGAGGTGAAGGGATTTCTTGAGCCCAGGAATTTGAGACCAGCCTGGGTAACATGGCAAGACCTTGTCTCTACAGAAAATTTAAAATAAATTAGCTGAGTATGGTGGTACATGCCCGTGGTCCCAGCTACTCAGGAAAATTAGGAAGGAGGATCAGTTGATCCCAGGAGGTAGAGGCTGCAGTAATCCATACTTGTACCACTGCACTACAGCCTGGGCAATGGAGTGATGCCATGTCAAAAAAAAATTAAAATGAAAGGAAGAAAGGAAAGAAAGAAAAGAAAGAAAAAAGAAAAAGAAAGAAAGAAGGAAGGAAAGAAAGAAAGAGAAAGAAAGAAAGGAAGAAAGAAAGAATGAAAGAAAGAAAAAGAAAGAAAGAAAGAAAGAAAGAGAAAAAGAAAGAAAGAAAGAAAGAGAAAGAAAGGGAGGGAAGAAGGAAGGAAGGAAGGAAGGAAGGAAGGAAGGAAGGAAGGAAGGAAGGGAGGGAGGAAAAGAAGGAAGGAAGAGCCAGGGGTGTGTCATACTTTCACTTTTCTTCTATTCCTGCAAACAAATGTTTTATATTCGAAATTCTAAAGGAGTTTTAACCCTAGATACATATCTGTCACCCTACCTATTCATTCCAAGGAGCCAAGCAGAATATTCCTTCTAATACTGTACTCAGTCTGAAAAGCAAAAGGTTCTTAAGACAGTTATCTAGAATGTCACAGTCATCATTTCAGTGGCATAAAATATGGATATACTTGGATGACTGCAATATTTAGCTGCTTGTCAGACTTTCAAGTAAACTCATTGTAAACATTTCTCATTTCCTAGTACTATATATGCTACTGACTATATTTTCTCCCCAACTTTCTGTAGGTGAAACTGGTACCATTATTACTAGTATGCATTAAGAGAATGGGAGCATGGGCAGTCTTTTGTCTTCTAATCAGGAATATAAATCAATTGAGAAATGAACATTTGAGAGGTTAGAATATATCAGGCACTATGCCGTGAATTTATCAATGATCTGTGATTTCATGATTATCTCTTTTAATTTTTAACTCAGTTGTCTTATACTTCCAGGATTTTGATCATGTTGCTCTCTCTGCCCCTCTTATACCTGTCTTATATCATCTCTCTTTACCCTTTGGGACCTAGTTCATGTATCACCACCTCTAGGTAGTCTCCGAAACCCATTTCAGCTGGTTTGGGAGGCATTTGTCTGTGCTTTCCTCTCCATTGTAAAAGTCACTGCTTTTCTGGCACTGGGACTGTGAGATCGTGAAGCTCTGGTTACATATGTTGAGGGCCCCCCCACCTAGTGCTTGTCATCCCAGGCTCCCTTCTCTGAGTAACTGCCTAACCTATAGTCTGGAGTTTTCTTATGCACAAGAGTTTATTCACTCTATCTGCTGACCCTAACCCATGCAGAGTTGATTTAGAGGAGATCTCCCAAAGATGAGGGCTTATCTGGGGCTTGGCCTAAGACATATTCCTCTATGATTGATTTTCAGAGGGTCTATCAGGCTAGTTGGGTTAATTAGATCCTGTCTCAGACCTACTGATGCAGACAAGGAGAGAACAGCTGAGTCACACTAGTGCCAGATATCTAAAGTACTATATGGTAAATTCACCTGCTGCTCAAGGGACAGGAGAAAAATATTTTTATTGCAGTTTGGCGTTCTGTTTGACCCTCACTTTTTTTTAACAAAGCTATCCTTGACCCCAAACTATGTTAAGCCCACCGATACATGCACTCTTCTTAAGTTTCACTGTTTTAAACTATGTATTTATTTGCATGATTAATATCTTCCTCTCTATAAAGCTGTATTAGGTAGAAGTGGATTTGTTCTTCCAGTCAAGACATTCAAAAAGATATACAGCTGAATGAATGTTGAATGACCTGTTATTTTCATCATACTCTTCTCCAAACAGCTGGTAAATTCCTACCTACTAAATTTTACTTAAAACAAAAATCTCTCTGCTTAGGACGGTTTTAGAAATACGTGTTGAAATAGTGACATCAGTTAAGCCCCAGTGCCCATCCTTCCTCCCTCCACACACATTCATGGATTTCCTAACCAACCAGGATTCTTACATCTGTGAATTCAGAACATTTATTATTTTTATTATTTTTAATGCCAGAGATATTCTCTCTTTCACTGTATGTGTATGCACATAAAAAATTGACAACTTCCTGCTGTAAAAAATGATTATTTCATCTGTAATACACCACAGCAACTATCACTTACTCTTACCTAAGAAGCATAACAAAGCTGGGTGTGGTGCCGCATGCCTGTAATCCCAGCACTTTGGGAGGCCATGGTGGGTGGATCACCCGAGGTCAGGAGTTCGAGACCACCCTGGCCAACATGGTGAAACCCCGTCCCTACTAAAAACACACAAAAAAATTAGCCAGGCATGGTGGCATGTGCCTGTAATCCCAGCTACTCCTGAGGCTGAGGCAGGAGAATCGCTTGAACTCAGAAGCTAGAGGTTGCAATGAGCCAAGATCACGCCATTGCACTCCAGACTAGGTGACAAACAACAAAAATCTGTCAAAAAAAAAAAAAAGTAACATGATCTTTTTGATGACTGATACGTGTTTTAAAATGAGCATAATTTTGGCCTTTTCTTTTTTTTTTTTTTTGAGACAGAGTCTGACTCTGTCGCCCAGGCTGGAGTGCAGTGGCACAATCTTGGCTCACTGCAAACTCCCCCTCCCAGGTTCACGCCATTCTCTAGCCTCAGCCCCCTGAGTAGCTGGGACTACAGGTGCACGCCACTATGCCAGGCTAATTTTTTGTATTTTTAGTAGAGACAGGGTTTCACTGTGTTAGCCAGGATGGTCTTGATCTCCCAACCTCGTGATCTGCCCGCCTTGGCTGGGATTACAGGTGTGAGCCACCGTGCCCGGCCGGCCTTTTCTTTTTTTAATGAGTATTTATTGAGCCTAATTTTCCACTTAGAGCAAAAGTCCAGGGAGGTTGTCAAGTTCAAGACAGCTAGCTTATTTTATATAACAATCAGTGTTCTGAAGAAAATACACTGTAGCAAGGAGATAGAGAATTACTCAGCCAGGTAGGGAAGGTCAACTCCAGAGTGAGTGGTTGCTGAAAGCCATTTGAAATGAAAACAGCTTTACAAGAAGAGCTTACTATGCCTTGCTCTGGGGATAAAGCATGCCAGGCAGAGGGTATACAGCATATGCAAAGATCCTGAGGGCATAAGAACTTGGCCTTCTTAAGGAGCAAAGGTAACATCAGGGAGGCTGAATCATTGTAAGTAATAGTGAAAGTAGGAACAAGGTGAGATAGAGGAAAGATCAAGGAAAGCTTTGTAGGCTGTAGCAAGGCATTTGGATCTTATTTTATACTGGCTGGAAAGCCATTAGGGGTTAGTACACATTTGTATACATTTTTACAAACTGAAGTTTTTGTACATGCATAATATTTATTAAGCATCTCCTGTATACTAAAAACTATTTGCAACCATTGCAGAGATAATTTAGACAGAGACACTCCCTTCTAAAAGCCCACAATCTATTAGAGAAACGCACACACACACACATACACACACACACACACACACATAAGCTACTTTGTATACTTAGAATGTAATAAGTGCTATATTAGAGACAGACTAAACTGTTAAGTCCAAGAGGACAGAAGCATCTTCTGACTTTCTTATTTTTGTTTTCTCAGCTCATAACACAGTGGCTGGCACATAGTAGGTACTATAGGTACTCAATAACTGTCTATTGAAGAAAACGAATGGGGAGACAATATGGTAAATAAGGACATAAGTATGTAGGTATGGATTCTGTCTAGGAATAAAATATGAGTAGTTCAGCTTTTCTATTTGCTTTCTACGAGGGCTTATTCTGTGAACTGACACAAGAGTTTATCTAATCTTCATTTCTCCCTGAATAAATCATGTCCTACAGTTATGGAGCCATCGCCATTACACAACCAAGGATTTTCAGTGGTAAATGTAGAAAAAGCTATCATGGATGTCCCAGGTGGGAGATTACATCAGCCAGTCCACTTATCTAGAGCTTAGGTGACATAAATGTACCTCACAAACACCGGGAATTTGCTTGACAGGCTTTGTGGAAATGCCAGCTAGCCTGAGAAGTGCTTCATCGTGGGAAGTGTGGGTGATAGTGATAAAGCTGAGGACGTTGTAGAAAAGTGGGGACACACTAAAGAGTGTCACTGAGAGAACAGAGTCAGGGAAGAGGAAAGAAGGCTAGGAGGAAGGCCTAAGGTTTGCAGGGGAAATCTTGGAAACTGAATACTTGACCTGAATAATCAGAAGGAAGGAAATATGTATGTAAATCTTGAAGTGCCTCCTTCAAGAAACCAAATACTGAGAAGGCAGCTCCTTTTAGTGTTTGTGAGCGAGTCACTGTGATTTTCATTAGGACCCCAGAGGCAGCCGTGCAGTGAAAGTATTTACCATTGCTTCCTTCTCTCTTCTCCAGCAACGATTGAAGAACGGCAGCAGCAATCGTATTCTGGGAGAGGACCAGGGGTGAGTATAGACCCTCAGAACTAGAAGAGTGCTTAAAGATCATCTGTTTCAAACTTTCATTCCACGGACAAGGCAACTTAGGGTGAGAGATGTCAAGCGACTTGCCACGGTCACTTTTTTGCTTCACCAGATGAGCCAATAAGAGAATCCAGGTCTCTTGATTCTAGTCAAAAATGTTTCTGGGCAACAGTGGAGTCCCAGCTGCTTTTTAAAGCATAGTGATCTGAAGGCAATTTGGCTTGAAGAGGCGCAAGGGGTGGCCAAGTGAGCTGGAATTCTTCAGCCTGTTCATTGGTCAATAACTGTGTTTATTGTTTAAACATAAATAGCATGAGGTAAGGCTTAGGGATGAAGGCTCAATGGTTAAGTGAGAAACCAAAAATTCTTAGAGACCATTCTAATCAATAACCTTAACTTGTATATTAATTTCCTACATATATCAACTTTGAGTTGTACTCACTTCATGCAAATCTTAAAACTAACCTGGCATGGAAGGTATTAATTAGTCACTGTGTGGTTAACTATTCTGTTATAAAGTGGTGAAAAGCCACGGCATGGATCATAGACCTGTGTTTTGAGCTTGACTCTGCCCCATATAAATTATGAGACCTTGAAGGGAGATCTCATAATTTGTGCCACAGTTTCCTTCAGTGTAAGATGAGATCAATGGCCCTGAATAATTATTATCATAATGCTTGGTTATCATATATAAAATAAATACATGCATATACATATATGTACACATGACAGCCAATAGGAGATGTTAAAATATTCATTGATGTTTATCATAAAAATAGGGCAAAATTATAAAGCTGAGTCAGTACCCACACTGGCAATATTGCTTGGCACTTTAGAGAATTTGATAATTTTAGAGTGAATTTTCAAATTACGAGGATCTATGTTCTTGGTTCTCTCCCTTACTAGCTATTTGAACACCGGGCAAGTTACCTAGTGAGTATAAACATTCCTTATCATTAAAAAAAGGTGAGGGAAGAAATGGGAACTTAGGGAGTAAGGTGCTATGAGGCTTACATTAGTTAGCCATGTAAAAGTTAGTATTGTGCCTGTCTCAGCTGTAACTGTTATTATTTTTATTCATAGGAAGTTGCTTTCAGCCTTTCAGAACATGGTGCTATCTGAGACTGCGTGTTATAAGGAAGAAAGCATGACTTTGAAATAAAGTTTCCCTCTCTAGCTCTGCTTCTTTCCCTTCTTATCATCACTAATGTTTTCCTAAAAGGCAGGCAGTTAGAGAATGGGCTAAGGCATCACTGCAGAGGACTCAGAGCTTATAACCAAGCCACACAAAACAGCCAATGAAGAAACTGGATTACTTGATGGGATTTGTCATGTACAAGCTTGAAGACAATGTATGAGTGTTATATTATTCTCATCTTTCCATAAAACCCAATATAAAAGAAAAAAATGTTTTCCCCTGGCTAAGATTATATTTCTATCCCAGATCTAAGGTTGCATACACAGGAGGAAAGAAGGTCTCTTCTCTTTGTTTTCAGATGAGGAACCAGAACAGACAGCATTCCACACTCGTTAGAGGCAGAGCTGGGGCTAAAATTTGGGATTCTATTAAGATGTTTGCATTGGATCACACTGAATTCATAAATTTCCCTTCTCTTAAACAATTGGTATGGAATGTAATTAGACTGAATAAATAACCAGACATTTAATTTCATGCATATATCTACTCCTTTTGGAAGATACTTTATGAAAGCTGTTCATTCAACATTGAATCCAGGCTCATGAGAATTCTGCAGAATGGAATTATCATCCTTTATTTACGAAGATGTCCATTAAAATAGAATAAACCAGGGATTGGTACTAATTTTAAAGCCATTTTGAAGACAAAAGAAAAAGGCTGGGCTCAGAATCACTACCTACTAAGTGCCAATGAATCCCCTACACCAATACCCCTTCTTAGGAAGAAAACAGGAACCCATGGAAACGATCATGGATTATAGTGTCAGAGAGATGCAGATTACATATCCAGCCCTATTACTGACTGTGGAATACCTTGAGCCTCACCATAAAGTGGGCATAATACCAGTCTTACAAGACTACTTTAAAGATTAATTAGAATATAAAACTAAGGAGCACAATAGTAAGTGCTAAGTAAATACCAGTTATGTTCCCTTCCCCTTTCCCTCACTTCTTGGGGATTCATGGCTTTGAAATGTCAGCCTTTCCTCTCCTGGAGCGACTTGTTTTTCTTAAGAGCAGTCCACAGACAACATTCCTTTTAACTTCATGCTTTAAACTTCTGAGTAATCCCCCTTGGTGAAATGAATCATGTCCGCCTTTGACTTACATTATCATGTCTACAATCACCAATAGCTCTTTGGCTTCTGTTCAAATTATGGTCATATTTATGTTGATCCCTTTAATTCTGGACTCCAAGGGAAGCATGCCCACCCCACTAAATATGTCAGTAGAGAAGGATATGCAGAATGTTGGTGTCAAAAGTAAATGCAAGGGAGTAAATATTACTTAACTTTCACCTGAAAGAGGAGAAACTAAGTTCCCAACCTCCACACTGAGAACTCCAGACATTTGACAGTGACATTTTTAAATATAAAATTTCAACTTATTATATTGGTTAAATTTCCAGAGACTGGACTCTGGACAGTAAGAAGAAAATTACCAGAACTAGAGGAAACCTTCTGAAATTGGAATAGGAATAGTTTTATAAAAATTTAATGATTTAGAATCACCAAATTTTATGCTTGGAGTGAGACCACAGAATCTTTAAACCCGATGGAGGGCAAAACCCCAAACTTAACCAAAATTGCTCTTCCTTAGAAAAATTGGAACACATTTTCTAGAACCTGTATGTTTTAACAAGATTTTTTAAACTGCTTTTACTTCCATAATATATTTAATATAAGAATATTTCAGCATCATTTAAATGACAATGTCAAAGTAGAATCATGTCTCAAGAGTTTAGTGCCAACATTTTTGTTTATATTTATAGTCACATTGGCACTAAAAAAATATACTTAAGTGACAGCATTTAAACATGATTGCAGTATTTTTAAAAGTTGGATACATGGAGTATGGAAAGTCTGGATTTTCATTTTCCTGAAGGCACCAACCATATTACTCAAGTATTTGAAACACTACTCTAAAATATTTGATTCACTGAATGCTGTGCATGTGTTTTTGGAAAATGTCTTAAACTTGTAGAAACTTCAGATATTCTCATCTGTAAAGTGGGTATAATAATGATCTTACAGACTAACATTCAATCAAATGACATAATTTAAGATATTTAGCTGTATTGTAGAGGTAAGCTATGTACAATAAACCTGACTTACTCTTTTCCTTCCTCTAAACTCTTTTTATACATTCATTTCTTGAGACCACCAGCAACATACAGTTTATATATTATTAACTAAAACAAATAGTGGACATATTTTCTTACTGATAAAACTCATAAAATTATTAATATATCAAATGATGAGGGTAGGTCATCTCAGGAAAAACAGCTCTAAAATAAATAAGAAAGTTTGGAATATGTAGGGAAAATGCTGCTTTTTTAGGACAGTTCTCTGGTCCTACTTGGAGGAGAGACACCTAAACTCTCTCTCATTCTGGAAATGGATCTTCTGATTCTATCATCAATAGGCAAAGTACCACCCAGTAAGGAAACCTATATTTAAAGAGATAATAGTATTAGCCAGGTTGCTTCAGGCATTGTATCTAATGAGTTTAGAATAAACCCTGGGTAACTTTGTATCAGAGCGTGACAGTTTTCCCCAGCTTTACTTTCTCTTTCCCTTCAGTTGAAGTATTGGCAAAGGCCAGAAATTGTGCTACCATCTCGGTTTTATGCCTGCTACTGAATTTCATGGCTTGAATGAGGATCCATCCTATAGTTTATGGCCTTGCCACACTTTTCCCTATGTCCTGGAAGACTGAATATTTTTCCTAAATCTCCCTAACACTTAATAGAGGAAGGTATTGGCCTGATAGGAACCATTCAAATACTATAAAACAATGTTCGATTACATAATAAATAATGATTGAATCTGTAAATTTTCAGGATCATTTTGGGTATTAAATGGCTGAACAGGTTAGAACGACTAATGCAGTGTCTGGAACACACAGCAGATACTCTTAATTATGAGACACTTATTTTAATTATCTTTATTCAATTAGTGGAGGCTTTACAAATCTCTGTAGGAATTTGAAATATAATTTAGCTCTTTCTTAGCTACTTAACACTTAATGTAATAAGAATGTAGAGGCCGGAGTGGTGGGAGAAATATTTAGTAGGGTTCAAATCACTAATAGGAATAGATGAGATGGGAAGCTCCTGGATTTAGGCAGATGTTCTCTATGCCTATGGGGATCAAGGCTTAATCATGAAAGACAGGAGAGTAGAGATAAAGGCCAAATTGTATTCACACTGTAAATAGGTAAACACAAAAATAGAAATCATCCCGTAGAGAATGGCCAGATCCTGGTGGTAAGAGTCTGGAAGGGGGTGGGCTCACATGTGATAAACAGATAAGGGGTGGATCATGGGAGTGATAAAAGTAAGGGATGTTTAACCACGCAGCATCTGCAGAAAGAGGAAAATCCAGCTGCACAATCCAAAGTGACAGCATCCAGTCAGGGTCTGTGCTCTGTAGGCTGAATGTTTGAGGAGTCTGGAGAGGTGGGGTGTAATTAGTTTATAGATTTATCGTAAACAGAGATTGTCTAAACTGATTTGTATCATTGAATGAGCCTAAACAGCTAATATTGGCTGCTTCTTGTCTTTCATCTTTTTAAATATCATCTCCTCAGTGCCAAGAAACATGTATTGAGTGTAAAACCCAAGAGCAAGAATAAATCCTGGAAAAATGAGACAAAAGTATAACTGGGAATTTGTGCATGTGAGAGTACTTTGTCTTTCTGGGTGACTTTACATACACACTTGCACCCAGTTGGGTTCATCTTGTGAGGAAGTAGATGAAATATGATGATGATATGATAAGCTAGATTTTTAAAAACCATCTTGTCATTTCTTTCTGCACGCAAAGTTATCCTATATTCACAACAGTGAAAGCAATGCAATTAATCCAGTTATTTTTATCTAGAACAACTTCAAAATTTCTTTTGAGCCACTCTTTGGTGAAATATACACCAACTTCTTTTTATTTTTAAATGAAAAATTCTATTGTTCAGTTGAATCACTCTACTCTTTCACTAGTATTCACTCTGGCTAATGTTTGGAAGTTTCCAAAATTCAGATCCACCTTCAAGTGATGATGAATTTTATCATTGGTGATATTCAATATAGCATCAGTTGAAAATAATATTTTTACCAATTTTCATTCCAAGTAAGATGTGATTCTAAGGAAGAGCAAAGCTGCTTATAGTGCCTGTGGAAATAGCTAGATGATATGATTTTCTGTAGACTCATCTTATGTATCTTTCATTTACTCTTTGTATTGACACTGATTTTTCACACAGCATAGGACTGATCTGATTTTACATAAAGCAAAGGGAACATGTCAATAGAATAAAATAATCAGTGTTAAGGTAGTTGCCTTGCGGTTTGTCTCATACAAC
Source organism: Hylobates moloch (assembly GCF_009828535.3). Taxonomy (NCBI): domain Eukaryota; kingdom Metazoa; phylum Chordata; class Mammalia; order Primates; family Hylobatidae; genus Hylobates; species Hylobates moloch. The sequence continues at coordinate 66,486,081 of NW_026652292.1, read as the reverse complement.
TATATAATCAGTCTGTTACCTCAGTCATGTCTTGATGTTCGTTTGGATAATAATTGCAATTTGTTACTTTTGTCACTATTTCAGTGTTTACAGGACTTCGTCCATGGACATCATTCCATTTGATCTTCAGAAACACTGTAGAATATTCATTGCAGAATATAAGATATTTTCTATTTCCATTGTAAAGATGATGACTGTCGAGAGAGTTTAAGTGATTTGCACAAGTTACATAGGAGACTAAAAGAGTTCTAGCTTAAACATATTTCACGAAAGAACTCTTTCCATTCCACTATGTGAAACTCTAAAAAAAATTGTCTGCCATAAAACGAAGGTTCGCATAAAAAACCAAGTCTAAAAATTTAGCAGAGAAGAAGTATAGAAAATATCAAATAGCAAGGTAATTTGTTTATGTGCACGTTATGCACATGCACGCACACGCCATAGAGAGAGAGACACACACAGAGGCAGAGACAGAGAGAGCATGTCTGTGTTTAAGTGTATTTATTGGGTAGCTGATATAGCTCAAGTAGATTAAATGTACTGAGAGCATTCTTAATTTTTTCATATACAAGTCTTAGGAATGACATAGGAAAAACTAAAACAATTGTGGCCATTATTGATGCTATCTATGAGCCAAATAGGTATAGACTTTTGAAAATATATATGAGGTTAAACTATCATTCTCTACAAATGATTGTGCTTATTGATGTTCTACCCCTTGCTGTTTTCACACAAGTTTTGCTCACTTTTCTTGAAAAACTGCTGTTTAAAGTTGACTTTGTTCAATAATGTTTTCCAGATTCAAAGTGTGCATATTGATTTATTTTTTGTCTCAACTTCAGTAACTCAATACTTCATGGTTAGTGTTTAATTATTCTCAAATTTTGTCTCATCTATCAATTTCTTTTTATTTAGAAAATAATTACTGAATGGACCCATGAATTGATACTTTTTTAATTGGTTAATATTTTTAATTGATACATTGTAATTGTACATATTTCTGAGATAAAATTTTATGTTTCGATGCATATCTATATTGCATAGTGATCCAATCAAGGTAGTGCCTCTATCGCCTCATGCATTTAAATGCATTAACCACTCACTGTTCTACTTTCTGCTGCTATGATATCATATTTTTATTTTTTTATTCCACATATAAGTGAGTACATGCAGTATTTGTCTTTCTTTGTCTGGCTTTTTTCACTTAGTGTGATGTCCTTCAAGTGCATCTATATTGCCACAAATGACAGGATTTCATTTTTTTTGAAAGACTGAATAATATGCTATTGACACATTTTCTTTATCCATTTATCCATTCTTTGACACTTAGGTTGATTCCATATCTTTGCTATGATACATAATGCTCCAGTATCTCTTCAAAATACTGATTTAATTACATTTGTGTCTATACTTAGTAGTGTGATTGCTACTGTGCATATGGTAGTTCAATTTTTAAAGTTTTTGATGTATCTTCCATATTGTTTTCATAATGACAGTACTCGTTTACAATTCAACCAACAGTGTAAAAGGGTTCCCTTTTCTCAGTATCCTCATCAATACTTGTTTCTTTTGTCTTTTTGTTAAATAGACTAATTGGGTAAGATATTGCATTGCAATTCTTATTTAAATTTCCCCAGTGATTTGTGATGTTGAGCATTATTTATATACCTGTTGGCCATTTGTCTGTCTTCTTTTGACAGAAAGTTCTGTTGATCATTTTTTAATTATTTTCCTCATATATTCTGGATATTAACCCCTCATCAGATGTATAGTTTACAAATATGTTTTCCCATTTTGTAGTTTGTCTTTTCACTGCAATAAGAGTTTCCTTTGCTGTGCAAAAGCTTTTTAGCTTGATGAAATCTCATTTGTTTATTTTTGTTTTTATTTCCTGTGCTTTGAGGTATTTCAAAAATCTTTGCTCAACCCAATGATGGGGAAGCATTTCCTCTCTTTTTGTGTTTTACCGTTTCAGGTAATACACTTAAGTCTTTGATCTATTTTGAGTTTATATTTGTGCATGGTGACAGGTGGAGGTCTAGTATGAATATTCACTTTTCCCAGCAGCATTAATTGAAGAGAGTTTTTGCCATAATGTGTGTCCTTGGCACCTTTGTTATCAATCAGTTGGCTATAGATACATGAGTTTATTCCCAGTCTCTCTCTTCTATTGATCTATGTGCCTGTTTTTATGTCGGTACCATATTTTATTGGTTATTACAGCTTTGTAGTATATTTTGAAGTCAAGTAGAGTGATATCACCAATTTTGTTCTTTTTGCTATGCTTTGTTCAGGCTATTTGGGATTTTTGTTGTTGTTGTTCCATATGAATTTTACTTTTTTTCTATTTCTGTGAAGAATGTCATTGGAATTTTGATAGGAATTGCATTACATTTGTATATCTCTTATGGTATGGCCATTTTAATAATATGAATTCTTTCAGTTCATGAACATGGGATATCTTTTCATTTATGTGTGTCCTCTTCAATTTCTTTCATCAAAGTTTATAGTTTTGGTATGGAGATCTTTTGCATCCTTGCTTAAATTTATTCTTAGTTATCTTATTTTTGTAGCTCTTGCAAATGAAATTTTCTTAATTTTTTTCAGAAAGTTAACTATTAGCATATAGAAACACTATTGACCTTTGTATGTTATTTTTCTGTTTTTCTTAGTTTAGCTAAAAGTTGATTGACTTTATTTATCTTTCCAAAAACCAAAGTCTGTTTCGTTGATTTTTTTTTAATTTTTGAAGCATTTTATCTCTGCTCTGAGCTTCATTTTCCTTCTTCTATGAATTTTGAGTTTAATTTGTTCTTGTTTTTATAGTTTCTTAAGATGCATCATTAGATTATTTATTGGAAATCCTTTTGTTTTTATTTAGATGTTGCTTTATATAAATTTACCTCTTAGAACTGCTTTTGCTGTTTCTCACAGGTGTTGGTTTAATATCTTTCCATTCTCATTTGTCTTAGGAATTTTTTAATTTCTCTTTTAATTTCTTCATTGTCTCATTGTTTGTTTAGGAACATGTTGTTTAATTTCAAGCTATTTATCGTTTCCAAAGTTTTTCTTAGTGTTGATTTCTAGTTTTATGTCATGTGGAGTCAGAAAAGATACTTGGACCAGGCCGGGCTCGGTGGCTCATGCCTGTAATCCCAGCACTTTGGGAGGCGGAGGTGGACGTATCATGAGGTCAGAAGATCGAGACCATCCTGGCTAACACAGTGAAACCCTGTCTCTACTAAAAATACAAAAAATTTGCTGCGTGTGGTGGCAGGCGCCTGTAGTCCCAGCTTCTCGGGAGGCTGAGGCAGGAAAATGGCGTGAACCCAGAAGGCGGAACTTGCAGTGAGCCGAGATCGCGCCACTGCACTCCAGCCTGGGTGACAGAGCGAGACTCCGTCTCAAAAAAAATAAAAATAAAAATAAAAATAAAAATAAAAATAAAAATAAATAAATAAATAAATAAATAAATAAATAAATAAATAAATAAAAGATACCTGGACCTCTAGCTTCATCAGTTTGTTGAGACTTCTTTTGTGGCCTGACATGTAATCTATTCTGGAGAATGTTTCTTGTGCACTTGAGAAAAATGTGATTTCTGCAACTATTGGATGGAATGCTCTGTAAATGTCTGTTAGGTCCATTTGGTCTCTGATGCATTTAAGTCCAATTTTTCTTTGTTAATGTTTTGACTACATAGTCTGCCCATAGTTGAAAGTGGAGTGGTAAAGTCCCCTACTGTTATTGTATCGCCATTTATCTTCCCCTTTAGGTCTAATAATATTTGCTTTATATATATGCATGCTATAATGTTAGATGCAAATGTATTTATAATTATTATATGCTTTTGCTGAACTGATCCCTTTATCATTAAATAAATGCTCTGTAAATGTCTGTTAGGTCCATTTGGTCTCTGGTGCATTTAAGTCCAATTTTTCTTTGTTAATGTTTTGACTACATGGTCTGCCCATAGTTGAAAGTGGAGTGGTAAAGCCCCCTACTGTTATTGTATTGCCATTGATCTTCCCCTTTAGGTCTAATAATATTTGCTTTATATATCTGCATGCCATAGTGTTGGATGCAAATGTATTTATAATGGTTATATGCTTTTGCTGAATTGATCCCTTTATCATTAAATAAAGACCTTTTTCTCTTTTACAGTTGTCCTCAAGTCTTTTTTCTTTGATATAATTATGACTACATATACTTGCTTTTGGTTTTCATTTGCATGAAATATATTTCCTTTTCTTCACTTTCAGTCTATGTTTAACAGTGAAACAGTGAGATGAATCTCTTGTAGGTAACGTATAAATTGAGTCTTATTTCTTTCATCTGTTAACCACTCTATAGCTTTTATTTGGAGAATTTAACACATTAACATTCAAGGTTATTATTGATAGATAAGGAATTACCTCTGCCATTTTATTAATTTTCTGGTTGTTTTGTTAATGCTTTGTTCCTTTCTTCCTCTTCCATTGTTTACCTCTGTGGTTTGATGGTTTTCTGTGGTACTAAGCTTTGTTTTCTTTATCTTTCTTATTTGTGTATTTGCTATAATTACATTTTGGTGGTAACCATGGGTCTAACATCAAGAGTCTTAAAGTTATAATAGATTAATTTAAGCTGATAGCAACTTAAATTTGGTCATATAAAAATACTCTATGTTATTTCCCTTTCCCCACAATTTATATTTGTGTTGCCTTAATTTGCTTCTTTATCTATTATTGTTTCTTAGCCACCAGTTGAATCTGTTGATTTTTACTTCTATTTATTTATTTATTTATTTATTTATTTATTTATTTTTAGATGGGGTTTTGCTCTTGTTGCCTAGGCTGGCGTGCAATGGTGTGATCTCGGCTCACTGCCACCTCCACCTCCCTGGTTCAAACAATTCTCCGATCTCAGCCTCCAAAGTAGCTGGGATTACAGGCATCCGTCACCATGATTGGCTAATTTTTGCATATTTTAGTAGAGACAGGGTTTCACCACGTTGGCCTGACCTCAGGTAATCCACCTACCTTGGCCTCCCAAAGTGTTTTTTTTACTATTTTTGCTTCAAAATTTCATTCGAGACAATTGAAAGATGTACATAACACCATTACATCACTGGGATATTCTGGGTATAATTTATAACTTTATGTGTACTGGTGAGTTTTATACATTCATTGTATTTTCATGATAGTGATCATTAACCTTTGTTTCCAGCTGCAGCACTCTTTAAGCAATTCTTATCAGGCCAGTCTAATGGTGAATTCCCTTTGCTTTTTTTTTTTTTTTTTTTTTGTCGGGAAAGGCCTTTATTTCTCCTTTATTTCTGAAGAATAGCTTTGCTGGAATAGTTTTATTCGCTGACAGTTATTTTTTTTATTTGAGCACTTTGAGTACATGATTCCATTCTCTCCTCGTCTGCAAGGTTTCTGCTAAGAAATATGATGATACTGTAAAAGTGACTGTTTTATATGTGACTTGACACTTTCTCTTGCTGCTTTTAGAAATCTCTCTTTATCTCTGGCTTTTGACAGTTTGATTATAATGTTCTTCAGAGAGTTTGCATTGAATATAATTAGGGCTTTTGAGCTTCCTGAATCTGTACGTTCATATCCATCTCACCACTTAGAAAGTTTTCAGTTATTCTTTTGCAAAATAGGGTTTCTGCACATTTTTCCACCTATTCTCTCTCTAGTACTCACATAATAGTAATAAAAAAAATTGTTAGGTTAATGATCCCACAAGCCTTTTAGGATTTCTTCTTTCCTTCTTTTTAATTCTTATTTCTTTATTTTTCATCTGATTGAGTTATTTCTTCTGGTTGACATAATCTGTTATTGAAGTTCTTAATTTTATTTATCTATTTATTTATTTTGAAGCCAACCAAATGGCATGATGTTCTTGGCTTTTGCCTTCCAGTGTACCTTCAGACACACTTGGAGAGGCCCTCAGGTTTCTGTTACCTCTGTATCATTCTCACTATCCTCCCCTTCTTTCCAAGGATCCCATGTCCTGGGATTCCACACTGTCTTGCTCAGAATCATCCAGATTTTAGGCCATAACTCTTTTGCCACCCCCCAGGTGGAGGGATTGTCTGGTTAGGGTCTCTATATTCTCCTTGCTTTTATCCCCCTCCCTTTTATCTAGCTTCTTCACAAAATTCCCAACCAGGGCAACATGAACACTCACATATCACTCTCTCTATCAATTGTATTTTAAAACTTAATTCATTTACTTATTCAGCTCCAACACTTAGTTTGTTCTTTTTTAAATGATATCTATCAAAATTCCTTATTCAGATCATGAACTGTTTGCTGATTTTATTACATTGACTGTGTTCTTTTGTAACTTCCTGACTTTCCTTATGATTTTGAATTTGAATTCCTTTTCAGGCTTTTAATAAATGGTGAGTTATTTTACTTAAGAGGTATTATGTTTTTTTGGAGGGTGACATGTTTTCCTGCCTTTTTTTTGTTTTTGTTTCTTATGTCCCCAAATTGATATCTGTGCATCTGGTTGTTGAGCTAGTCATGTGCAGATACTGAAAGCCAACAAGCTGTCTGTAGGGCTTTTGGGGGAGGTGGTAGGAGCTTCCAGGCTGGTTGTTGGGCAAGGCTTGGGCATATGTTGGTGCAACCAGCCCAGTGGCTGTCAGGCTGTCTCTTCAGAGTCGGGGGGGCACCACCAGACCGGACATCAGGCCAGTCACAGGTACAGGCAGATGCTGCAGGGCCACATGCCTCTGTGGCAGTCTGTTTGTGTCTTGGGATTTGATATGGTTTTGCTGTGTCCCCACCCAAATCTCAACTTGAATTGTATCTCCCAGAATTCCCACGTATTGTGGGAGGGAACCAGGGGGAGGTAATTGAATCACGGGGGCCAACCTTTCCCATGCTATTCTCGTGATAGTAAATGAGTCTCATGAGATCTGATGGGTTTATCAGGGGATTCCGCTTTTGCTTCTTCCTCATTTGCTCCTGCTGCCACCATGTAAGAAGTGCCTTTCACCTCCCGCCGTAATTCTGAGGCCACCCCAGCCAAGTGGAACTGTAAGTTCAATTAAACCTCTTTTTCTTCCCAGTCTCGGGGATGTAGGGCATTTCTGCTTTTGCTTCTTCCTCATTTTCTCTTGCCGCTGCCATGTAAGAAGTGCCTTTCACCTCCCACCATGTTTCTGAGGCCTCCCAAGCCATGTGGAACTGTAAGTCTAATCAGTCATTTTTTTCTTCCCGGTCTTGGTAGGTATGTCTTTATGAGCAGCATGAAAATGGACTAATACAGGATTGCTACATGATTGGCTATCAAAGTAGGCATACATGAGTGCAGGAAGAGTGGAATTGCACCACTCTGTGGTGGTTCCTCTATAGGATGGGGCCACTGTAGTACTGGCTGTATAGCTGGTGGTGGGCATGTGCAGACTTGGGGTCTGCCAGTTGTGTGACAAATCCGTGTAGACAAAGTGGCCAGTCTGCTGTTTGGCAGCTTCCCTGCTGTACAGGTTAGCCTGGGTGTGGCATGGGTTTGGACACCAGGATCTCAGCTATCTCATCTGGTCTAGGCTGTGGGCAGCCAGGTCATGGTGCTGGAGGCATCCATATAAATAAAGTAGAGTTACAGTGAGGCTTCAGGGATGGCGAGGTCTCCAGGAAGAACATACTGTAGTAGTGGGTCTGGTTTCAAGATGGCACTATGCTGTAGCAGCTTTGGTCATGGGAGTGAGTGGTACACAAGGTAGGCTTGTATTCAAAGACAATGCAGATGCACAGACTGATGGCTACTTTCCACACTGGATTTGGGGCCTGTGAGGAGCAAAGCCCTCTCTTACAGCAAGGATACCTGGTGTTTGTGGCAGCAATGGGAACCCCTGGAGATCTCAGCTTATTTTTTCTCCATAAGAAGTCCCTCCTGACTCTGTGCCAACAGCAGTGGGGGAAACACTGTGGCAGAGGCAGGATATCTCACTGCCCTCTCTACGGTGCTATCCTGGGCTTCTGGGCTTCACAGGGATTTCACTGTGCCCCTGGTGCTCTCCAGTGTACTTCCTAGGTCACTCTAGTCGAAATATATTTGCTGATTCATTTGTTTTCCCTCTCTTTTGTGGGAGCAGGGAGGATCAGTGTCAGGTAATTCTAATGGGCCATTAGAATTGTGAAGTCATAAATTCATATGACTTCAACCCATGTGAATTTAGATATAGGTTCCCGCTCTCTGTGTCAGCCCCACAATAGACAGCAAAATGCTTAAAAACAGAATAAGAATATTGCACTTTGTGTTCACCATACTTACAAAAGCTTACCACACAATAGAAAACACAATTGTTTCGTAATTGATTGTTTATAATCTATTTGGAACCCTTATTAAAATTAATAAAATATTAGGAAAATTATAAGAGAAGACATTATTTGATGTCTAGTTGTAATTGAGTTATAATTGATGTAAAAATAACTGTGTAACAAAATGAAGATAGATAAGGGAATTGAAAGATATTTTGTTCTCATAAGGTTAAATATGTCTCCTAAACCAAAATATTATTATACAATTACTTTATCAATACTATTTCATCACAGATAAAGCAAATTCAGTTGAGTTTTTTAAATTATCGATTACATATGTAGATATAAAAATAAACATGACATTGTATGAGTGTGTGCATGCGTGAGTGTATATGAATTCAACTAAAAATATTCCTGATGAAATACTTTTAAGGGGAAGGTGAGAGCATAGGCCTTTTTGCTCAATCACATGGGTCCATTTAGTAGATAACTATGATATTTATTTATTTGTTTTTGAGACAAGGTTTCACTCTGTCACTCAGGCTGGAGTACAGTGGCATGATCACAGCTCACTGTAGCCTTGATCTCTCCATCTCCTGGGCTGAAGTGATCCTCCCACCTCAGCCTACCAAGCAGCTGGGACTGCAGCCACTCACCACCATGCCTGGTTAATTTTTGTATTTTTTGTAAAGACGGGGTCTTGCCATGTTGCTCAGCTTGGTGTTAAACTTCTGGGTTTAAGTGATCTGCCCTCTTCAGTCTCCCAAAGTGTTAGGATTACAGACAGGAGCCACCGCATCTAGCCCCACGGTTTTTATTGTCCCTCATCTTTTCAGAAGTAAACATCAAGCATCTGGAATGAATTTCAAAAATGCTTTTTAATAATGATTTGCCTTATCTCCTATGAAAAGACTGCCATGCTTTAGACATTTAAAAATATAGAGGGATAATTCTAGTCAGTTGGTTACCTGGGTACTCTGGATACATGACAGAGAAGAGGAGTGATATAATAATATGTGGTTGCAAAATTCCACTGAGATCGAACGTGCCAATGTACAATTTCAAATCCCATTTGCATTTTAAAAGAAGTGCACTCTAAAATAATTTGACTTAGAACATTTTATGCCTGAATGTATTTTCCATAACCCCCGGGGGACACACATTTTCTGTTAGTAATTGAACACATTTTCTTGCTCTAATATTACAGCCATTTATTGAGCAAGTTATGCCAAAATACCTATCAAAATTATTTTGAGGTGTAAAAATATTGTGTCACCTGCTTCTAATTCCAAAACAATCCAAGTTATATTTTATTTAAAATTTCCAGCCAAATATTCAGTTAACAAAAAAATATAATTAGTGAAAATGATCTCCAAAGTTTACAATCTGAAGGAGTTTTAACTGGGTTCCCAGGAGATTGGAAATATTTCTGTTTGTTGATGACATTTCCATTGAGATTCTAGAGCACCCACATTTGTAGGAAAAATACATAATTCAAATGCCATACATTGGACTGGGTTTTGCTATTTGAAAAACAAAGAATAATAACATTTTTCAGCTGAAAAGCATCTTCATAATTTACTCTTCCAGTCTTTTCATTTCAGAGATGAAGAAAAGGAAGCTCAGAAATGTTCATTTATTCCCACATATCACACAGCAAATAAAAGAGTCTAATTAAAATAGAGGTGATTATATTTTCACTGAGTCTTGAAAGATTCCTTGCTGACCAGGAAACCAAGGTAGAAGAGTCAGATGAACAAAAAGAGTGATACTCAGAGAGAAGGATATATTTTCCCTAATTTGCATAACTACCAGCTGAATTAAAACTGCAGTCCACTGTGGGTTTCTTCATAGCTTCCTCTAATAATAAATGACTATTTTATGACTAATTTAAGTCATAGTAATAAAAAATGACTAATTTAAGTATTTACTAAACTGCTTGCTATTTTTGAGTCTACTTCTTTAGTTTATTTTAAAAAGAAAGTTAACTGTAGAACAGCAAGCAGTTTCTTTAGGACATATTCCAGAAGAAGCATCATTATCATAGGAGATGACAGCTCCATGCACAGTATTGCCCCTGAAGATTTTCCAGTGGGACAAGATGTGAAGGTGGATGACAGTAATATTGATTATCCTGACCCTGTGTAGCCTAGGCTAATGTATGTGTTTGTATCTTTGTTTTCATACAAAAGTCTAAAAAGTAATTAAAAAGGGAAAAAGCTTATAGAAATAAAGGTATAAAGAAACAAGATAGCTGTACAACGCATTTGTGTTTGAAGTTAGGTGTTATTACAAAATTTAAATAAATTAGGCTGATCACCGTGGCTCACGACTGTAATCTCAGCACTTTGGGAGGCTGAGGCCAGTGGACAGCTTGAGCCCAGGAGTTTGAGACCAGCCTGGGCAACATGGTGAAACCTCATCTCTAGGAAAAAATACATAAAATAGCCAGGCATGATGTGCACCTGTAGTCCGAGCTACTTGGGAGGCTTTGGTGAGAGCATGGCTTGAGCCTAGGAGACAGAGGCTGCAGTTAGCTAAGATTGTGCCACTGTCCTCCAGCCTGGGCAACAGAGCAAGACTCTATCTCAAAAAAAAATCAAAATGCTTATAAAGTAAAAAAGTTATAGCAAGCTAAGTTTAATTTATTATTAAAGAAAGAAATTTTCAATAAATTTAGTGTAGCCTAAGTGTACAGTGTTTATAAAGTCTACAGTAGTGTTCGGTAATCTCATAGGGCTACACATTCACTCACCACTCACTCACTGATTCACCCAGAGCAACTTTCAGTTCTCCAACTCCATTAATCGTAAGTGCCCTATACAGATGTCCTGGGTTTTTTTTTTTTTTTTTTTTTTTTAATCTCTTAGAACTTATTTTTACTGTACCTTACCTACATTTACCTATCTTTAGATATACAAACACCATTGTGTTACAATTGCCTACAGTATTCAGCAACATGCTATACAAGTTTGCAGCCTAAGAGAAACAGGCCATCTCATGCAGCCCAGGTGTGTAGTAGAGTACACCATCTAGATTTGTGGAAGTGCACCCTATGATGTTTGCACAATGAGGAAATTGCCTAAGGACACCCTTCTCAGAAACTGTCCCTGTCATTAAGTGATGCATGACTGTACTCGTAAGTGGATGCTTTACAGGCATTTTGGGAAGCAAGTTGTTTCAGGGTCCTGGTGCTTCCTGGAGGAAGCATCAATCACAATTCATGACATCTTCTAGTAGGTAAGAAGTCCTTGAGTGACTGGGGGCCTTCTGTGCTGTAAAGATAATTAGGATTTCTGAATGACTTAGGCAATCTTAGCAACCTATGAAACTGACAAGATTCCTAACCATAAAGCTGCCATTGGAGGATGAAGTCTTCTGGGTCTTCAGAGGTTGATCCAGAATTTGGAGGCACATTTCCTTAGGATAAACATGGGGAAAAAATAGTTCCACATTCTATTAAGTGACTATAGCTAATAAAGTGCAATAGACATCACCTTGGAAAGATTTCCAGTTGGAACTGAAGAGCTCTAGCAGCAGCATTTGAGCTAGCATTGTTCTATACTTCCAAAAAGTGCGGAACATGAGTTATGGCCTCTCTTCCTACTGTGTCTTGAGTTATAGAAATTATCCATCTGTCCTCTGATGGATTTTAACCCTTCAGCTTAAAATCCTAAGCACCTTGATTACATATTTTCCATAGAGTTGGCTCTTACAAATTAAATAAGGTTTTGTGAGGAAAATTTCTTTTAAGGGTGACTCTCTTCCCCATTTTAGTTTTCATTCAAAAATTATTTATTAATGTTCACTAAGTCTCAGGAAATATTTTTGGTTCTGGGATACAGTGGTAAATAACGTAGAAATGAATTCATTCTTTAAAGGGATTATATTTTTTCTTTTTTTTTTGCTTCAAAAGTAAGATTTCTCTTGAACTCCATGTTTCTCCAAACTTGGGGAAATGTTGATCCATGATAATGTGTCCCTGTTCTATATATAAGATCAAATAATACTCAAAGAGAAAATGAGATTATGCATGTGCACAATTTCACAGACTTATAGATAGTTACAAGAGAGACCTTGGAGATAAATACTTCCCAACAAAGCCAAATGAATTGCTTCAATATGTCAAAGGCCCCAGTATCTTACATAAACCAAAACATCTAATATGCAATTCTTCATTCTTTATTATCAAACTCTCCCCGAATTTTACATTATTATTCTTTCAGGACACAGCAAGATGTTGCCTGTGTTATTAAAGCATCAAATTGATTACTCCAAGCACAGTGGTGAAGTTCATAGGCTTTGGAGTCAGTTTATATCATATTCCCAAAGTTCATATTATAACAATTCTCTATACTGGTGGCATAATCTTAAAGAAAATGATATATTTCTAGCAGTCTCACTACTCTTATGTTTAAAATCGAGAAATACATGTGGACCCTGGCACCTTGGAATTACTCAATGTATGATAATTATGAATTAAAAATTTTTCCCTATTGGATGTCCATTTCAATTTTTATACTTGAAAATGTTTTCCTTGATAACTCTCAGTTATAAAATAAAACAACACTTTTGTGGTTTTGAATGTCCAGTCTCTGGTGCAAATGGTTATAAATAGGCAGTTGGTAAACTAAAGTTATTTTAAAAGGACAAGGGACCCACACTCCGAAAAAAAGACATTTCTGCCTCCATGTATTTCAAAAATATTTTTTTGATGACAACAATCACTATTAATTTGAAATAGAAAGAAAACTGTGAAAAGTTATGAGGAATAATTTCATTCACAAAATGGTGGATAGCCAACATTGGATAGCCAAGGACAACTGGACATTGTTTCAGGTTCATAGGTCATTGACAAAGATCCTTTCATCATCTGGGTAATTTGGCTTTCTCCCTCTTGGAAAACTGACGCTGGTTCTCTGTTGTATGTTCTAGGGCTACATAGGGGAGTCAGTTTTTGTATCATTCATTGGTTTGTCCCTTCACTACATTAAGTGAAAATGTCTTTAGCCGAAGTTAATCAAAATAAAAGTGTCAAGTCATAAGCTTCAGATAGTTTTTTATCCAATATTAGAAGAAAAAGGACTTTGGCTCTAAGCATTTATTTTCTACAAATGAGTTAGCTTGATTCTTAGTGAATTACATTTATTATTAGCAAGTGTTTTAAGGCAATAAAGTTTGACTTTTCCTAAACTCATCAGCATGTACATATCCAGGCACCTGCTCCCATGCCTTTAGTTAGCTAGGAAAGTTGTAACTGCTGTAAAACAATGTAGTCTTTGCTCAAATCATAGCATGGGTGATTAAATGCATAAGATCTAAACTACCTAAGTTCAAACTCCAGAAATATAAATTTACCAGATGTGTGTCCTCTATTAACTTGGTAGGCCTTTTCTTAGACTAAGTTTCCTCATCTGTAAAATATGACTAATTATTGTTCTTGGTTTTAGGGTTGTTGTGAGCAGTGCCTAGCTCCTGGAAATCTCTCAATATGTGATTATTATTCTTATTATACTTCTTTGACAAATACATTCAAATAATTAGTCAGAGAGAACAAAATCAGTCATTTATAAAAGAGACTGTTCCTTGAACATTGGCTGTTTGCCTGGCCCTGTACTAAAACTGTTATTTCTCATTGCTTAACCTTATCAAGAGGGGTCTGCAACACTTTATCTGGAAGCACTGTGGAAGTTAAAGAAACACAGGCCAGCCAAAAACAAAATTGCCAAATATTTACCATTTACTTTCATTTTTAAAAATATGTGGGAGATTCAGTTGTATTTTCCACAGAGGCATTTCATTTTTTCTTTTTGCTTTCCCTTTTAAAAATACATGTCCATCATACACCACACACCACCATAACTGAAACATCTTTTTCCCAGGAGCCTCCAATTGCTCCTCAGAGCCAAGCCCCACATCGCTTTTTTCTGCTAATACCCATTCCCCTTTCTCCATTTTTAAAAGTAGAACTACTTTGCCTTTCATCAGCAAGAAAGAATGTTACTTCTTGAGGAAGCATAGTGACAGGAGGTGAAGGGGGTAAGAATTGATGTGGAAATTGCTCAGTTCTCTTTGGTAATTGGAGGAAACACACCCAAATTAGCAATTTTGCTTCAGTCACATCCAGTTTACTGTCTTAACCATCTATGAAGTAGTATTACCACTATTTTATTGATGAGGAACTTGAATTTTCAAAAAAACTTTAATCTATCAAGCCATGAAGCTGGATTTTAATCCCTAGTTCATAACATTTTCAAAGTTAATGTTTTTCTCACTGGACTATTTCACATGATTGTTACCCTATATTGAGATACACATTTCGAGTCAAGAAAATATACACCAAAAAAGTCTTTAGAAACAAGCCTCACATAGCTCCACTTAGGGTATACAAGTTTTTGATGCAGTGTCTGCCTAGAACTAATCTCAGCTCTGGGCTGAGGTCCCTAGATTTTTATTTTTTCCCTGCTTTTTAAATCTTTATGTTTGTAAGATCGGGCCAAGCTTCACGTTCTTGGTTCATCTATGACACCATCCCATCATATCTGGGGTCATTATGGTTATTCCCATGATCTTATTCCCCAGTTGTAATTTATCCCTTATGTTTCTGTGGCAACTCTACCAGTTTCGTAACTGATATCCATTCTTCTCTTCATTTCTAAAGGCATCCAGGCCAGCAATGCACCCACTAAGAAACATTCTTACCCCTTTAGGATGCAGTGGCAAGGAGAGAGTCTGAGGCGAAGTTATAGGGTGCTTCTAATGATCTGTGCCTTCATCTGGGCACAGACTGCACTGGTATGTTCTATCAGTAAAATTGTATCACACTGTGCACTTTTCATACCTACGTCTTTTGGTCAGTGAATCATTCTTTAATAATAAGTGAAAAAAGAAGGAAAATAGCTACTATAACAACAACAACAAAAAACACTTTTTGCAGCTAATGGTGTCCATGTGGTCTACTTTGAGATATTAAGATACAAGCAGCAGGATGGGACTTTGTGGTAAGACCATTGTTTTCCGGATAGAAGACTCAGACCATGACTTTTGACTTTTATCCTCGTCCATTCCCTGTTCTTCATTCCTGAGAGTTGGGCATGAATTTAGAGGTAGATCAAGTACTTCATGAGTATAAGAATAAAAATTATATGCTAAAATAAAAAAGCTGGAAGAAACCTAGGCCTTGATTCTGAGCAAGGTAATTTGTCCTGGATAATGACTTCCAGACTTCTTGTTATTTGAGAAATACATATTCTTTTTTGCTTTTATTATTATTTTAATTGACACAATCATTATACATATTTTTGGCATGCAGTGTGATATTTTTGTATATTTATACCATGTATAATGATCAAATCAAGGTAATTAGTATATTCATCACCTCAAACATTTATAATTTGTTTGTGTTGGGAACATTCAAAATCCACTCTTCTAGCTATTTGAAAATATTCAATCAATTGTTGTTCGTTATAGTTACCATACAGTGCTACAGGACACTAGAATGCATTCCTCCCATCGCTGTACTTTCGTACCTGCTAACCAGCCTTTGACTATCTTTAATATGCATGACTGTTACATCCTTCCTTCTTTTTCTTTTCTTTTCTTTTATTCTCTTCTCTTTTCTTTTTTTCTCTTTGCTTTTTTTTCTTTTCTTTTCTTTCCTTTCCTTTCTTTTTCCTTCCTTCTTCCTTCCTTCCTTCTTTCCTTCTTTCTTTTTTCTTCCTTCCTTCTTTTTTTCATTTTTTTATTCAATCCTAACGTTCCAGCATTTCCTGAGAAACTGTAATATTCACTCTGATTTACATCCATTTGAAGAAAATCTTACCATTATTATGGCCAAAGTATGTGAAGTTAAAATGTTTTGTAGATTGGACTGTAAAAACCAATCAGGACAACCTCAGTAAATACATATGGACAGGTTAAGTCTTTTGTGGAGAATTACTAGTTTCTTGCATAGGTAATATTACAATGAAGTTTTTCAGACTTTTTTTTCTACCTTTTGCATTCACTGTTTTCAAATACTGACGTTATTTTATGCCTAATAAATTGAAATAATGTCTTTTAAAGAGCCAAAAGTAAGGTAAATATACTCCAGTGCTTAAGAATGAAAATTGAGACTGAATATCCTGTATGGCTCATAAAATTCAAAGACATTCTTAAGGAGGAAATTTTAACTGTTCTGAGCTGAGCAGCATTACAGTACCAAATAGATATTTTTCTAAGAAAAGTCATTTGAACTACAGCATTAATTTCTGCATGTAAATTTTCATACTAGCAAAAGAATTAAACTAAAAAATGAAATAAAATCAGCCATCCAGTAAATGTCACATTTGTACTTGCAGTTGTTCAGACCCCAAACGTTGAAGTCACACTTATCTCCTCTATTTCTGTCACAGTGCATATCTAGTTACCCAAATGCTGTCTTCTTTACTATCAAAATACATGCAGAATCTGTCCACTTTTCCACCTGTAGAACCCCGTCCATTTTTCTCCAAACACTTGCAACAGGCTCTTTCTCAACAACTCCTATTTAGGGTCTTGATCCCTAAACAGGGTCTCTTCTCCCTGCGGCCAGAAATTAGTTCATGCCTCTGCTCAAAAGCCTCCCATACCTTCCCATCTCATTCATACTATGATGGATGGACTTTATTTTGACACACGATTTCTTTAATACCCTGGCTTACTCTTGCCAAGCTCACATCTTAACCACTTTTCTCTTACTTTATCAGGATGTGCTTCAGGCTCAGGGACTTTGCACTTGCTGTTGGCTCTGCCTGAAGCACTCTTATCCCAAATGACATCTCGACTTACTGCCTTACTTTGTTCCCTTCAGAGGTTGGATCAAATGTCACATATCATAGAGCCTTATCCTGACTACCTTATCTAAAATAACTAATGTGTGTTAGTTACTTTGTTCCCTTCAGAGGCTGGATCTTGCTTGGTTCTCTTTTTTCTCTTCAGAAGTTGGATCAAATGTCACATATCATAGAGCAATCCTGACTACCCTAACTAAAATAACTACATCTCCTCTTCCTCCTGTTTTGACTATCCCCTCTGCAGCTCATTATTTTTTTATCATAGCATGCATTATGAGGATTAGTATATTTTAATTTATCTAATTATTTTCTGAGTAAAATATAAGCTCCCTGATAGCAATAATTTAGCACATTTTATTTACTCCATAAAAATGGACTGAATAGGCTGGGCGTGGTGGCTCAGGCCTGTAATCCCAGCAATTTGGGAGGCTGAGGGGGGCGGATCATGAGTTCAGGAGTTCAAGACCAGCCTGACCAACATGGTGAAACCCTGTCTCTACAAAAAATACAAAAATTAGCTGGGCATGGTGGGGTGTGCCTGTAATCCCAGCTACTCAGGAGGGTGAGACAGGAGAATCGCTTGAACCCAGGAGGCGGAGGTTGCAGTGAGCTGAGATCATGCCTTCGCACTCCAGATTGCACTCCAGCCTGGGCAACAGAGCGAGATTCCGTCTCAAAAAAAAAAAAAAAAAAAAAAAAAAAAAAAAAAAAAAAAAAAAAAAAAAAAAAAAAAGGGCTGAATAAATAAATTCTTTAAGGAATGAAAAAGATAAAATTCTGCTTCATTTTTAGACATTTGTTTAATTATTGGAGCAAAAGTTGGGCGGGGTTGGGGGGCAGAAAAGAAAGAAACATTGAAGAAATCTGCTTTCCTGGAATTCTTTGCAAAAGACATTCTGACAATTCTTTGTCAAATGCCCATTGCTAACAATGCAGTTACTCAGGCACCATTCATCATGGTCAGCATTCCACATGCAGTGAGAGGAGGGAGCCAGCCATTTTTGCTGACAAACAACTCCCTGCACAGACCCACTGCGCTGTCTCCTGTCACCCAGGAGAATCCCTCCCCACAAACGACAGACCGGCAATTTCAGTCCAGAGACATGAGAAAGGCAGGGAAGCTCTGTTTTGCTCCTTCAAAAGATAAGGGGTTGCTCTGAGTCTTCTGGTTTAAGATTTATGACTATAAATCTGATAAATAATCAGAGATAAATGTGGTTTGTTTTACTGTCTCTTGCCAAAGATTATGCCCTCCCAGACTTCCAAAGTATCTGTAGATTGCACCATGCTATCACTACAAGAATAGTGTAGAACTATGTGAAATGCCCACTGAAATCCCATGCCAGCATCCTCTTCTTCCTCTAGCTCCTCCTTCTCAGCCTCACTTCCTTTTTTCCTGAGGTAAAGCAGGAATGCATGCACCCACACATGCACACATACTCACACACACATGACCACACACATACTGTCATTTTTTTTTGTGTGTGAGTAGTAGTTTTGGACACGCATTGCATGAGCAGTTTCAACTGTGAACTCTGACCTGCTTATCCAGGCAATGCATTCCAGGTTTCAGCAGAAAGGCTTTTTAATAAAACCATCATCTTAAGAAAGCAAGCGATGGTGTTTTATTCAAACATATCTAATTCTTAAAAGGTTACATAAATAACCTAAGACAAGATCACATTCAGTCCTGTTTTTCTTTCTGCTATTAGACTGTTTTTTTTTTTTTTTTGCTATTTTTTCCTTCTCATATGGGGTCATATCATTAGGAGAACCATGGATTAAAGCAGAAAATTTGGAAATGGGCCAAACATACTGAGTTTCCATTCCCATTTTCTAACCACTTCAGAGCAAGCCAGTGAACACGTCATTTTAATGAAATGAATATTTGATCTATAAACTAAAAATTATTATTTTAATGTTTGATTTTAAAATATTTTCAAATCATAAAACTTTTTTAGTGATTCCACAGACAAATTTGGCATTATGTCAAAAATACTGAGAAAATCCCCACCCTTCCTAATCATAGAATGTCAGTACTTTCATTCCAATTTCCTGGTCTAAACATGCTTGAACATAGAAGTACTCAAGAAAAATATAAAAGGTACCTAAGTTTTGGAAAAGGATGCCATACATGCAAGGTGCTTTAAGTATTTTTCTCATCTCATTCTTACAGTATTTCTATATGGGAAGATTATTAAACCAGTTTAAAAATGGGAGAAGAAAGATACCCGCTGGCAAGTGGAAAAGTTAATGGTTAAAAATGGGTCTGACCTCCACCTGTCTACCCAAGAAAAGAAACTATGGAGGTTCTGACTTGAAACTTCAAATAGCTTATAATGTCTTGGTCTTTGGTTCTTTAGAATATGAGGTCTGGGAAGCAACATAAGAAATCTCTGTAGACAAAGTAAAATTTGAACTGGATCTCAATGGAGAAGTAATCTTATAACAAGGATAAAGAAAGATTAAAAAGGTAGAAGGGATGAGAGAAATATATACTGTAATGAGAGAAAGGAAATACATGTTTGGGCAGACAAAGCCTGGATCAATAAGAGCATATAATTTCGTAAAACCATATATTATGACTGGAGATCGTTGGTATTATTAGGAGGTAGAGGGTTCTGGGAAATAAGGCTATGAGGATTCTGCAGATGTAGGGGAGACCCTGAAGATTTTGTGTAAGAAATGACATGCACAAAGCCGGGAATTAGAATTATTCATATGACAGTGGAGTATGAGGAAATGATAAGGGAAAAAAAACAGAGATAAACAGCAATTAGCAACCTGATCGACACAACGCATTAGACCAGATGGTTGTAGTTAATGCAGCTTTATGGGAAATGTCTAAACAATCATGAGCAGCATATTTTGCTATCACATAAAAAGAATATGATGTGCCCTAAAGTCTTTGTTACCATGGATGCATTCACTATTTTATTACTGTTTAGTGAGTACCTCCTCCATTGTTAAGAGTTTGGAATACATAATGGACACATATAGTCCCTGACCTCAAAGAACTTAGTGTCTAAGAAGAGAGACAAGCAAGTAATCAGAGATTTGCAGTACACTGTGCTTATTGCCATAAAGGTGCCAAATACAGGGAGCCACTGGAACATGTAGAAATTCATCAGAATTGCAGTTTGCTGCATCTTTGATCCTCAGGTTTTTCGAGACTGATTTGAACTACATGTTATACTTGATTTTAGTTTGCAAGGGCATGGTGAGTGAATAATCATGTGAAAAGAAATGTAATGCAAATGAGAAAGAAAAGCAGAGATCTAGTTGCACTGGATAACCAAACACTCCAGAAGTTGAGTGACAACTTTGGAAAACAAGATAGGCCTGAGCATAGGGTATAAAATCTTCCATGCTTCCAAAGAGCAATTCTGGAGAAGCCTCTAGTAGTATCTAGATAATGAACCATTGCAGCTGTAATTTAAAGCAAAAGCAATTATTGAAGGGTATGAACGTGAGGAGGCAGTTTTCATGGTGAATTAAAGTGCTTTGATAATGAAATAGTTATTTCAAGTTAAATTAACCATTAAAGCATTCCAGATTTGATATCTAAAGTTACAGTGAAAAATATAAAGATCTGCAGCTATATTTTTCTAGAATAAATATATTTGCTAGAAGCAAAAAGGAGGAGGTAGTATAAGATCTGGCAAAAACGAAACGAAGACAAGATTGAATTGGACCATCAGAAATCTTATCTTGACGACAGCAATAGTCTAGGTGACCTTGGGAACTAATAATGTTCTAATATTAGCTAACATCTATGCAGTTCCTTGTTGTTCTCTTTCTCTCCTTTCACACTCTGTTTATAACACATCTATTCACCAATATAATTGTCTATGCCCCAAGCCTCCTTTCTTGGTACATACCTGTTAAAATTGCTATGGAAAATAACATAGTCAAATGCTTAAATACATAGACTCTGTAGTTACAGGTTCTTGAATTCCAAAACCATTCAGGATCTGAGGTGATTTTTTCTCTTTCATCTCTTGTAGTTGAAGTTTCTTCATCCATAAAGTGAGCATAACATTGTATTGCCTACTTAGTAGAGTGCTTTTCAGGATAAAGGTGATGCTGTATATGAGGTGCTTAATTAACACAGTCCTCAACATATGGTAAGGAATCAATTATGTTTATTACTATTATGTACTAAGCACTTAAAATTGATTTTTCAATTTAATGTCTCATGTACATTTTCAGATGCATTGTTATCTATAATAAAGGGTAACAGAATGCCCCCTTCTATCTATAAAACTCTGCAACTCAATAGTATGCTTAGCATTCAAGTCATTTAGCTCCTCTGAACTGAACAGGAAAATAGGGCGAGTTTTGCACTTGTACCCTGAAAATTCTCAAACTAGGACTACAAGCACACCCACATACACACAAACACACATACCTTAAGACCATCATACCTCATGTAAGGTGAATGTGATGGCCACTTTTCATTTTTATATTTCATTCTCCCAGTTTATATGACTTGTTGATGGCTAATTGGTAAGAAATTTGAAGAACCCAGCACTGTCTAAAGATGGAAGCTAATCTCATGATTTGTGTAATATGACTTGCTTTGGAGCTAACAAGAGAGTCTGCTACTCAGTTTTCCCACCCTGCATTTAACATAGTCCCACACATGTCTTACATAGAAGGAAATCATGGAGCAAGGAAGAATCGAAAAAGAAATTGCCACCTGAGTTATAGTATTGCATGCATTTATCTTTTTATCTCTTTTTGTATAGTAACTTAGATGAAATGAGTATTAAGATTATAAGGTAGGAATACAGTTAACCAAGGAGGTGAAAGATCTTTATAAGGAGAACTACAAAAGACTCCTGAAGGAAATTATAGAGGACACAGACAAATAGAAAAATATCCCATTCTCATGAATTGGAAGAATCAAAATTGTTAAAATGACCATACTGCCCAAAGCAATCTACAAACTGAATGCAATCTCTATCAAATTATCAATGTGATTTTTCATAGAATTAGAAAAAAGAATTCTAAAATTTATATGAAACCAAAAAAAGCCAGAGTAGCCAAAGCAAACCTAAGCAAAAAGAATAAAGCATGAGGTGTCATATTACCTGACTTCAAATTATACTACAAGGCTATAGTAACAAAACATCATGTTATTGATATAAAAATAGATCAATGGAACAGAGTAGAGAACCCAGAAATGAAGCCACATACTACAACCAACTGATGTTCAACAAAGTTAACAAAAATATATACTGGGGATAGGGTACCATATTAAATAAATGGTGCTGGGAAAACTGGATATCCCTATGTAGAAAGATGAAACAGGAATCATAATTCCATTACATACCAAAATTAACCCAGATAGATTGAAGACCTAAATATAAGACCTCAAACTACAAAATTTTAGAGAAAAAATTCTTCTGGACATTGGCCTAGGCAAAGAATTTATGACCAACTCCTCAAAAGTAAACATAACAAAAAAATACACAAATAGTACTTAATTAAACTTAAAAGCTACTGTGCAGTAAAACAATCCACAGAGTAAACAGACAACCTGTAGAATGGAAAAAATATTTGTTATCTGTGTATCAGACAAAGGGCTAATATGCAGAATCTTCAAGGAACTCAAACAGTTCAATGAGAAAAAAACAAAATAACGCCATTAAAAAGTGGACAAAAGACACGAACAGACATTTTCCAAAAGAAGGCATACAAGTGGCCAACAAACACATGAAAAAAATACTTAACATTACTAATAATCAGCAAAATACAAATTAAAACCACAAGGAGATACCATCTTACACCAGTCAGAATGGCTATTATTACAAACTCTAAAAACAACAGATGTTGTTGAGGATGAGGAGAAAAGTGACCACTGGACCACTGATACTTTCTGTGTAGGAATGTGAATAGGTGCAACCTTTATGGGAAACTGTATGGAAAGTTCTCAAAAAACTAAAAATAGAACTACCATTCAACCCAGCAGTCCCACTACTGGCTATATTTCCAAAAGGAAAGAAATCATTATATCCAAAAGATAACTGCACTCAAATGTTTATTCTAACACTGTTCACAATATCAAACAAAGGTATGGAATCAGTCTAAGTGTCTATCAGTGGAGGACTGGACAAAGAAAATGTGGTACACATATACCACAGAATACTATTCAGCCATAAAAGAGAATTAAATCATGTCTTTTGCAGCAACATGGATGAAGCTGGAAGCCATTATCCTGAAATAACTCAGAAGCAGAAAGTTAAATTCTGCATGTTTTCACTTACAAGTGGGAGTTAAACATGGGTACATACGGACCTACAGAGTGGAATGACAGACACTAGAAACCACAAAAGGTGAGAGGGTAGGAGGAGGGTGATGGTTAAAAGATTACCTGTTGGGTAAAATATTCATTATTTGTGTGATGGGGTACACAAGAATTCCAGACTTCACCGTTATGCCTGTAAGACATCTGCAGTTGTACCCTCTAAACATATAAAAATAGACTTTTAAAAGATTATAAGAAAGTCTCAAGGAATATCAAAATAATCTCACATAATAAAGAAGCATGTATGTGCAATATCTGAGATGAGCTGTTTGCACATGCTGCCTTTTATAGCAAACATTGTAATATTTTCATTAGAGATCAAAATAGCCCGTCGTTCACTGAACGAATATCATGAAAGTTTTATGTCTAATGAAAAGACTCAATGAATTCCTCCATTTTGTAACAGTAACAGATAAGAGTAGGATTAGCTATTTTCTAGTTCAAAGACAGATTTTTCTCGTAAAATGTTTAGATTCAGCAGTCTCCTTTGAGGTTGTAGTAGAATTCAAATCTGAAAGCAGTGACTCTTCATTTTTATGGGTTATCTACTCCTGTGAGTATATAATGAAAATCATGGATTCTTCTGTAGGAAGAATATACATATGCACATATATTCAAAATATTTCAGTTTAATATCCTTATTTCCCCCTTTTCTGAAATATTTTTATTGTTGAGAAGTCGTGAACCTCTTCTTTTTAGAATAATATTGTCTTTCAAAACTGAGTAATTGTCCCAGGAAATCCAGAATTTCACTTTTCATTCTACTGCACAAAACAATCAAGAAAACTTGTATAATTTTAAAGATTATGAATTTTTAGAGGCGGACTTTATCTAGCTTATTAATTCAGAAAAGAATACAGCAAACTAAGTCGGTTTGAAGGAAAGAGGTAGTTCAAGGAAAATTCCTTTTGTTTCCTTTTGAAGATGGTGTTTATCCTTGTACAAACTTTTCAGAGGTAAGACTGAGACATGCCAGAAGTTGTACAAAGAAAATAGGCTTTTACATTAATTGTATATAAAACCTAGCAATGGATTAGCCCAAGCCATTAAAAAAAAAAAAAAAAAAAAAAAAAAGATGGGACAGTCACAATAGGAAAAGTTGGCCAAACAAAGCCCTACTCTTTCTTTCTGACTCATTTGCTGTCCATGGTAAGCTATTAACATCATGGTCAGTGAAAGAGAAATTCTTCTCATATGAACCATCCTAAGATGGCCTGCCTATGCCACACTTCCACAGCCTGATGAAGCCAGAGAAGTCATCAAATGTGTGAGGCTGTCACCTATTCTCTTTATGTCTCCATATTTCTTATTCTCTCTACCCCAGATTTCATCATCGAAGGCCAAGATAATGATTTCTTTCCAGGGAGGGCTGAAGTGCTTGCAGGTGGCTTTACCACCTGTGACTATGGAGGTCTAGCCACAATAATGCTCTCTATGGATTGTCCAGTTGGAGAATTTGGATAAATAATAAGAGATGGCTCCGAGTCAGGACAGGAAACAAAAACTGTTTTGAAGATGGTGAGTGAATGGCAAATCATACATATAAGTGACTCTCTTTGTCTGCTTTCTGACTCTCCTCCTTCCTCATTCCATTACATGGTGGATGGTTGTTGAGATAAATGCACTTCACTTTAAATTGCACTGCTCTGTTAAGAACAAATGCTTAAGACCTGGAATTTGTAGATTTTTGCTTTTATTTTTGAGACTGCATCTACTTTCTATTTTGCACTGAAGTCTTCCTCCTGGGGTTTAAATTTAATACTTCCTACCAGAAGGCATTTCCTATTCTCCCTTCCTTGGGATGATACAGACATGTAAAAAGGAGAGAGAAAAAAATACATTGGCTCCTCATGCTAAAAAGTCAGTCACAAGAGCTCTGTTTTATTTTTGTAAGGGTTTTCCATGGGCCACATACTGTGGCAGATTATTTTACATGGATAATTTGTAACCATCACAACAATTCTGCAAATGGCTTTTGTTACATGCATGCATTTTGAGTTGAAGAGTCTGAGACGTGAAGATATGAAATGACTTGACAATCTCATCCATGAAAGACGAAGAAACGGAAAATACCTCCCAAGAGGCCAACATAGAGTGAGAATAAATAAAAGTAGTATGGAGGAACAATGTATTCAATGCCATGGCTCTTTCAAGTACTTTGCATATATTATCACTTTTATCACCATTAGAATTATATGAGGTAGGTTCAAGTGTTAATACCATTTAAGGAAACTGAGGCAGAGAAAATTCAAAGTCAAGTCGATAAAGTGGGATGGTTAATTTTAGCTGTCAGCTTGGCTAGGCTATGGTGCCAATTTATTTATTTATTTATTTTATTTTATTTTCCCCAAACATCAGTCTAAATGTTGCTGTCAAGGCACTTTTTAGATGTAATTCACATTTAAGGCAGTAGGCTCAGAAAAGCAGATGGCCCTCCATACTGTGGATAGCCCATGAGTTGAAGGCCTTCTGAGCAACGATTGAGGTTCCCTGAAGTAATTCTTCTCAAGGCAGCAGTATAGAAACCCTGACTAAGTGCCAGCCTGCTCCTCTGCAGAATCTGGATTCAAAGCTGCAATATCAACTTTCACCTGAATTTCCAGCCTGCCAGCCTTCCCTATGGATTTCTGACTTGCCAGCTCCCACAATTGTGGAAGCAAATTCCTTTGAAAAATCTCTCTCCATGCAAAAGCTCCTAGTGGAAGGTCTGTTTTTTTCTGAGTAATTTCCTCTCAAAAAAGAGATGCAGAGTTTTATTAGAAATGCAGAGTACTGTAATACTTCATCTGTATTTTGTTGAAATAAATGCAGGACCATGGCATTAATTAAGATTGTTGACAAACAGGAGATGATAGATAATTATGAAAATTTAATTTAGGATTTCTCAAGTTTTATATCTTTGAACAGAAAGCTCTGTAAATATATATCTTTCATTGTCCATAGTTAGAAAATGTTATTTTATGCCTTTGGGTTTAGAGTTTTTTTGTTTTGTTTTGTTTTTTACTATTTTCTAATAGAAATAAAACAGTACTAAGTCAACAAAAAGAATCTCTTCTTCTCCCTGTTTGTTTCTTCTTTCTTTTTCTATCTCGCTACACACAGCTGTCTTCTCAGATTAGGACGGTGCCTAGAATTCAAGCCCTCAGCGCATGTATTTGTGATGATTATTGCGACAAGGGAGACTAAGTGTCCAATTAAAATCTCTGCTTACCCTTCCACAGTTTATATAGTTGCCTCTGTCAAAAGGATTCCCAGTTAGGACCTTTATTTAGCAGCACATTTTTGCACACAGGTGGGACAAGGTGACAATCTTGACCCCAAAATGTGAGCAGAGATGAGGAAAATTGACGAACAGAGTTAAAAAATAGAAGGAACTTCACATTGCCTTCCGACTTCTGTTTCATGGCTTCAGAGGACCCCAAGGGAATGGTGAGAACACAAAATTAAAGGGTGCTGTGTCTTTAATTTTTTTTTTTTCTTTTAGACGGGGTCTTACTCTGTCACCCAGGTTGGAGTGCCATGACACGATCACGGCTCACTGCAGCCATGACTTCCCTAGACTCAGGTGATCCTCCCACCTCAGCTTCCTGAGTAGCTGGGACTACAGGCATGCACCAACATACCCAGCTAATTTTTGTACTTTTGTTTGTAGAGATGGGGTTTCACGATGTTGCCCAGGCTGGTCTTGAACTCCTGGGCTCAAGAGATCCCCCCCCGCCTTAGCCTCACAAAGTGCTGGGATTACAGGCATGAACCACTATGCCTGGCCATGTCTTTGAATTTTTATAGGGAGAAAATAATGCTACCAGAAATGCCTATCTTGGACAGTGATATGAACAAGAAATAAATATTCAAGGAATTAAGCAGCTGAAATTTTGGTGTTTATTTGTCAGACTTGCTAACTTAATCTCAACTAAAATAACGATAATGATGAAGATTATCATTACATGATAATATTTTCCCAAGCACAAAAATGTATTAAGTAGTAGAGTCACTATCATAGCCTAGGTATATCTAGACCTAGATCTAACATGCCCTATTCATTTATCAGCTATCAGTTTTTCCTGCAGTAACAAACAACCCTAATATTTCCATTGTTTTAAAAATATATTTCTTGTTCATCTACACAGAACTAGCAATCTGCAGTTTGATTAGACTTTTCATAGTTTTTCCTGGCTTCTGGGTTGTGCTGGCCTTAGCTAGATGCATCTTCTCATTTCACAAACAAGGCTAAAATGGTAGCTCCTTTCTGAGGCATGGTTTTCTCATGATGAAGTTCAAGAACAAGTACATTTAAAGTTTTGGCTTACATGTAGTATACAGTATATGTGTTCACATTTTAGTTTCCAAAGGAGATCACAGGTCCAAGCCAAAAGGCAATAGGGCAGAAAAGTATATTCTGTGTATAGGAAAATATGACAAGTATAGGGAAAGAATAAAGTTATGACCCAATATTACAATCTACTAGGTTTTGGGGCATTTTTTTTTTTTTTTTTTTTTTTTTTGAGAGGGAGTCTCGCTTTGTTGCCCAGGCTGGAGTACAGTGGTGCGATCTCGGCTCACTGCAAGCTCCGCCTCTGGTGTTCATGCCATTCTCCTGCCTCAGCCTCCTGAGTACCTGGGACTACAGGCGCCCGCCACCAGCCCAGGCTAATTTTTTGTATTTTTGGTAGAGATGGGGTTTCACCGTGTTAGCCAGGATAGTGGGGCATGTGTTTTTTACATTAGAACATTCTATCAATAGCAATATAGTTTGAATGTTTGTCCCATCCAAATCTCATGTTGAGGTGTAATCACCAATATTGGGGGTGGGACATGGTGAGGAGTGTGCAGGTCATGGGGGCAGATCTCTCATGAATGGCTTGGTGCTATCCTCATGTTAATGAGTGAGTTCTCACTCTGATAGTTCATGTGAGAGCTGGTGATTTAAGAGCCTGGGACCTCCCACTTCTCTCTCTTGTTTGCACTCAAAATGTGATGTGCCTGCTCCCACTTCACCTTCCTCCATGAGTAAAAGCTCCTTGAGTCCCCACCAGAAGCTGAACAGATACCTGAACCATGCTTCTTGTACAGCCTGCAGAACCCTGAGCCAATTAAAACTCTTTTCTTCATATATTACCCAGTCTCAGATATTCCTTTATAGTAACACAAAATTGTTAAGGAAAGAGATTTTGCACATCATCGTATATTCCTTCGAAAATTACTTAACAAATTGAATAATCAATTGACTTCACAAAAAGGCAACCTAGGCCCTAAATATGGGCCTTCTGTAGGGAAGACTCATATTAAAGACAACATTTAAAAGTGGAATATTGGAAAGAATACAGGGTAGTTTCAAGCAGTATCTGAGCCCTCATAATACAAATGTATTTGTTTTTCTATGTGTGTAAAACATTCATAAAAATAATCAAGATTTAAAGTAATGTTTCAACGCTAAATTTGTGCAATTCCACAGGTGGTCAAATTTACTTACTGAAGATTCCCTGAGTAGATATGAGTAATACAGGTACTGTATTGATTTTTTTAAATGGAGGTATTTGTACTAATCACCCTCAATGTACCTATAACCTTCAACAAAGACTCTCCTCCTATTTTTTCTTCTTATAAAATGTGGCTTGAAGAACACAAATACCTTCTTGGAAAACTACTTGTTGAGTATGGCCACCCATGTTTGAAGTCAGTCATGTAATTTAATTTATCTAGCTGTTTTCAAATCATCTAATTGTTTGATGAAATCAATCTAATGTCTACTTTGCTTTCTCTTCAAGCTGGAATTATGTGTGTGCACAATATCTTCAGCCCCAAGTTTCACTTACTCATGTAAGTTAAATAAAATGTTTCATCTAAACAATTATGTTAGCCTAATGATGGCCGATTGGGTAAATTTCCCACTTTTCACTCAGACACTCAGATGTTTTGGTCTTTTATAGAAGACATTGTATAAAGATAAATTTGCCCAGAAATGAACTAGAGAATTTAGTATGTTAAGAATAAATAGCTTGGGCCCAGTGCCATGGCTCATGCCTGTAATCCCAGCAATTTGGGAGGCTGAGACAGTTGGATCACCTGAGATCAAGAGTTCGAGACCAGCCTGTCCAACACGGGGAAATCCCGTCTCTACTAAAAATACAAAAAACAGCCGGGCGTCTTGGTAGGCGCCTGTAATCCCAGCTACTTGGTAGGCTGAGGCAGGAGGATTGCTTGAACCCAAGAGGCTGAGGTTGAAGTGAGCTGAGATTGCGCCAATGCACTCCAGCCCAGGTGACAGAGCGATTCTCAATGAAAGAATAAAAAAGAAAAGAGAAAAAAGAAAAAAAAAAAGAATAAGCAGTTCAAATATTTTTAATTTTTTCATTTGCATTAATGATGGGCAGGGGTACACAGTCTCTGCATTAAGTTTAAAAAGTTGCATACAGACTTCATTCTATTTATCCTCACATCAGCACATCAACACATTAATGTAGGTGCTGTAATCCCAACTTATCCATGCGTGAGGCTCACACGTATTAAATGATGGTAATACCTGTATGTATCAAAGCACAATCGTTCATTTCTTCCTAGATATACCAGAGTTTCCTTTATTTCATAGAATAAATGATACTGATTTATGTGAATCACTTAAGTACTACATTAGGTTATTAGTCTGTGATTAGATGCATAATAATAATGCTTTAAAATGTTATTAAAAATAAATAATTATTAAATAGACATGATCTTTACCCCCAACAGTTGATTGGATAACCTCTGTGACATCAGGTTGGATATATTTCTCCTGGCATGTCAAGCAATTTAGACATCATTGAAATCCTGGCAGCCACAGTTATTACTGACTAAAAATAAAATATTTACATTGTCATTCAAAATATATATGCTGCAGCATTTGTCTTCGGCCAATCACTTAAAGAGAGATTAACCAATTTGGTCTGCTTCTAAGAAGAAAAATCGGTTGACCTCAATCTGGAATTTTATTCTTATAGTAAACTTCAGGATAAAATGGGTGAAGTACCATCTTCTTTATGTTTTAGAAGTTGGAGTATGTTGCAAGGAATTAATTTTAGAAGAACGTAAGGCAATAAGCTCTCATGACTTCAATATTTTTATTTATAAACAAAGATTACAAAATTTTTCAATGCTTAGCAGTTGCGTGAAAGGAAACAAATATTTGAAAGGAAGAAAACAAGATTAAAACAAATATTATGTTCTAAATAATAATCAGTAAAATAATTGATGTAATTTTAACCACGTAATCAAGTCCATCCTATGTGAAAAAATAGAAGGATACTAAATATCTGTAAACAGGAAACAGTTACTCAAATTATGACACACCAATACAATTTAACATTAGGTAGTTACCAATACAATGTACCTCTTTGGTACAACCTACTATGTAAATAGTGCAATTCCAACTACGAAAATATAGAAGAAATAATGAAAAAAAGAAAACATACAATATTAACATTAGACACTTTCAAGAAATAGAAACATTTAATTTTCCTTTTATTTAAAAATTTCTAATAGTAGGTAATAAGCATGGTTCTAAGCATGTTCTGAATATTAATTCATTTAATCTTCCAAAACATTATATGGTAGATGAAGTGTCCATTAGTTTTCTATTTCTGTGTAATAAGTTACCACAAAGTTAGCAGCTTAAGAGAACATACACTTGTAACAGCACAGGTTTTGTTGGTCAGGAGTCCAGGCATGGCTTAGCTGGATTTTACGCTCAGGGTCTCATAAAGAGGTAATTACACTTTAACAAAGCTGCATTCTCATCTAGGGGCTCAACAAGGGAAGAATCTGCTTTCAAGTTCATTCAGATTGTGGGCAGAATTCATTTCCTGTGGCTTTATGACTGAAGGCTCTGGCTTCCACTGGTGGTCAGTTGGAAGCTACCCTCAGCTCTTTCTGGCCACCTGCAGTTCCCTGCCACATGCTCTTCTCCATAGGCCATTCACAACACAGCTGTTTGCGTTCCTAAGGTCAGTAGGGAATCTTTCTTAAACTATAGTTTTAGACAGAGATCTATATAATGTAATGTAGTCATGGAAATGGCATTCCATTCCTGTATTAGTCTGTTCTAGCACTGCTATAAAGAAATACCTGAGACTGGGTAATTTATAAAGAAAACAGGTTTAACTGGCTCACGATTCTGCAGGCTATGCAGAAAGCATGGCTGGGGAGGCCTCGGGAAACTTACAATTATGGTGGAAGGCAATGAAGAAGCCTGCACGAGTTACACAGCCAGAGCAGGAGCGAGAGAGGGTGGGAGGAAGTGCCACACAAATTTAAACTACCAAATCTCATGAGAACTCACTATCATGACGACAGAAACAAAGAGGATGATGTTAAACCATGAGAAACGGCCCCCATGATCCAATCACCTCCCACCAGGCTGCACCTCCAACATTGAGGATTACAACTGAACATGAGATTTGGGTGGGGACACGGATCCAAACTATATCAATTCCCTTTGCCATATAATGTAGCATAATCAATGGAATGACATCTCATCATTTTAATATATTCCAATGATTAGAAACAATTCATAAATTCAGCCTGAACTCAAGGGTGGGAACTCCTACAAGGCCATGACTCATAGTAGGTCACCATCATTTGTATCTTCTGTACACTATGTTTATTATCATTTTACAGATAAGTGAATCAGGGCTCAGAGAGATTTAGTATTCTGCCTATAGTCAAAAGTTAACAACTGAAAAAGCTGTGATTTGTATTCAAGCAACATGAATTTAGAGTCCTTGCTCTTAACCACTGTGGTGTGTGTCTTGGAGTAATCCTTTTGTTAACATTTAATATGTATTCCATTTGTATCTATGGAGTGGCTCAACTATGTTAGATATTATCATAAATATTGAAAATACCATTGCAGAAGAGATACAATCCTTGTCCTCTGAGAGTTTGTTATCTAGTGGGAATATGTTATACCCAGGTAAGCAACAAATATAGTATATAGACAATGACTGAAGAAGTGTGGGGTTCTGCGGAAGCCCAGGGGAGGGGCATGTAACCTAGAGTTGTAGACTCAAAGGAGAGTTCCAGGAAAACATGCATGCAAGCTCTCGCCAGAAGGATGGATAGAAAGTAAAAGGGAGAATGGGAAATGAGTGAAGGTAGCAGGTAGATGCAGTGTTTCTGGTGATGGGAAAACAATGCTAGAGGTCTTTTGGTGAGGGGGAACTCCAGACTGTCATGAAATTAAAAGTGTTTCCACAGATTTATCCAAAGAGTGTGAAGCACTTATGAGAAGGGTATAGTTGCAAAATGCAAAACTCCTAAACTAGGAAGGGGCTTGTTATGGGATTGGGGTTTTTATTTAGACAATAAGAAATCACTGAAGCAAAATTTTATCAATTGCATAAGCATTTTATGGACAAACACAGAAGGATAACTGAAGGCTACAATGCCAGCTAGAATATCGTTGTAATAATCCAGATAAGAGAGAACAATGGCTTGGACCAGGTTAATGAGATCTGGGAAGGACAAAAGTCAATACATGAAGGGATTAACTTTGTGCTTATTTCCTCTTATATTTTTGGGTATATTTTGCTATTTATTTTAATAAGAATACCTCAATTTTAACATCAATAATATATTCATTTAAGAAAAAGTAAATAAAACAGACATCCTCACCAAATGTGATGCCTGTATTAGTCTGTTCTCCCACTGCTATAAAGAACTACCAAAGGCTGCATAATTTAAGAAGAAAAGAGGTTTAATTGACTCACAGTTCCACAGGCTGTGCAAGAAGCATGGCTAGAGAGGCCTCAAAAAACTTACAATCATGGTGGAAGGCGAAGGGGAAGCCAGCATGTCTTACCTTGGTGGAGCAGGAGAGAGAGAGACTGAAGGGGGTGTTCTCTACACTTTTAAACAACCAGATCTCATGAGAAGTCACTCACTATCACAAAAACACCAATGGGGAAATCTGCCCCATGATACAATCACCTCCCACCAGGTCCTTCCTCTAACACTGGGAATTACAATTCAACATGATATTTGGGTGGGGACACAGAGCTAAATCATATTATTTCATCCCAGCCACTCCTAAATCTCATGTCCTTCTCATATTTCAAAACACAATCATGCCCTCATAACAGTCCCCCAAAGTCTTAACTCATTCCAATATTAACTCAAAAGTCTAAGTCCAAAGTCTCACTGAGACAACGCAAGTCCCTCCCACTTATGAGCCTGTAAAATCAAAAACAAGTTAGTTACTTCCAAGATGCAGTGGGAGCACAGGCATTGGTAAATGCTCCCATTTCAAATGGGAGAAATTGGCCAACACAAAGGGGCATCAGGCCCCATGCAAGTTGGAAACCCAGCAGGACAGTCATTAAACCTTAAATCTCCAAAATAATCTCCTTTGACTCCATGTTTCACGACCAGGCTATGCTGATGTGAGCGGTGGGCTCCAAAGTCCTTGGGAAGCTCTGCCCCTGTGGCTCTTCAGAGTACAGCCCCCACAGCTGCTTTCATAGTCTGGCATTGAGTGCCTGTGGCTTTTACAGGCACAGGGTGCAAGGTGGTCTGTGGTCTGGAGGATGATGGCCCTCTTACTACAGCTCTACAAGGCAGCGTCCCAGTAGGGAGTCAGTGTAGGGGCTCGAACCTCACATTTTCCCGTTGCACTGCCCTAGTAGAGATTTTCCAGAAGGGCTCTACCCCTAAATCAGACATCTGCCTGAACATCCAGGTGTTTCCATACATTCTATGAAATCTAGGCAGAGGCTCCCAAATTTCAGCTACTGCCTTCTGTGCACCTGCAGGCCCAACACCACATGTAATCCACTGAGGCTTGGGGCTTGCACCCTCTGAAGCAATGGCCCAAGGTGCCCACCTTGGCCTCCCAAAATGCTGGTATTACAGGCATGAGCCACCACGCCCAGCCCCAATTTTCTATATTAGTCTGTTCTCACTCTGCTATAAAGAACTATGTGAGACTGGGTAATTTGTGAAGAAAAGAGATTTAATTGACTCACAGTTCCACAGGCTAGAGAGGAAGCATGGCTGGGAGGCCTCAGGAAACTTAAAATCACAGCAGAAGGCTAAGGGAAAGTGAAAACATCTTACCATGGTGAAGCAGGAGAGACAGAGTAAATGGGGAAGGGCTACACACTTTTAAGCAACCAGATCTCATGAGAACTCACTCATTATCATGAGAACAGCAATGGGGAAATCTGCCTACATGATCTAATAACCTCCCACCAGCTCCACCCCCCAACATTTTTGGATACAATTCAACATGAAATTTGAGTGTGGACACAGAACCAAACCATATCAATGCCCTATTAGTTTTCCTATTAAAGCTATGTTGATTTACTCAGAGAAATAATTTTTTACCAGCTGATAACCTATACACTTACACATCTTTTCCTACCTTTTCTCCTGAAGAGCTTAGAGTTTCATAATGAAAATCTGTTTCACTGATTCTAATGGTCTTTCTCTCTGATGTATCCATCCAGAATTTGCTTTCTATCTTATAAAAAAAATTGGAAAAACATTCGACATGGATAGGAAGAATCAGTATCTTGAAAATGGCCATACTGCCCAAAGTAATTTATAGATTCAATGCTATCCCCATCAAGTTACCTCTGACTTTCTTTACATAATTTGGAAAAAAAAAACACTTTAAGTTCCATATGGAACCAAAAAAAAAAAAGCCTACATAGCCAAGACAATACTAAGCAAATAGAATAAAGATGGAAGGATCATGCTACCTGACTTCCAACTATATTGCAAGGCTACAGTAACCAAAACAGCATGGTACTGGTACCAAAACAGATATATAGACCAGTGGAGAAGAACGGAGGCCTCAGAAATAACACCACACATCTACAACCATATGAGCAAAGACTTCATGACTATAACATCAAAAGCAATGGCAACAAAAGCCAAAATTGACAAATGAGATCTAATTAAACTAACGAGCTTCTGCACAGTGAAAGAAACTATCACCAGAGTGAACAGGCAACCTACAGAATGGGAGAAAATGTTTGCAATCTATCCATCTGACAAAGGACTAATATCCAGAATCTACAAAGAACTTAAACAAATTTACAGGAAAAAAAACAAACCCTATCAACAAGTGGGTGAAGGATATGAACAGATACTTCTCAAAAGACATTTATGCAGCCAACAAACATATTTTAAAAAGATCATCATCACTGGTCATTACAGAAATGCAAATCAAAACCACAATAAGATACCATCTCACACCAATTAGAATGGCGATCATTAAAAGTCAGGAAACGACAGAGGCTGGAGAGGTTGTGGAGAAATAGGAATGGTTATACACTGTTGATGGGAGTTTAAATTAGTACAACCATTGTGGAAGACAGTGTGGCGATTCCTCAAGGGTCTAGAACTAGAAATACCATTTGACCTAGCAATCCCATTACTGCGTATATACCCAAAGGATTATAAACCATTCCACTATTAAGACACACGCACATGTATGTTTATTCCAGCAAAGACTTGGAACCAACCCAAATACCCATCAATGATAAACTGGATAAAGAAAATGTGGCAGATTTACACCATGGAATACTATGTAGCCATAAAAAGGATGAATTTGCGTCCTTTGCATAAAGGGACATGGATGAAGCTGGAAACCATCATTCTCAGCAAACTAATACAACAACAGAAAACCATACACCACATGTTCTCACTCCTAAGTGGGAGTTGAACCATGAGAACACATGGACATTGGGAGGGGAATATCACACACTGGGGGCTTGTGGACCAGGGGAGGGATACCATTAGGAGAAATACCTGACGTAGATGACGGGTTGATGGGTGCAGCAACCACCTTGGCACGTGTATACCAATGTAATAAACCTGCACGTTCTGCACATGTACCCCAGAACTTAAAGTATAATAATAATAATAATAATAAAGAAAAGTGAATGTCCCGAGATCGTATCTGGTTTATCAAGGCCATACACTATGTGAATGCTAAGCTTTTATTAGGAACAGGTTGCAGAGCTTATTTTTCAACAAACAAGAATGTCGTGGCACATAAGAAGAATTGGTAAACAACTTTCTATGTGTCCCAGGATTGTCTTCTCTCCAACAGGTCAAAGAACTATGGTGTAAAAAGCCAGGCAGAAAATTTGCAGCCTTAACTTTGGGAGGGTCTGCCACATTGCCATCACCTCTAAAGCTCTGTTGGACAGACTTGGTATATACATCTTCCCCAAGTTTTACAGTAACATGGCTAAATTAAATTCCTTGTCCCTAATACCACTAAGGTGTAGGTGTGCTTGAAACCCCTTATCTGTCTGAAAAACTGTGCTCTGTCTATCATGCTGTCTCTAAGATCAGGCTATTATGCGGAAGCATTTTGGGAGGTATAGTTGTATGAATAGTGGCCACCGAAAGATATCAAGTCCTAATCCTTGGAACTTGTAAACGCTGCCTTATTTGGGAAAGGGATCATTGCAGATATAATTAAGTTATGGATCTTGAGATATTTCCTTTGATTATGTAGATGGACCTGAATAACACCAAAAGTATCCTTATAAAAGAGAAACAAAAGGGCATAAAACAGACACTCACGGAAGAAGGTGATGTAAAGATGAATGACAGAGAGAAGCATTCACAAGCCAAGTAATGCTGACAGCTGACACAAGTTGGAAGAGGCAAGGACTGGATTCGTCCCTGGAGCTATCAGAGTGTGTGCAGCACTGCTGACACCCTGATTTTAGACTGTAGCCTCTACAACTGTAAAATAATAGTTTCTGTTGTTTTAAGTCACAGAGCATGATAATTCGTTATGTCAACCCTAGAAAAGTAATACAGGAAGGATAGAGTAAGGTTAGGGCATGTTTTTGTAAATTAGAAAACAGCTTCATTTTCTAAATGGACAGTGCTCCATAGACAACCTCCTGGACCAGGAACCATCTGAGGTGTGTTTCAGACTCCATTTATTACCTCTTCAAAATTTTGCGGAGTAAACAGCCTGCACAACTGTACATGACGACTCTGGGAATGGAAGAGAGACAAGCCTCTGGGTTTACAGAAAGTCAGAAACTCAACAAAGAGAAAGAATGCCAAAGTGAGAGTTCTGTGGTATGAAACACATTAATTACTGCTCTCTTTTCAGAATGCTTCTTAAAAATTCTTCATGTGATTTATCTCTGTGCTTTCATAATATCCCTGTGAGAAGGCATTAGCCCTGTTGCCTCTAAACTCTACCGGGTATTTTCTGATGGTTAACTACCAAATTTTCTTCTCTGTTTTCTTGTTTCCTATCATCATTGGGATGACTAAGCAGAATTATTTTATTGTATAGAGAGTTTAATTAGGCAATTCTTTCAGGAAGTCTATCAAGTCTAAATTGATTAAGATTGCTTTCAGAATGATATTAAATTGGGATAATGGTTTAAATTGGTTATTGATGAGGGAAGATTTGATTGTGACTAGCTTAATTCCCTCTGCATGACAGCATAAAGCTTTCCTGGGTCAGTGTTAAGTTCCCCAGATAATTTAAAAAACATTTATCTATATTAGGCATGAAAAACAGCAATTAAGATAATGATTAGCCAAGGTGAGGCAAAAATTTAGCCAAACCATTAGAAGTGTAAATTCTCTAGAGGAGACACACTCTAAGGGACAAGGTGACTTCCTAACACTGAGTGTGAAATTCGTGCTAATTCTGGGCTTCCATTATGTACACTAAAGATCAGAGATAGGCATATGCGGGGTGAGTGACAACTTTCAAGTTTGAGTCCTGCCAGCAACAGAGTTAGGCACTTGATACTCCCTCCCTTCAATTACCAAACTGCTCCGAGCAGAAACTATCACCATCCTCATTTAAGAAGACTGAGATAGCAAACAATTCATCCAAAATCACACAATGAGGGAGGGAGAAGAGTGGCTTCAAAGCTGAGGTCCCTGGAAGTCTGAAACAAATCCATCCATTCACCAATCGTTCATCAATTCAGGTTTTTATAAATATTATTCTGATCTAAGCACTATTCCGCGGACTTAGGATAAAAAAGGACAAAACATGTTCTGTCATCAGGAATCTGATACTGAATTTAAGGGATACGGACAGTGAAAGAATTAAAAAGGAAATAAATGATATACCAGGGTATAGAATAAGCCAAATGCCCCCTAAACATACTTGCTTTCCTTCCTCTCTTTTTCCAAGAGGTGATTGTTGTCTTCTTCAAGAACCACAGAGGAAAATTACCTCAGGAAGACAGCCTATGGGCAGACAATGGTATGTGAAGATTGGTTTGTTTCTATTCAAGGATTCATAAAGGCGATTTTTTTACAAGGAGATTTTAATAATATAGATTGTTGAATTTCTCAAATTACTCCCATCTAATCACATTTATCACCCCATTTATTTGCTATTCACTGATGCTCTGGAACAAGCTGGCACAACTTTTTATCAGAGTCTAGGTTTCTACGGTAAGACCACACAGGTTGAAACACTGTTCTGTTACCCCTTAATTGAGCCTCAGTTTCCTTATTTGTAAAGGGGACTGCGGAGCCATTGGGCAAGCTCAGTAAAAGTGCTTATGAAAGGGCTTGCTATATACTAAATGCTCAATACATGCTAGCGGTTAATAAAAACCATCATTATTATTTCAAGATATTTTATGGTGAAGAAACAGGCAGGGGATTGGGCAAGGCCTTTGATAACAAAGGCCTGAGGCAAGACTTCATTCTCTCCCTAACTCCCACGCCATCTTATCCTAATTACCCACCTCCCTTGTGTCTGTCTCACAATTCATATGCTTTATTTAGTTTTTCCTTTTCCCCATACTTGCAGGAGCACGTGCTTGTCAACTTGAAAGTCAATAGCCTTAAGTTTTGACTTTGCCTCTTTGTGCCTGTGTGGATTTCAGCAAGTTTTCTAACTATCCAGATCTAAGTACTCTTGTTTTTCTAAATTAGGACAGTAACTTCATTCTAGCATTACTATGGAGGTGAACAATTGCTAATGCTATCTAAAAATTATTCAAAGTGTATTTGTATCAAGCAGTGGTAAAATACTATATAAATATACCTCCGTTTTTCACAGTCCTGTCCAGGATTTTTTCTAATCTTTTGTACAGATGAGTAAACTGAGGTGTAATGGCTGAACATGGATGCAACTGAATATGAAAAAGTTATTTAAAACTCAATAACAAAAAGGAGTGACCTAACAAAACAAACATGAATTAACTTCCTTTAGAGGACCTGTAAAATTGCTATGGCTAGGTACAATGCTTAAAGGAATTGAGTTATTTAAATTGGGATTTAATAACAATTGAAGACTTTGATCAGCCAAGGTAGCTGAAAGTGCACATTTTATATAACTACATTATCACACATCTTTTTGCATCCTCCAGTATTTCTGAAAAAAAGAAAAGTGCCTTAAAATTAATAAAGCATTTTAAGTGGGTGTTTATTATTTTCTCTTAAAAAATGTACGATCAAACAATAATTTTGTTTTGATTCATTTTTTAAAATAATTAATGTTGCTTAGAATTAGGAAAACTGAAATTATTCATGTTTACTGTATACATCTCCGAGGAGATATTTACCTCAATTTGCTTCCAATAATCAAAAACAGTCCCTGCTTTGAATCAATTAAAGAACCAGAATTGCATTTCTGTGCATGTAAAAATACACTGGGTTTGGTATCAGGAGAGTTGGCAGAATTCTAATTCTCCATTTTCTACTCATTAGTGATATAACTAAGGTCAAGTATTGAACCATTTGGGCATCAGTTTGGTCAGCTATGAAACCAGGATAATTTTCCTGTCCAACTCATAGGATTGATTTCAGGTTTGATAATGTGACATTTTGAATATTCCCTATTAAGTATATTTTATATTTTTCCAAATTGTCTTTAAGGCTATCAAAAACATTTAATTCATTATTTCTCTTTGCTTCTCAGGCCATGGGCACCAACTACCTGTTGAATTAACACAAGATTGAATAGTTATCTTGGTAAAATCATTTGCTAAAGTGTAAAATGAAAAAAAAAACCACGTGTTATTGTTGCTGAAATAGTTGATCACTTGAAACCTAAGAACCATCTAAATTTCATTCCTGTATTATCTCAGTACTTACTTATCTCTTATTATGTGGCCACACTATATTAGAAGGCTAGGGATATGGCAGTGAGTAAGACAGACACAAGCCCTACCCACAATACCTTATACTGTTGGAAGGTTTTCAAGCATTTGTGTACATTTAAACAGAGGCAGTAGCAGGCTACACGTGTGTGTGTGTGAACAGGTGGGGAATTACATTTTCTTTTAAAAATATACTTCGTAAACAAGTAAATTACTCTGATTATTCAGGTTAACTTATCAGTTTTCAAGTAAGCACCAACAGTAATAGTATTAGAGCAACTATGTTTCAAAACTTCGATAAAATTCA
Source organism: Hylobates moloch (assembly GCF_009828535.3). Lineage (NCBI taxonomy): Eukaryota > Metazoa > Chordata > Mammalia > Primates > Hylobatidae > Hylobates > Hylobates moloch. The sequence goes on along the minus strand of NW_026652292.1, from coordinate 66,445,288 downwards.
TTTTGTTTTCTGACATTGGTTATTGTAACATTTCTGCAAAAAAAAAACAAAATAATGAATTAAATTCACTAATCTTTAAAATGATGTCTTTTATTTTGAAAACTGGCATAACTAATTAATATATTTTATTTTAAATACATTTTCATATTACTTTTTCATAGAAATTTCCCATAAAATAGAGAAATAAGCCATCTAGGCCGGGCATGGTGGCTTACGCCTATAAAACCAGCACTTTGGGAGGGCAAGGCTGGCAGATCACAAGGTCAGGAGATCAAGACCATCCTGGACAACATGGTGAAACCCCGTCTCTACTAAAAAATACAAAAATTAGCTGGGCATGGTGGCACATGCCTGTAATCTCAACTACTCGGGAAGTTGAGGCAGGAGAATCGCTTGAACCAGGAAGTGGGAGGTTGCAGTGAGCCAAGATCGCGCCACTGCACTCCAGCCTGGTGTCAGAGTGAGACTCCATCTCAAAAAAAAAAAAAAGGAAAGAAAGAAATAAGCCACGAAGAACCATAGCAAGACTTTCCCTCAAAATTAATAATAAAGCTCTCTAGATCCCAGTAGCATTCTAATAAGTAGATGGATGTCTAAAAGGACAAATGAATCTGTAAGAGCTACCTGCATGTGCACAAAATTCTGTCAAATATTTAAATAATTATCTAGCTATCATTTTGGTAGTAGTCTTTCCAGAACTCCAAATGAGATGACAAAAAGATTGCCTCTGAAAGGATATGTTTATTTACAAATTAATAAGGAACATCAGAAGAGAGGTTTCCATGCTCTGTGTATTAAAAGAGACTGATTTCTTTTCTAATATAGTATAGCTAATATCTTAATTATTCTGGATTTATTTACGATAAATTTAACAAACCAAAATAATATGCCAAATTCATTATCTTGTTAAATATATGTTAAATAATGTTTTTTTTTTTCTTTTTTTAACTTTTAATTTAAGTTCGGGGGTACTTGTCAAGGTTTGTTATTTAGGTAAACTTGTGTCACGGGAGTTTGTTGTGTACATTATTTCATTATCCAGATATTAAGCCTAGTACCCAATAGTTATGTTTTCTGCTCCTCTCCCTTCTCCCATCCTCCACCCTCAAGTAGATCCCAGTTTCTGTTTTCTCATCTTTGTGTTCATGAGTTCTTATCATTTAGCTCCTACTTATACATGAGAACATGTGGCATTTGGTGTTTTGTTCCTGTGTTAGTTTGCTAAGGATAGTAGCTTCCAGGTTCATCCATGTTCCCACAAAAGACACAAGCTCATTCTTTTTTATGGCTGCATAGTATTCCATAGTGTATAAATACCACATTTTCTTTATCCCATTTGTCATTGATGGGCATCTAGGTTGATTCCATGTCATTGCTATTGTGAATAGTGCTACAATGAACATGCATGTGCATGTGTCTTTATGGTAGAATGATTTATATTCCTTTGGGTGTATACCGAGTAATGGGATTGCTGGGTCAGCTAAAAGCTTAACTACCATTTGAGGAATTGCCATACTGCTTTCCACAATGGTTGAACTAATTTACACTCACACCAATGGTGTTCTGAGTGGTGTAAGTTGGAATCTCACTGTGGTTTTGATTAGCATTTCTCTAATGATCAGTGATATTGAGCTTTTTTTCATTTGCTTGTTGGCTGCATGTATGCCTTCTTTTGAGAAATGTCTGTTCATGTCCTTTGCCTACATTGTGATGGGTTATTTTTCTCTTGTAAATTTGTTAAAGTTCCTTATAGAACCTGGATATTAGATCTTTATCAGATTCACAGTTGCAAATATTTTCTTCCATTCTATAGGTTGTCTGTTTACTCTGTTGATAGTTTCTCCTGCTGTGCAGAAGGTCTTAAGCAAAATTAGATCCCATTTGTGAATTTTTGCTTTTGTTGCAATTGCTTTTGATGTTTTCATCATGAAATCTTTTGACATGCCATGACGTTTTCGTCATGAAATCTATATCCTGTCGTCTATGTTTTTTATAGTTTTAGGTTATACATTTAAGTCTTTAATCCTTCTTGGTTAATTGTTGTATAAGGTGTAAGGAAGGCGTCCAGTTTCAACTTTCTGCATATGGCTAGCCAGTTCTCTCAGCATCACTTATTAAATAGGGAATCTTTTCCCCATTGCTTGTCTTTGTCAGGTTTGTCAAAGATCAGATGGCTGTAGACGTGAGGTCTCATTTCTCAGTTCTCTATTCTGTTCCCTTGGTCTATGTGTCTGTTTTGGTACCAGTACTATGCTGTTTTGTTTACTGTAGCTCTCAGTATAGTTTAAAGTTGGGTAATGTGATGCCTCCAGCTTTGTTCTTTTAGCTTAGGATTGCCTTGGTTATTTGGATTCTTCTTTGGTTCCATATGAATTTTAAAATACTTTTTTCTAGTTATGTGAAGAATCTCAATGGTAAATTGACAAGAATAGCATTGAATTTGTTCATTGCTTTGGGCAATATGGACATCTTAGTGATGCTGATTCATTGGAGGTTTTCCCATTTGTTTGTGTCTCTCTGATTTCTTTCCACAGGGCATTGTGATATCATTGTAGAGATCTTTTACCCCCCTAGTTAGGTGTATTCCTAGGTATTTTGTTTTTTATGGCAATTTGGAATGTGATTTCGTATCTGATTTGGCTCTCAGCTTGGCTGTTTGTTGTTGGTGTATAGGAATGCTAGTGATTTATGCACATTGATTTTTGTATCTTGAAACTTTGCTAAAGTTGCTTATCAACTAAAAGAGCTTTTGGGCTGAGACTATGGGGTTTTCTACACACAGAATCATGTGCTATGCCAACAGGGATACTTTGAGTTCCTCTCTTCCTATTTGGATGCCCTTTATTTCTTTTTCTTGCCTGATTGTTCTGGCTAGAACTTCCAATACTATGTGGAATAGGAGTGGTTAGAGAAGGCATCCTTGTCTTGTGCTGGTTTTCAAGAGGAATGCTTCCAGCTTTTGCCCATTCAATATGAATTTGGCTTTGGGTTTGTCATAGACAGCTCTTATTATTTTGTGTATGTTCTTGAATACCTAGTATATTGGGAGTTTTTAACATGAAGATGTGTTGAATGTTATTGAATGCCTTTTCTGCATCTGAGATAATCATGCGGTTTTTGTCTTTAGATCTCTTTATGTAATGAATCACATTTATTGAATGGTATATGTTGAACCAACCTTTCATCTTAGGGATGAAGCCTACTTGCTGTGGTGGATTCGCTTTTTGATGGGCTGCTGGATTCAGTTTGCATGCACTTTGTTGAGGCTTTTTGCATCAATGTTTATCAAGGACATTAGCTTGAAGTTTTCTGTTGTTGTTGTTGTGTCTCAGCCATGTTTTGGTATCGGGATGATGCTGGTCTCATAGAATGAGTTGGGGAAGATTCTGTCCTTCTCAGTTTTTTGAAATGGTTTCAATATGAATGGTACCAGCTATTCTTTGTACATCTGGTAGAATTCAGGTATGAACCCGTAGGTCCTGGGTTTTTTTCTGTTGTTGGTGGTGGTGGTGGTAGGCTATATATTACTGATTGAATTTTTGACCTCATTATTGGTCTGTTCAGAGAATCAATTTCTTCCTAGCTATCTTGGGAGGATAAATGTGTCCAGGAATTTATAAATCTCTTCTAAGGTTTTCTAGTTTGTCTGTATGGAGGTTTTTGTAGTAGTTTCTAATGGTTATTTTTGTTTCTGTGGGGGCAGTGGTAACATCTCCCTTGTCATTTCTAGTTGTGTTTATCTCAGTCTTCTCTCCTCTTCATTATTATTCTAGCTAATGGCCAATCTTATTAATTTTTTCAAAAAAACAACTTATGGATATGTTAATCTTTTGGATGGTTTTATGTTTCTTGACTTCCTTCAGTTCAGCACTGATTTTGGTTATTTCTTGTCCTCTGCTAGCTTTTGGGATTATTTGCTCTTGCTTCTCTAATTCTTTCAGTTGTAATGTTAGGCTGTTCATTTGAGATCTTTGTAACACTTTGATGTGGACATTTAGTGCTATGTATTTCACTATTAACACTGCCTTAGCTGTGTCCCAGAGATTCAGTCATGTTGTATCTTTATTCTCATTAGTTTCTAATAAGTTCTTGACTTTTGCCTTAATTTCATTATTTATCCAAAAGTCATTCAGGAGCATGTTGTTTAATTTCCATGTAATTGCCTGAGTTTGAGGTATTTTTTTAGTCTTGACTTCTATTTTTATTGTGCTGTTGTAGCCCAAGAGTGTGTTTGGTAGGATTTCAGTTCTTTTGCATTTGCTGAAGATTGTTTTATGTCTAATTGGACATTTTGTGGTCAATTTTAGAGTATGTGTCCTGTGGCAATAAAAATGATGTATATGCTTTGTTTTCAGGTGGAGAGTTCTATAGAGGCCTATCAGATCTATTTGGCTCAATGTTGAGTTCAGGTCCTGAATATCTTTGTTGATTTCCTGTCCTGATGATCTATCTAATACTGTCAGTGGAATATTGAAGTCTCCCACTATTACTGTGTGGGAGTCTAAGACCTTTTGCAGGTGTCTAAGAACTTGCATTATGACAAATATCTGATCTTTGACAAACTTGATAAAAACAAGCAATGGGGAAAGGATTCCCTATTTAATAAATGGTGCTGGGAAAACCGGCTAGCCATATGTAGAAAGCTGAAACTGGATCCCTTCCTTACACCTTATACAAAAATTAATTCAAGATGGATTAAAGACTCACATGTTAGACCTAAAACCATTAAAACCCTAGAAGAAAACCTAGGCAATACCATTTAGGACATAGGCATGGGCAAGGACTTCATGTCTAAAACACCAAAAACAATGGCAACAAAAGCCAAAACTGACAAATGGGATCTAAGTAAACTAAAGAGCTTCTGCACAGCAAAAGAAACTACCATCAGAGTGAACAGGCAACCTACAGAATGGGAGAAAATTTTGCAACCTACTCATCTGACAAAGGGCTAATATCCAGAATCTACAATGAACTCAAACAAATTTACAAGAAAAAAACAAACAACCCCATCAAAAAGTAGGCGAAGGATATGAACAGACACTTCCTGAAAGAAGACATTTATGTAGCCAAAAAACACATGAAAAAATGCTCATCATCACTAGCCATCAGAGAAATGCAAATCAAAACCACAATGAGATACCATCTCACACCAGTTAGAATGGCCATCATTAAAAAGTCAGGAAACAACAGGTGTTGGAGAGGATGTGGAGAAATAGGAACACTTTTACACTGTTGGTGGGACTGTAAACTAGTTCAACCATTGTGGAAGTTGGTGTAGTGATTCCTCAGGCATCTAGAACTAGAAATACCATTTGACCCAGCTATCCCATTACTGGGTATATATCCAAAGGATTATAAATCATGCTGCTATAAAGACACATGCACACGTATGTTTATTGTGACACTATTCACAATAGCAAAGACTTGGAACCAACTCAAATGTCCAACAATGATAGACCAGATTAAGAAAATGTGGCACATATACAACATGGAATACTATGCAGCCATAAAAAATGATGAGTTCTTGTCCTTTGTAGGGACATGGATGAAGCTGGAAACCATCATTCTCAGCAAACTATCGCAAGGACAAAAGACCAAACACTGCATGTTCTCACTCATAGATGGGAATTGAACAATGAGAACACATGGGCACAGGAAGGGGAACATTACACACCAGGGACTGTTGTGGGGTTGGGGGAGGGGGAAGGGATAGCATTAGGAGAGATACCTAATGCTAAATGACGAGTTAATGGGTGCAGCACACCAACATGGTACATGCATACATATGTAACAAACCTGCACGTTGTGTACATGTACCCTAACACTTAAAGTACAATAATAATAATAAAAAAGAGAACTTGCATTATGAATCTAGATGCTCCTGTGTTGGGTGCATACATATTTAAAATAGCTAAATCTTGCTGCTGTGTTAATCATGTTAATTATGGTAATCATTACATAATTGCCATTATGTAATACCTTCTTTGTCCTTTTTTAAATCTTTATTGGTTTAAAATCCTTTTTTCTGAAATTAGGATTGTAATCTCTGTTTTTTTTTTCTGATTTCCATTTGCTTGGTAGATTTTCCATTATCCCTTACTTTTAGTCTATAGGTGCCGTTACATTTGAGGTGGGTCTCTTGTAGACAGCATATCATTAGTTCTTGCTAGCTTGCCACTCTGTGCTTTGTAAGTGGATCATTTATCCCATTTACATTCAAGTTTAGTATTGAAATATGTGGATTTGATCCTGTCATTTTATTGTTAGCTGCTTATTGCAATGGCTTGTTTGTCTGGTTGCTTTATACTGTCACTGGTCTTCGTATGTAAGTGTGTTTTTGTATTGGCTGATAGCATTCTTCCTTTCTATATTTAATGCTCCTTTCAAGATCTCTTGTAAGGCAGGTCTGGTGGAATGAATTCCCTCAACATTTGCTTATCTGAAAATGATCTTATCTCGCCTTCACTTAGGAAACTTACTTTGGCTGGATATAAAATTATTGGTTGGAGATAATTTTTTTTTAATAATATTGAATATAGGTTCCCCAACTCTTCTAGATTGTAGGGTTTCAGCTGAGATGTCTTCTGTTAGCCTGATGGAGTTCCCTTTGTAGGTGACCTGCCCTTTCTCTCTAGCTGCCTTTAGTATTCTTTCTTTAATTTCAACCTTGGAAAATCTGATGATTATAATTTCTGGGGGGATGATCTTCTTGTGTAGAATCTAGCAGGAGTTCTCTGTATTTCCTGAATTTCACTGTTGGCCTTTCTAGCAAGGTTAGGGAAGTTTTCACAGATTATATCCTAAAATACGTTTTCTATGTTACTGGCTTTCTCCTCTTCCTTTTCAGAGATGCTGATGACTCATAGATTTGGCTTCTTTACATAATTCCATACTTCTTGGAGGTTTTGTTCATTTGTTTTTTCTTCATTTTTGTCTGACTGTCTTTTTTTTTGAGACAGAGTCTCATCTGTTGCCCAGGCTGGAGTGCAGTGGCACAATCTCAGCTCACTGCAACCTCCACTTCCCAGGTTCAAGTGATTTCTGACTAATTTTTGTATTTTTAGTAGAGATGGGGTTTCACCATGTTGGCCAGGCTGGTCTCAAACTCCTGACCTCAAGTGATCAGCCCCCCTCAGCCTCCCAAAGTGCTAGGATTACAAGCATGAGCCACTGCTCCCAGCAGTGACTGTCTGTTTTTAGGGAGACAGTCTTCAAGTCCTAAGATTTGTTCTTTAGCTTGATCTGTTCTGCTGTTAATAGTTGTGATTGCATTTGGAATTCTTACATTGTGTTATTCAGTTCCATCAAATCTGTTAGGTTCTTTTTTATACTGGCTATTCCATCTTTCAGCTCCTGTGCCATTTCATTGTGATTCTTATTTTCTTTGGATTGGGTTTTGCTGTCCCCCTGAATCTTGATGATCTTTGTTCCTATCCATATTCTGAATCCTATTCCTGTCAGCCAGCTTTGCCTGGTTAAGAACTCTTGTTGGAGAACTGGTGCCATCATTTGGAGGACCTATTTGAGTTAAGAGAGTTCTTGCATTGGTTCTTTCTCATCTCTGCGTGTGGGTGTTCCTTTACCTGAAGTGTAGATTGAGTGTAGTCAGTAGACTTATTTTCTGGATGTTTTCACTAGGACAAGGCTTTGTGCAGTCTTTATTGGAAGCTGACTTCTTGTCTCTGGTTTCAGAAGTAGGGTATGTTAGCAAGATATTTTTGATGTTGAAGCTTTGGGTTGTGATCCAGTAGGTGGCACTTAAATGATTCTTGTAACATAGCTGAAGAGGTATGTGTTCAATCCACCTGCCCGAAAGAAATGAAGAAATTGGCCGGGTGCAGTGGCTCATGCCTGTAATCCCGGCACTTTGGGAGGCCGAGGCAGGTGGATTACAAGGTCAGGAGATCGAGACCATCCTGGCTAACATGGTGAAACACTGTCTCTACTAAAAAAATACAAAAAATTAGCCGGGCGTGGTGGCGGGTGCCTGTAGTCCCAGCTACTTGGGAGGCTGAGGCAGGAGAATGGCGTGAACTTGGGAGATGGAGCTCGCAGTGAGCCAAGATCATGCCACTGCACTCCAGCCTGGGTGACAGAGCGAGACACCATCTCAAAAAAAAAAAAAAAAAAAAAAAGAAATGAAGAAATTGTATCTTAAAACAAGATGGCAGGGCTAGATCAAACATAACTTTTATATGAAGTATTGGCTCAAAAAGAAAAACTGTATACCATGTAAAATCAAAAACTGGAAACAACATGAGTCACAAAAATTTGAAATTAAAGGATGGGTTAAGACATAGAAGACAACATAATAAAAAGACTACAGGAAGGTTGGGCAGAAACACAATGGTTTTATGGATAAAAACATGTTTTTTTACATGTACTTGCCAGTTGAAGCAGACAGAGAAAAATAACAATATAGAGAACACACTTGTGAGTAGCCATAAATTTTTTTTTTAATGATCATATAATAGACAAAAATAAAACCATTTTTATAAAATTTTGAATAGTGGAATTAGTCCACGTTGGATGCTTTGACACAGACTAATTTCTGATTCTAACTTTGCCCCCCTATGCAAGTCAAATAATCTCTTTGTGTTTCAGTGTTCTTATTGCAAAATGGAAATAGTAATGTTACCTACCTTATTTATTTTAAGAGTTTATTGTAAGTAGTCAATGTTCTAGATCTTTCACTTAGTATTAACACTTACAAGACTTAAATACTTATAAGTATTTATTTAAATGCCAGCTACTACTACTTCTAGTTTTCTTATTCTCAAATACTTATTTCTCTGTTTGATATATCTCTTTTTTGCAATCATTTTCTTTATTTTCCTTTGCTTCTGCATTCAAGTGACCAAGAATATGAATTTATCTCACAGTGACTAGCACTTTTCCTCCACAGCACTTATGCCATATGTAATTATATATGTATTTGTCTACTTGTCTGTTGAATAACTGTCTTCATCATTAGGTTGTAAGCTCATTAAGGACAGGGTGCATACCTGTTTTGGTTATTAGTCTAAGCCTACTAAAATGCTTGGCCCATACAAAATGTTAATTATTATTTGTGGAAGCAATGAGAGAAAAGTTAAATAATATAGAAGATACTTGATAAACATGTGTTCATTGAACACATTACCAAAAAAAAAACTGAAGAGAAAGGAGACAAAACTGTGGAAAATGTTATATAACCAAGGAAATAATGCAGGAAATGAAGAGAAAAATTATTCATAAAATTGAAAGTACAAGGAAAAGAAAGGAATTGGGTTTGTTCAATCTAATGTTTTTCTTAGCTTCATTTCTCTTGCAGAAAAATGTCTAAGAAGTATATATTATAATTAAGAATGAAATATGTATCTCATTACCAAGACACTTCAAGTTAGCACAAATATTCCTTTTATAACAACGGTAGAAAAATAACCTCATGTATAAAATAATATTTCATGCTTCATGTGGAAGATTCAGGAAAGACATACACTGGAGACTAGTCTTCTAATTCATGCTTGTATCTAAAGAGGAATTACTCTGATTTCTGCAAGAAATTGGATTGGGTCGAAAAGGTTAGGCAAGGTTACAGAGCATTCAAATATTTAAGTTGCTAGGAACTCTCTATGAGACATCAGAAAAAGTAGGGAGCATATGTTGATAGGATTCTGTTTTTCAGAGGAAGAGAGAAAGAAGAAGGGAAGGCAAAAAAGAATTACTATTTTGTCTCATAAAACATCATCTGCCCAGTAAGCAGGAACTGTGAAGCTCCCTGTAGAGTGCACAGGTCAGGATTTCTCTCATCCTGCTTAAGGAAAGTTGTACAGGGAGAATGTTTTCTAAACAAACACATTTCATTTTTCTCACTTAAGAGATTCCTGCTTGAAAACTGCTAGAAAACAGGAAGCACCGGGAAGTTAAAAGGAAATAAAATTCTTGAAAGATTTCTAGGGGCTTCTTGAAAATTCAAGTACTTCAGGGCATTCCAGGAAAAATGAGCCTCCAGCATGAAATACAGATCTCAGTGGAAGGAAATGAATGCATTTGAAACAACAGAGCCCACTTTTCCAATGGTGCATCCTAAGAGAGTTAAGCTAGGGATGTTCTAGAGACTTACTTTCCCCTATCAGTCACTCATTGAGGTCAGAAGAAATTAAGGAGTGGTAAAAGAGAGTTCAACAAACAATATGCATTAAAAAATATTGTCTTACATTTTAGAATATTGAGGAAGTAAATCTTGTAAACTCATTAAATGTCAATCACAATAAGCAGAGTAAGCAATAGCGGAATGGGAAGGAGAGGGACTTCAGATAGAGAGCATTTGGACATTCTGCCTTCCAGAGAAAAAGAACCAGAGCCAAAGTTACCATCTTTTATTGATGATGAATTTAATTACAGATATAATTGGCTTTTATTTGTGATTCATGAACTAAGGCAGCCTCCAGTCTACAAAAAACAATGAGTATTCCCACTGGGCAATGCCAGAACAGTGGATTTTGTAAATGGGAAACCAAGAAACAGAACAATAGGAAAAACAAAACCAATCAACCAAACAAACAAAATGAATAAATTGGTTAACATCAGGTTACTTCCAGTTACATTTTTTCAAGGGTTAAAGCACAAGGCACATCCTAATTACTCTGACTCAAGAAGATGCAATCTTCCATTTTCAGAAAAAAAAAAAAAAAAAAAAGACAATCCTAAGATCAATCTGCTTGCTTTGTGGGATTTGGATTTGGCATGAGTGACTCCATTTTGGCTTTGTCTGGTCTGTTGGGGCCTAGTGCAGTAGCTCAGTCCAACACAATGGTCTCACATAATTTTTGTTTAACACCTCACAATGCAATTTGACCTCTTCCTATCAACTTCTAAGAATATAGACATTTGAACTTTGCAATTGCCTATAAAATAAGAAATTTGAAGAACAAAGTTCAGATTTATAGTGTAAGGAAAGGGAAAAGAAGGACGTTATTCATATGAGATTACTTATTAAAATTATTTTATTTTTACTATTAATAACAACAAAGGGTTTTTAATTTTCCAAAGGAAAAGTTCTACTTAGGGAAGACCAGATTTGATTTAAATGGATTGAAAACAGAAAGTATAATAATACTAATTTCAATACATATTTGATAAATTCCAAGGACTCTTTTCTTTCTGTTTCTGGACTAAAGGAGGGATTTTTGGCTTTATGAGTCCTGAGCTTCTAAAGTGATAGAAGTAAAACTGCAAGATGAAATCAGAGGAGCACAGTGATTGTCAGTGTGGCTTAGTGGTGCCATGGGGTGTGAGTCACAGCATTGCCTTCCCAGATTCACTTACTTTCTAGTAAAATGGCAGCAACTTTAAACTTCATCTTGCTTGCCTGGTGAAAAGTATTCCCTCCAAATAGTTTCTTTTTATACCTTTTTTGGCACAATAATGTACACCTATTTAAACCCAGAAAATTTTAAAGTACTAAGAAATACAATCACCTTCAGTAATTCATGGAAAAAACCCTACCATTTATGTAAATAGACATGAATAATTATGTAGACATTATAGATAATAACCATTGGAACATCATGCCAACTGACAATTATGATATCAGATATTTCAGGTATTGCCTGTTAATTATATTAAAAATGACAGACTCTTTCTCTTAAACTCCAATAAGCTCACCAAAGACGTAGCTAGTTTTCTGGTTCTTGTGGAAGATAAAGAAGACTCTGACCTCTGCCCTCACTGAGATGATGGTCTTTTCATAAAAATCCACTACTTTAAAGAAAATCTGTTTGGTTCTTCACTCTGTTTAATTTTGTCATTTTAAAAGGATCTTTGGCATTGAAGGCAAGCTAGTAGAGTATTGCTTTTTAGCAGGGGGTGGGGGTGGGAAGTTTATGAATTCCAGATAAGAACACCTTGATACCTTTACTAACTATATACACTAGATAGGAGAGTGACCTGTAGGGTCTTCCACAGAGGTAATGGTGACCTTCTTAAGGGCTAGAATGTTACATATTTAACAAATGTGTGAGCAATTGCCATCTGGCAAACATCATTCTGGTCTTGTGACTGCTACAAAGATGATACAGAACAGAAGCCTTGTTTAGAAGCTTATCATCTGGCAATGGAGACGAAATATGTACATAAATAACTGCAATGATAGTCAGAAGCAATATACAACCACCCTAAACAAACCCGATGCGAGAATACAAATCACAGCATAATGAATTCCATTAGAGAGTAGATCATCTACAGAAGTTAAAACACAGACCATTTCTTCTTCCCAGGAAATTAGGGATGTTTTTATAAAGAACAAGACAAATTCTAAATGGAAAGACAGAATGTAAATTTTTGAAGTAAAGGACATGTTGGATATAAACAACAACTTGGGCAAAAGAGATAAGCAAGAAATTACAGGACCTTTAAAGAAAATAAGAAATAGCCTATTTCTAGGGTTCCTAGGGTCACAGAAAATATCCTCGATAATGGCAGTAGAATTGAGGAATTATGGAACAGGGTAATGAGCTAAAGAAAGGTGACAATATTTTGTTTTACCTGATTCTTCATTTACCTACCCCCTCTGTATTTATTTATTTATTTATTTTCCTTTTGTATGTAATCTAAACAACCAAAGGGACCTCACATTTTGATTCTTCCACATATCAGTGGGCATGAGACACTAGTGACCAGCTTTTGAGAAACAGCGATGCTAAATCTGCCATAATCATTATGTCTTTCTCAGAGTTAATCATACCACTACAGTATTACTCTGCAATCATTTAGCCACAGTAAGAAAATTCATTTTAGACAACGGATTTTCTAATTATTATTTTTTAATTTGTTTTGTTGAAAGACTGGGGACTAGGGAGCCATTATATATACATGCCTTTCAAAGTCAAACCTGGCTAAAGCTCTGAGTCTTTTTCAAACAACTTTATTAATATTGTCAACACAAACACAGATAAAGTTGGATTGTTCAGCAAGTTGATTTTCCTATTCTTCAAATTAAATGATTATTTTAAACTGCAGAAAGAAGACAATCTTTTTTGTGAATGTGAGAGCTATTGATGTTCAGAAAGTATACTTTGACCATGGGTTTAAAAATCATTAAATCAAACATTAACATGCACAAAATTTAGACCAAATGTAACATAAAGCATATAATATCTTTTCAAAATAAGGAAGAGAGATATTGTTACTGAGAATAAACAGTAAAGAAAGGAGAATCAGTAACTGAAAATTTAAACTTTTAAGGATGAAGAGAGTGAGCCATCTGGATTTAATCAGCATAAATCTATAGCTTGCATTAGCTCCACAATTAAGACACTCATAAAAATCCACTGTGTGAGTAAGAGCTTTCCTGAATCATAATTTAACCATGATACTCTATCAAATAACTGTTTCATGCTTCAATTTAAAACCACAAAGAAAATGCATGAAACAAATGAGTACTGAAAGAGAGAAAATATTTACCAGTTGATTAATTTTCTTCTTGTTAATAAAACTGATAAAAATAATTCTTTTAATGACGTTTACTATTCTAATTTTAATGTTCAGTGTCATTATTTATCAATGACGTACAATAGTATTTACTACTACTAACATAGTAAAATAGATTTATTCTACATTTAATAAGACAAAATGAAAGACATTTTATAATTTAGAGAAAGCAATTATAATATTTTAGAAGAAGGAACTGTAATAGCACCATAATAATAATGTGTGGGGAACTACGGATGCTAGGTCCAGTGAGCTTGAAGTTTAGGAGACAATTTGCCATGAATTTAAGTTGCTGTTTCATTTTGTTGCATTTTACATGTTTTAAAAATAAATTTCTGAAAAGATAGAAGATGCAAAGTCAACTGAAAAGCATAAAGTCTTGGAAAATCATTAAATTGGAAAATGGTGGATCTCAAAGTCAGAGCTCTTAACACTTGAACAGTGGTATAGTGGGATCAAGTGAAAGTATCTATTGCACATTTTTTTTTTTCTTTTAAAACAGAAAGAAGAGTTCTAGGAAAGGAGACAGAAGTTGGGATCTGGAGCTCAGCAGAAACAGGAAATTCAGTCAGTAGATATTCAAAGAAATCTTGAAGAAGGGAATGAGATTTTCCATATTTCGTGAGATGATGTCATGATCCAATTTTGTTTCAATCCCTTTAAGTTAAATAACTTCAGTGGACATCTGGTTTACCAAGGAGCACGCCTGAGAGGACACTCAGTCCATCAAGCTTTGAGTGTGAAAAGAACCAAGAAGCTATGAAGATATGGGTGAGAACCAGAGCTGAAGTTGGTATAGTAAGAGCTCCACAGAGACTGGTTCAGCTGGATAGAGACAACTATCTGTGTCTATGACATAGGTAAGCAAATGATTTTCTGTAAGTAGAGCTTAGAATTGTGACACTGATAGGCTTGGAGAAGCATGAGACTCTCAGAAAAGTAGAAAAGAACAGGAGTCAAAGAAGATTTATCATAGAATAGTCGGAATGTAGTATACTCCTGATGAGATGGGAATAATTAAGCGCCATCACATGGTTGGGTAAAAGAAGGCTTTTAAACAGAATGATTCTGCAGAACACTGGCCTATAAGAATATGTTTTTCTCAGGTTCTACATTCAAATCAGCTTTGAAAGTGTTACAGAATTCTGCCACATTCTTGTGTAGACTCAGAGTTCATATTGACAGAATAAATTCCAGAGTAAATGAGCATTGAAAAAGCAACTATTTTTAACCCGTTTACCTTTATTTAACACAGTGTTAAACCCTCCTGCAAGGGACATAGTTTATTCTCCAACAAAAGTTGATAAAAGTTGGAAAAATAGCAATGTTGACAGGGCATGCCTAAAAGACAATGTTCAAAGATTTAAACTGGTGCCGAGCTAAGTTCTTATGATTTTTCTGAACAACAAATTGCTTTTTCTGGAAACATAATTTTTTTTGTGTTTGGTAATATTATTTTTCCTGAACTGACATTGAATTTTTGACAAGAATGGGGGGCAAGTCAGATAACAGATGCTGCCAAATAAGAATCAAATATGGAATAGAATATAAATCTGCTTCCTTTGACACTTTCTCTTATTCTTTGGGTGTAAGAAGGAAAATCAAGATGAATCACGGCAGAAAGTGGACTGAGGGGATCTCCTTTTTTCAAATGCATAGATATAAGACTTCTTATGACAGCCATTAATTGTTATTCTAAGAAGAAAAGATAACTTATAGTATATACAAATGATAGAATAATGCTGAGCAATAAAAAGAAACAAATTACTGACCCATGGCACAATAGGCATGAATTCTGAACATGATTAGAAAAATAACACAGACACAGACTTTATACTTGCACTGTGTGTATCTATTTACATGAACATTACAGGCAAAAACTTATGTTGAAGAAAGATCAGAAAAGTATTTACTTCAGGAGATTTGTTGACTGCAAAGGGGCACAATAGAACTTTTTTGGAAGATGGAAATGTTCGATATCATGACAATGGCATAGGTTATACTGAAGTATGCATTTGTCAAAACCCACCTAATCACAATACTTAAGATATATATACAGGTACATTTTACCTCACTCATTACAAAGAGAGTATAACCAAATTTTAAATTCTAGTTAGTAGATTTTCTTTTTACAATGATATTGGTTAGAAATTCAGAAATGATTTTTTTGAGAATTTTTGGCTTGAGAAATGTGTAAAATAATAATAAATATAATGAGAACTAAGTTTCTCACAGTTGGATAAAGACGTTCCATATATATATGTACATATATACATATATATACACACACACATACACACATTATATATATACACACACACACATATATATAAATATACATATATATATCTCACTGAATATACCCTGGAATATCAGATTGAAGTTGGAAGTCCCAGAATGAACTCATGTTTTACAAACAAACACATAAATGTATATGTACATATATACGTGTATACATGCAAGCACACATATATGTATATGCGTATACACAGACAGATAAATATAATTAAATTAATCATTTTATGTTTCTGCATAAACATGTAAACATATAACAGAGAAAGAGAAATAAAATATTTTAATATGTGCATATATACATGTATTTATATACACATGAGTGTGTGTATTTGTATGTATATTCCAGCTTTGTATGTTGAGGGAGGATAGAGCCATTGGCAAGTCATTAATAATATGAAAAACTAGTGCTCAAATCTTGGTTTATAATCCCCCTCTCCAGTAACAAGAACTATAGATCCTTGGAGAAAAAGCTAAATCCAAGACTGAGGCAAGATGTCTGAGCATCTTACTAGACCAGAAATTAAGAAAGTACTTATGCATGATGAGAGTCATAAGACACAGGAACTATGAACACTGAGGGAGCTCTTGGCCAAAACTGGGAAAACTTGAGAATCAAAATAATGTCAACAATGTATTATAGCTCATTGAATAAAATAAAAATCCTCTGGCCTATAGTAAATAAATAAATAAACAAACAGTAATACATAAATACATGAAGATGAAAGCTCTTCCTTACAGGGAATATCAAATTAAAAATACAGAAGGAATGATGAAGTTAGAAAATTATTACTAGATGCAAAAACTAGTGGGTGAATTTTTAATGGGTTACAAGACATTTACATAATATCATGATATCTCGTCACAAGTTTCCTATCAGATACAAAGAAAAAACTGGAAAACTTAGGATGAAATACAGTAAAAATTTCCACTATTGGGAAAAACCAATATGCTGTGATGTACTGAGGAGGACATATCACTTTTTATACTTCTGAAAAAATGTCTAAATAAATCTTAACTCAGATTGAAGGGAATTCCACAAAAGAACTGGCTTGTACACTTCAGAACTGTCAAGATCAAAAAAGACACAAAAGAAAACCAAAGAAAAATGATACGTAAACCAGTGAAAGATTCCGCATTGAATCCTGGAATAAATAGCTCTAATGAATATTATTGGGGCAGTTAATGAAATTTGAATATGGACTATATAGTTTTATCTGAGGTCAATCATCTATTTTTTCCACAATAGGACTGATAACAAATATTTTAGAGCTTCTAGGACGTACAGTATCTTTTGCAATGACTCAACCCTTCACTGTAGCAGGAAAGCAGTATAAACAATATGTAAATAAAGGAGTGTGACTGTGTCCAAATGAAATTTCATTTATAAAAATAAGTGGTAATAGAGTCCCGACTGATATATAAAGGAATATTTTCGCCTGTTTTTCTGCCTTTTCTGATTTTAATTGAACATTTTATATGATTCTATTTTATCTTCTCTCTTAGCATATTGTATTTCTTCCTAAATATTTTCTACTGGTTGTCCTAGAAGTTTAAATACACATTTTAAACAAATCAAATTTACCTTCAAATAACTCTAGACCATTTCTCCTTCCTATATTTATGCCATTGTTGTCATTCATTTTACCTATCCATATGAAGTCATCAGCCAGTACACTGTTACTATTATTACTTTAAATAGTTTTCTTATAGATGAAGTAAACATAAAAAAGTATGTATTTAAATATTGATTTCTTCACCTATGATCTTTCTTCCTTTATATAGATACAACTTTTTGACCTTTAATATATTTCTTCTATCTAAAAAACTTTTAACATTTCTTAAAATATAGATCTGCAGGTCTAATGAATTCTTTCAACTTTTTAGTTTTAAATCAGATAACATTTATTTCTCTCACTTTCGAAGGATAATTTCACTGGATGCAAAATTCAAGGTTGTGTTTTCGCTTTTTTTTACTTTACATACAATCATATGTTTCTTAAAGACAACAATACATTCTAAGATATGCGTCATTGGGTGAGTTCTTCCTTGTGCAAACATCATAGAGTGTACTTAACGAAACCTCATTGGTATAGCCTACTACACACTTAGACTATTTGATGTAGCCTGTTGCTCCTAGGCTATAAACCTGTACAGAATGTTACTGTACTGAGTACTCTAAGCAGTTGTAACACAATGGTGTTTGTGTATCTAAACACTTAAACATAGAAAAGGTACAGTACAAATACAGTATTATAATCTTATGGGAATGCCATGATATATGCAAGCAGTCTGTTCTTGTCTAGAACATTGTTATATGGTGCCTGGCTACATTTAACTCTGTTCTTTTCTTATTTGCATGATTTCCAACAAGAAATCTGCCCTAATTCTCATCCTTGTTCATCTGTAGATGAAGTATTTTCCCCTGACCTCTGGTCTCTTTCATTATGGTCTTTGGCTCTGGCTTTCTGTGGATTGAATATGATATGATTAGAAATAAATTTGGTTTTCTTTTTGTTGTGTTTGTCTTCATGGAGGAAATATGTATTCTGCTGATCTCTGAGCTTCCTAGATTGTACTTGTTGTCTGTTATTAGTGTTGTAAGATGTTTGGCCATGCTTTAAGTTTTTTTGACTCTATTCTTTTTTTCTGGAATTCCAATTACGTATGTGCTAGAGCTTTTGTATTATCCTACAATTCTTGGATGTTCTTTTTGATGATTTTTCCTTCTTTTGTTTTCCCTCCATTTTCTTTGGAAAGGTTTGTATTGATCTAACTTCAAACTCAGTGATCCTCTCTCAATCATGTTCAGTTCTTGATGAGTATATTTAAGGCATTCTTCATGTTAGTGTTTTTTATTTCTATCATTTAAAAAAATTATTTCAACTTCTGTCTCTCTGCTTACATAACACATCTGTTCTTGCACTTACCCAGTTTTTAAAATTAGAGCTCTTGACTTATTAATTACATCTATGTTCCCTATCAGATAATTTGGACATCTCTGCCATAAGTGAGTCTGTTTATAATGCTTTCTTGGCTTAAGAATATTTTTGGGGGTGGGGATAGAGGACTTCTATGTCTTGTAATGTTTTATTGAAAGCCAGGCATCTATTGGTTACAGAAACTAAGGTAAATAGAACTTTATTGTGGACATGTTTGTTAATTTGGGTAGGAGTTGTGCAGTGCTTAAGGACTGCCGCACCTGTAGGGACCAGATGCTTCAGTTTCCTTTTGTGTGGTGTCTTTTTTTTCTCTTTGTTCCTCCCTTGTTTTCTTCAGGTTTCCCTAAGAAAGCCTCCTTAAATAGAGTCTGGGTCTTGAAGTGTGTTAATTTGTAATCCACTGTTATATTTGAGCCTTGTGGTGGTGGTGTTAAGGTATGAGGAAGAACAAATGTTCTATAATCTTGTGATTAAATTACATTCTTTTACTGGGCCTATGTCTAGGGACTGTGAACTTCACAGGTATTTCTCCAATGATATATTCCCCTG
The DNA here is from genome assembly GCF_009828535.3 of Hylobates moloch. Classification (NCBI taxonomy): domain Eukaryota; kingdom Metazoa; phylum Chordata; class Mammalia; order Primates; family Hylobatidae; genus Hylobates; species Hylobates moloch. The sequence continues at coordinate 66,426,032 of NW_026652292.1, read as the reverse complement.
CCGCTCCCTTGCCCTCATGCCTCTTTTGGTGACTTAGGAAGGCTAGAGGGGGCGAGAATGGGAGGCATGCCTTTTCCTCAGGTGAAATAAGTTTGGTACACTATTTCCCTGGAGAGTAGGACTTTGGCTTGGAGAAAACACTGAGTGTTTCACATTATTACTCTTAACTCTACCTCTGCCAGAGACATGAGGGGATTTTCTTGGCCCTTTACAGTGAGAACTTGACGAGATACTTAAAGGTTAAAATCACAAAAAGTAAGAGGGCATCTCTAAAACTATGAATTTCAGGAGTTTCTCACTCTCATGATAGTACATACAGAGCCTCCAACAATCTGTCAAAATTGCGATCTAACTATTCCTAAAAGTTCGTGACTTCAGTAGCTTCTACTCCAGGTAAGCCAATCTCTATTACAACTATCTGAATTCTACTGTCTCCTCAGATTTTTTCTGTTTTTCTTGTTATAAAGACAGAAGTGAAGACTACATGTCAGAGGTGTATTAAGTACTATTTCAATTGGATCTTTGAGTTAAGTATCTTTATGGGTCCCTTTCAATTCTTACATCTTAAAACATAAGTAAAATATATACTCATTTTGAGGAAGGGAGGTTCTTCACTGAAATAACACTGTGAAATATGTTCAAACTTTATAATAAATGAATGAGCCTTTCAAAGAGTCTGAGTTTTCTAGAAGTGCTTTATTTAGCTCTAGTTCATACTTATGGGGAAAGCTTACCTTCTGGAGTTTTTATACACATTAGCAAAACCCATTTGTCTAATGCTATCCTGGGTAATGCTTAACAAGTTTATGATGGCTTATTTCAAATAAATAACTCTGACTAAAAAAACACAATTTTAAAGAAAACTCAGAATAATATTTCTTTGTCATAACTCAAAGAACCCAAGACTTAAAGAGAGATAATAACGCTTTGGTAATACTCACTCATATCCCCAAATTTACTCATTCATTTTCTTTCTCTTTTTTCCTTTTCTCTTCTCTTTTCTCACTTTCCCCATCCTTTTCAAATTTTTTTGATTTATTCCTTTTATTGTGTTTTACCTTCTGAAATGGTTTGACTGCGTCGCCACCCAAATCTTATCTTGAATTCTCACGTGTTGTGGGAGGGACCCAGTGGGAGGTAATCGAATCATGGGGCAGGTCTTTCCCGTGCTGTTCTTGTGACACTGAATAAGTCTCACAAGATCTGATGGTATTATAAGGGGGAGTTTCCCTGCACAAGCTCTGTCTGCCTGCCACCATCCGCATAAGATGTGACTTACTTCTCTTTGCCTTCCGCCATGATTGTGAGGCCTCCCCAGCCATGTGGAACTGTAAGTTCATGAAACCTCTTGTTTTGTAAATTGCCCAGTTTCAGATATGTGTTTATCAGCAGTGTAAAAATGGACTAATACACCTTCTCTCAATTTTAATTAGTTTTGCTTTTAAATTGTTATAGTGTTACTGTTTTTCTCTCCCACCTATACCTTTAATGCCTTAAAAGCCTGGAAAGACCCCCTTATATGCACTCTTCCACACAGCAGTGATATTGATGCCTTAAGTATTTATGGAACTTCGTTTATGGAAAACAGAAGAAAGAAAATGTGGATTTCTAACAGCTCATTAGGAGACTACTTCCTTTATTCACAGACAGTAAAGGCATTAATAACTTATCAGCCTTTGTGTGGCTAATTTTTTAGTTTTTTTTGCAGTTTCTTCAGGAAAAAGTTACTATAAAAAAACAGATCAAAATCTGTTTTGTTATTCAGCTGTGGTGTTGAGGTTTAAAGTTGCTAAAGTTACTTTCTGGAATGTACTTGAGTGGAAAGCCAAGGTATAGCTCATTATCTCAAACCTAATGCAACCTCATTTTTTTCTCAGTGAGGAGAAATTAATAAAACTCTAGATATGGAGTATTTTTGGAATTCTGTTTGTAGAGGACAGATTTAGTTCAGAAGTGGACACAATAACCAAATAACCACTAGGCGAATCACAGCTATTAAGAATTTTTAAAAAGATAGGAGGGTTCAGATAGGAAGTGAGACTAAGCTCTTGAGCTAAGGAACTCAGTTTTATATTGTCTCTTATTCACTCTAATACCATTACCTACAAGGTGCTAAGAGCACAATAGCTTCTAGATTGAGCACATACTACAACCTGTAAGAAGAGACGGATGCTGAAAAGACCAGTTATATGAAAACAGCTGAAGATCTGAATTATGGCTTTCATGATAGCAGTAGAAAGAAGGTGACAGACGGAAGAAACATTCAGAAATCCAAACAATTCAAGTGAGAAATGAAAAGGCTGATTCAAGTATGATTCTGAGGTTGCAGGCTTGAGCAACTGAATATTTTAACCAGAATTGATCCTCTTACTAGAATGAAAAACAAAACAAGATAAGAGATTTGGGGCTACACAAACAGAAAGTTGAGTTAGGAAAATATTTAGTTTAAGGTTCCTTAGTTTATTTTTCTTACATATCGTGACATTAATTTTAACTCATCATTCTAATTTTTTTAGTCCTTTTCAAATATGTTTTTCCTTCTGATTTCTGAGTTAATATTCCTATGTTCTATTATTATTGATGATGATAAACGTGAGAAATGGGATGGCATTAAAATGATCCTTCCTTGTGTTCCTACTTTATATGACAACATTCCACATGACAGTTGCATTATTTATTTTAATCTTACACATGTATTATACTGTTACTTTGCAGATGAGAAGTTCAGAGTGATTAATAGTGGAACATAGGTCTTTATGAAATATACCATTTCTAAGGTCAATCATCCTAGTAAATATATGTAAACACTTTTCATAACCAATGAGATGTTGTCAAAACCTAATGGTAGACAGGAAGAGTCTCAATCAATGTTTTAAGCATAAGAATTTGAGGCATGCAGAATACTCCTTCTGGTTAAATATATTTTATCTCCTTTCAAGTACATTTAATATCTTCTCCATTTCTTTCAGCTTTTACAAGCTGTCAAAATGCTGCCCACCTCTGCTGAGGAGGCCACAGGATGAATTGTGCATTCATGTTGTAAACCACTTAGAGCTTTCTGGGTAGAGTAATTGTTACCACTTGAGGGCATCCTGTCATTATGTTCTGTAATAGCTCTGAACTTCTAAATCCACCTCAAAACCATGGCTCTCTGACAGAAGAGACTAGGAAAAAGAGAGAAAAAGATCTTTGCCGGAAATGCTGAGGCAGCAATGAAAACGGTCATTTACCATGCTAAATTGGTGTTTCCTGGAGTACTAGGTCAGTGAAGACTGTATTTCAGGAAATGCTAAGTCAACAGAAGAGGATAAGTGACACAGATAGAAGCTGATGGAATCTTCCTGGCAGGAACCAAAATAGGAACTCAGACACACCAAATGCTCTAAAAGTTCAACAGGTTTTGGCCAATCAAAGAAGGAATCTGCATTCGAAGTTTCCTGAGTAGAGAAGCAAGAAAAACGTCATTCTAACAGCATTTCTTAATGTAAAGGTGGCAGTGGTTCTACTTTGAACCTATCAGCTATGGGAATGATATTGAAAATCAGTGGCATATCTGATTGGAAAACTTTAATTGATAGTTTAACTCTGGACATTAGGATTTTTCTTTCCTCAGGTTTTCAACAGAGACGATCAAACAAATGCCTTAAAATATGTGCAAATATGTCTGAAAATTTATAATTGCTATTATAATTCAATAAATCTTTCTCCAGTGTTGAATACTAAATAAACATTATTCATGATAATTATGATGACATAATTGCCTTTGGTATTCATTTGTGATTTCAGAAAAAAAAAAACTAACAAATAGATACTAGGAAAAGAGAAATATTTTGTCCCGAAGGAGAAATTATGATTAAAATTAGGGTAAAGTATATAAAGCTATATTTTAAAATATTAAACCAGTAGATTTTACTGATCCAACACAATCTATAATTTTTGGCAGGCTCAAAATACTTGTTACAATGTGTAAGTTTATAGTTTCATCCAAGTTCTCAATTTTTTCTAGCAGTCCATTACAGAATTAGAGTGAATAGTAATGATTTGTTGTACCAAATTACCTTTAATTTGTTGGGAGGGTAGTGGATATAAGATGACATATTTATGAATACAGCACAGGTACCAAGCCTATTTCCTGTATTTGAAGGAAATTGAACTTTTTTCTATTACATTGATGTAAGATGCTGCATATAGTGTAAAGAAGAGAGGATATGTCTTCAATGAGGAAGTCCAACTCAGAAGCAGTCTTAAAGCAATTATTTTTATTTATAATACAAAATATAACTCTTAAGTGAGTGGAGTTAATTATGTGTACAGAGCAACTGGTTATTCTTAGGAAATTTGGTTCAATACCATTCCTGACAGTTTTTAAGTGAAGGGATCATGAGTGCTAGGTTTTTGTTTTTTTGGTTGTTGTTTTTTACATTTGCTTTTTTCTCATGGTTTAATCCTTAGCAACAGTGGCTGCTTTTAGGTTATTAGCAGCCACATCAGGTCAACAAAGGAAAGAGCTATGTCAAGTAGTTATTAGTTTAGGACCCGTGTTCTTTAACACACTGTTATGATTGCTTTAGTATGACAAGAGAGCGTCTTTAAAAGATCTGGAAATAAACTTTTCTCATTAAAGGCAAACTATCAATTCTCTGAACCAGAAACATTTGGCAGGGTTTGTCCAAGACCAAGCTGCACAATTCAAGCTTAGTCTTGGATTCCTATTCAAAATGAAGTTGAAGTTCCACACTCACAGTCAAAATAATCCCCTGGGTCCAGAAACAGAGGCTATGACAGGTTGGATAAAATAAAAATTCCAAGTTTGGATTTCCCTGATAGCTTCAGGATGACAGAAAGCTCTAAGGGTAGCAGACTAGAAAAAAAAAAGTCCATTAGGGAGTTAAAAGTCATTTATTGCAGCCAAACCACCGAGGGCTAAAAAAAGAAAAAAGAATAGAATTCTGGTGAGGTCTTGTTTGTACTCAGTTTCAAACAAATCATGTGTGTATGTGATGTATAGTAAATAACTACCCTAAATTGATTTCCTTAAGGGGAAAAAAAGTTGCCACCCAATAGATTTAAAAAGTATTATCAGAAAAAATACCGGAGGAGATCATTACTATAAAATTTCCAATCACCTTATAAATGGAGGATAAAAAGCAGCTGATAGCAGGGCTAACTTCTTTTTCATCTCAGCAACAAGCTGCTCCTGTTCCGTGAAATGGAACGAAATGAATGCCATGGCCTTTTTAAGCAGCACAGGGGATCTATTTATTGAGAGAAGAGATTTGCTGAATAACCATAAAATGCAGAGATAATTTTGAAAGTCAGCTAACAGCTTTGATGTGGAGACCCTCAGAATCCACCTGTCCATAATATCTATTCCTCCTCCAGCAGGCATCTCGTTTATTGGAAATCATTTTTCTCATCATCATCACCTAAAGTGTCTTTCCATTTCCAAAAAGGAGTTTAAAAGATCAACATTGACAATGACAAGCGCAACTCCTGGCATAATAAAGATTAGGGACATGGAAAATTGCCATTCAGTGCCCATTAATTTTATCAGAAAACAGAAGAGAGAATGTGTTTTAGATATTTTTTATTAGCACATGTCTGCTTTGGGTCTCTGTGTGCATGACATGACAGGAAGATGTAGTGTGAGATGAAAAGGTACATCCAATGTCTTTGGTGGTCCATGCAGGTTTTCTTTATTGACTACAAGGATGAATGGGTTTATTAACAGATATTGTTTTAAGTTGAATCTCTAATGTTATTTTGTGTATCAGTAACAAACATTTGCGAATGCAATTTTCTGGCATTTTCCTTTTACTATGAGTTATAATACAAATCAAACTCACTGTAGCATCCTTCTTTGTACCAAACTGATATGGTTTGGACTTGTGTCCCTGCCCAAATCTTATGTTGAATTGTAATCCCCATTGTTGAAGAGGGACCTGATGGGAGGTGACTGGATCATGGGGGTGAACTTCCCACTTGCTGTTCTCATGATAGTGAGTGAGTTCTCACAAGATCTGGTTGTTTGAAAGTGTGTAGCACCTCCCTCTTTGCTCTCTCTTCCTCCTGCTGTAGCCATGTAGGATGTGCCTGCTTCCCCTTCCCCTTCTGCCATAATTGTAAGTTTCCTGAGGCCCCCAGCCATGCTTCCTGTACAGCCTGCAGAACCATGAGCTAATTAAAGCATTTTTCTTTATAAATTACCAGGTCTCAAGTAGTTTGTTATACCAATGTGAGAATGGACTAATACACAAATATTTAAAGCAAAAATAATAAACTTCTGATAAAATATAAATAAGGTCTCTCAAAGATATAAAATATATAGTCATTCCTATTTTAAGCAAAGTAGCTTATAAAAAAATGAAAAGTGGCCGGGTGTGGTGGCTCACACCTGTAATCCCAGCACTTTGGGAGGCCGAGGTGGGCAGATCACAAGATGAGGAGATCGAGACCATCTTCGCTAACACGGTGAAACCCCGTCTCTACTAAAAATACAAAAAATTAGCCGGGCATGGTGGCAGGCGCCTGTAGTCCCAGCTACTCGGGACACTGAGGCAGGAGCATGGCGGGAACCCGGGAGGCGGAGCTTGCAGTGAGCCGAGATTGTGCCTGCCTGGAAGACAGAGCAAGACTCCGTCTAGAAAAAAAAAAAAGAAAAGAAAAGAAAAGAAAAGCAATAATAAGAATTTAACCAAAAGGGATAAAGTCAATCTGAACCTACCCACTCCCCTTCTCCCAGCACCAGTTCGCATGCACCCTCTTATGTATATTGTACGGTTAAAATATGTAACAGAATTTTTAAGGGAGGTTAGAAGATAGATGCATTTTAGGCTTGAAGACATTGCTTTGAAATCAAGGAGTGAGGGAAACACGGGGAACAAAGATTGTGATTCAGAACACAATAGTAACATGGTAAGGGAAAGGATATTACCTTGAACATGTACGACATTCAGTAAAGTCAATGATCAGCCACTGAAGAGTGAAATACTGACGTTGTTTAAGATTGTGTAGATGTAAATTTGTATAGATCTCCACATAAGAAGGTATTCTGTTACTTGAGCTCTGACTTAAATGGTGAACCTCTATTTCCAGTAGCATGACAGTCTATGTATCCTGAATGACCATCCAATCAAAACCAATAAAGTGTTTGAAAATAAAATATTTCTTAAATCTTATTTATTGGAATACTGAGGAGACACAATAGAAAAAAAAATCAGTGTCCCAAAGTTAAACAAAAGCAGAAACACTAGAGAGAGTAAATAATCTCCAAAGCCAGCTGAGGATTCCAACAGGGAACTTCAGTGTAAAATCAGAAGCTCCAAAGTGCTATCTTTGGGTCTTTCAAACCTCCAGAAATGGAGCTTTTACACATTACATAAACATAGTGCCTCCCCCTGTGAGAAACACTACTGTCCAACACACACAATTTCACATAGACTTCAGGAGTGGTGCAGTTTTCTGATACTTTTCATACCCAGAAAAATAAAGTTTTGTTTTTAAGCTGCTGTAGAATTTAGAAGATATTTTGGCATATATATCTTCATTTTACCTCAAAACCTCTTTATGATGTTAGAATCTTTTATTAATCTGGTTAAGAGATTAAGGAACCTGTGGTAAGAACAAAGACTGATGCAGAATTTGGAATTAAATCTGTTTTTTTCTGATTCTGAAGCTTGTGTACTGTCCCAATCTCTCCAAATGCAGTCTGTTAACGTGGTAAATTTCATTTTCTAGGTTCACTCTACGTCAGTGGAATAGTTCATGCCCTGGGAAAATTTGGCTCCCTGCCTAATAGATTGTTCAAAGACTTAAAACAAGAAAAGCGAAGTATTTTCTTCATTTTGTTTTTTTCCTGATGATCCAGCCTAGAAATTGAGTATAGAGCAACAGAAAGCAATGACATCCACAAGTCATTCCAAACTTTCTGGGTTATTAAACCTAATGGATCCAAATCACGCCTATGTAGTTGGCTCAATAAATCAGTACCAGAGGAGTTCCAATTCAAAATAATCTCTACTTGGAGCTTACTACTAATTTCTTATTCCTTATCAAATGCATCAGGTCATCTACGAGCCTGAAAAGTATTTTCAATTAACTATCCTAAAGTCTATTTTTATAATTTTTAACTTTATAAATAATCTAATGATTTAAATCAGTAAACACGATGATATATTAAAAAATTGAAACTAAAACTAAAAACCGGAGGAAACCCAATAATAAAAAATTTGCAGAAAGTTTCTGGCAAATAAAATCTTACACCAAAAGAGACAATAAAATTTAATTTTTCATTGAAATAAATATTTTTAATGATGATGGTAATTATATTGATGAAAACATCTGTCTCATATATCATGTATATATTTATATGTGTATCATATGTATGTGTATCATATGTATGTGTGTATATGAACATGTATATATGTGTGTGTATATATATATATATTTTATATTTATAATATTGCCCCTTATATGACTTGAGGGAATTATATTAAAATGTTATTTTCCTTTGATATTTAAGACTTTTCAGGAAGGGAAGAATTCGGAGACTAGATTATTACAAGGACAACACTATAACACTCAGAGGCTAATAATGCAATGAAGGACTAGCTCCCACTCTCCGAAGGGATTTGACAGGCATCTCAGTAATCCAGTAGATGACAGTTTCATATCCTAGACCCTGGAGGTCGAGTAAGTGGAAAGAATTTTGAATACATATTTGGGTGGGTAAATTTCCTCTTGTTCTCTATCTTTCTTTCCTTTTAATTTTTATCCTTAAAGAAAAAGACTGAATTCCAGTTTTGGCCTGGACCCTGATAGAGAATGGCTGCATTTGGGAACCTTGCCTCTACCTGCAGTAGAAAAACTCTTTTTCTATTTATTCCTTCAAGGTCTGCCATCTCCTTGAGGCCTCTAATAAAATGATAATTGTAACAATACTGCTAAATTGCATACTTACCATGTTTCATACATTTATAAAATTCTTCCCAAACATTATCTCATTTGATTATCACAATAGCTCTTCGATGCCAGAGAGGACAGGTGACTCCATCTCCACTTTGTTACTGGTTATACCAAAGTCTAGCCTGGAGATGGTTACTACCTAATGTATTCAGGCCTACAATGATTGGTCTCTGCTTTTGAATTCTTACTACACATGTAGCCTATACAATTTTCTAAACCTAGGTCTTTGGTGGGTATGTCAAGATCTTTCTGGTGGGTAATAATATAATAATAACTCACATATCATTCTCGGAATATGTCAAGCACTGTTTAAGAACTTTACATGTATTAATTCATTTAATTCATATAATAATCCTAAGAAGTTAGCAATATTATTACCTAAATTTTACCAGGAGGAAACTTCAACAAAGAGCTTAAGTGACTTTCTCAACCCACGTCTCTAGTAGGCGGTGGAGGCTGAATGTAGAGAAAGTCAGTTGGCTTCCAACACCTGTGTTCTGGTAGACTAGCTTTTGATTGCATAGTTTTAATGTAAATGTCATTGTTCTCACTATTTTAAGTTATAACTAAGATACTTTAGGTTTAATAAAAGCAACAAGATAACTTCTAATTATCCAATAGAATAACTGTGGAATCTGTTTGAAAGCTACAAGTCTCTAGTCATGGAAGAGTTTTCAGTGGCCGCTGCTGCCCTCAGCCCCATAACTCGTTTATGTACTTGTGTAACAGAATACACTGAAAACGGGAGTGACGCTCCCACAATAACCAAGTTCCTTTGGCCAACTATGATTTTACTATTATTATATTACAATAGCAGGCTGCCTATGACATGAAACAGAAATTGACTGTATTTATAGTTAGTTATCCCATATTTCACAAATCAGTGCCTCAGGGGGTGTGGTGGTGGTTATTTTATTTCACAATTTTGTTTAATTTTCTATTTCACCTTTAGCTCACACCTCCAAGAACATTTCAACTATAAAATGCTTTCACTGTGAAACTAAAAGTGTTCTAACTTTTCCTAAGGAAACCTCTGTGGCTCCTCTATTGTGAACTTGGCTAGGAGCAACGTGGTTCACGTATCTCTTCATTGGAAGACTACAAAGGTGGGAAGGTATCTCACTGTGGTTTTGATTTGCATTTCTCTGATGGCCAGTGATGATGAGCATTTCTTCATGTGTTTTTTGGCTGCATAAATGTCTTCTTTTGAGAAGTGTCTGTTCATGTCCTTTGCCCACTTTTTGATGGGGTTGTTTGTTTTTTTCTTGTAAATTTGTTTGAGTTCATTGTAGATTCTGGATATTAGCCCTTTGTCAGATGAGTAGGTTGCAAAAATTTTCTCCCATTCTGTAGGTTGCCTGTTCACTCTGATGGTGGTTTCTTTTGCTGTGCAGAAGCTCTTTAGTTTAATGAGATCCCATTTGTCAATTTTGGCTTTTGTTGCCATTGCTTTTGGTGTTTTAGACATGAAGTCCTTGCCCACGCCTATGGCCTGAATGGTATTGCCTAGGTTTTCTTGTAGGATTTTAATGGTTTTAGGTCTAACATTTAAGTCTTTAATCCATCTTGAATTAATTTTTGTATAAGGTGTAAGGAAGGGATCCAGTTGCAGCTTTCTACATATGGCTAGCCAGTTTTCCCAGCACCATTTATTAAATAGGGAATCCTTTCCCCATTTCTTGTTTTTGTCAGGTTTGTCAAAGATCAGATAGTTGTAGCTATGCGGCATCATTTCTGAGGGCTCTGTTCTGTTCCATTCATCTATGTCTCTGTTGTGGTACCAGTACCATGCTGTTTTGGTTACTGTAGCCTTGTAGTATAGTTTAAAGTCAGGTAGCGTGATGCCTCCAGCTTTGTTCTTTTGGCTTAGGATTGACTTGGCGATGCGGGCTCTTTTTGGGTTCCATATGAACTTTAAAGTAGTTTTTTCCAATTCTGTGAAGAAAGTCATTGGTAGCTTGATGGGGATGGCACTGAATCTATAAATTACCTTGGGCAGTATGGCCATTTTCACGATATTGATTCTTCCAACCCATCAGCATGGAATGTTCTTCCATTTGTTTGTATCCTCTTTTATTTCATTGAGCAGTGGTTTGTAGTTCTCCTTGAAGAGGTCCTTCACATCCCTTGTAAGTTGGATTCCTAGGTATTTTATTCTCTTTGAAGCAATTGTGAATGGGAGTTCACTCATGATTTGGCTCTCTGTCTGTCTGTGATTGGTGTACAAGAATGCTTGTGATTTTTGTACATTGATTTTGTATCCTGAGACTTTGCTGAAGTTTCTAATCAGCTTAAGGAGATTTTGGGCTGAGACAATGGGGTTTTCTAGATATACAATCATGTCATCTGCAAACAGGGACAATTTGACTTCCTCTTTTCCTAATTGAATACCCTTTATTTCCTTCTCCTGCCTGATTGCTCTGGCCAGAACTTCCAGCACACACCAGTTAGAATGGCCATCATTAAAAAATCAGGAAACAACAGGTGCTGGAGAGGATGTGGAGAAATAGGAACACTTTTACACTGTTGGTGGGACTGTAAACTAGTTCAACCATTGTGGAAGTCAGTGTGGCGATTCCTCAGGGATCTAGAACTAGAAATACCATTTGACCCAGCCATTCCATTACTGGGTATATACCCAAAGGACTATAAATCATGCTGCTATAAAGACTCAGGCACACGTATGTTTATTGCGGCACTATTCACAATAGCAAAGACTTGGAACCAACCCAAATGTCCAACAACGATAGACTGGATTAAGAAAATGTGGCACATATACACCATGGAATACTATGCAGCCACAAAAAATGATGAGTTCATGTCCTTTGTAGGGACATGGATGAAACTGGAAAACATCATTCTCAGTAAACTATCGCAAGGACAAAAAACCAAACACTGCATGTTCTCACTCATAGGTGGGAATTGAACAATGAGAACTCATGGACACAGGAAGGGGAACATCACACTCCGGGGACTGTTGTGGAGTGGGGGGAGGGGGGAGGGACAGCATTAGGAGATATAACTAATGCTAAATGATGAGTTAATGGGTGCAGGAAATCAACATGGCACATGGATACATATGTAACAAACCTGCACATTGTGCACATGTACCCTAAAACCTAAAGTATAATAATAAAAAATAAAAATAAAAATAAAAAGGTGGGATGGTTCACCATAACCACAATTATGGTAGCTCTCTTTGATGTCAAAGTCCACCAGGGTGGTCATCCCTCCTACAAATATTTGTGATATCAGCTCTCCAGTGTGGTGGGCTCTGACTGTTGGACATTTTTTCTTCCTCTACTATTAACGCTTCCAATAGCCAACATGTTGGAAATTATTTAGAAAGTATCTTCACAATTCTAGGTGATTGGTCAGCCAACATATATTCATCAAGTGCTCTTGAGATCCAAATCAGGGAAGCTTGTGAACATTGATTTAAAACACTAGAAGAGGCAATGCAAGGGAGCACATTTTAATGCTCTGGCTTATTCCACTGCACATGTCTGCTCACTTAGGTATTTTCTATGAGAATGGCAAAAATATAGCATGGTAGCGAAAAACAGACTCTGGGAGTAGCCTGCCTGGATTTGCTTGATTCTTCTGCCTGTCAAGATTGCATAGGGAAAGGAAGCATCATTTCTTCCCATGTTTGGTTCAGGGCTGAAGCCCCCATAATGAAAGATTAAGAAGAGAAAAGCACACTAATGTGTTTAATGTTTTATATGACATTGGAGACTTTATAAGGAAATGAAGTCCCAAAATCCAGGTAAACCTGTGTATGTTTTATGCTAGGTTGAATTAAGAAGTGGGTAGTCATGGAGAAATATAATTAGGCAAAGAGGATATGATTTAATGGTGATTGATGTAAAGGGGAGTATGATCGAATGGCAGGTTGGGTGCAGAGCAAGGCCTATTCGTTCAGATTTTTTTTTCTCTGTCCTCTGTCTTCAGAGATAAAGATCTTTCTTTCTTCTGGGTACAGGGAGGGTACCTCTTGACTTATAATCTATTTCAGAAAAAGCTCAGAGAATTATTCTAGGTTGTATGATCTACTTCAGGAAAATGGGTGGGAGGAAGGTAAGAGTTATCCTCCAGATTTTGCTGTTTTCTCAAATGCCAAGAAGCCATATTTTGGGGTAGCGTGCCCTAATCCTCATCAACTGCATTTTCAAATATTTAGAATAGTGCCTGGCACATAGCATCCCATGCAAGGGTTCCTGGTGTTATTATTACCTGCAAAGATGCTGTCTTTCAGATCAGTCATTCTCAAAGTATTTTCTACCTAAGAATGACATGCAGAGACTTTGAAAACTTAAGATTATTAACTCTACCCCAGGTCTACTCAATATATGTTTGGCAAACTGTAGTGGAGAAATTTCTATTTTTAACAAATTAAAATGCTCATGCTGGTAGTTCTGATACAATGGCTTAAAGATAAACATTTGAGCAAAATTGATGTTTACCTTTCAATATATATAGCGTTGGCTTTTAAAGATCTATTACTAAATCTTTATATTTGTAAGATATTCGCTAAAATCATATAAAAGGTTCATCCACAACTATTTACAAAATACCTAATTTGAATATATGTGCTTTGTTTTCTTGTTAAAATAGACAGAGCGCCTGTAATCCCAGCACTTGGGGAGGCCAAGATGGGTGGATCAAGAGGTCAGGAGATCGAGACCATCCTGGCTAACAAGGTGAAACCCCGTCTCTACTAAAAATACAAAAAATTAGCTTGGTGTGATGGCATGCACCTGTAGTACCAGCTACTCGGGAGGCTGAGGCAAAAGAATTGCTTGAACCTGGGAGGCGGAGGTTGCAGTGAGCTGAGATCATGCTACTGCACTCCAGCCTGGGCAACTGATCGAGACTCCGTCTCAAAAAAAACAAAAAAATGGCAGTTTTCACATTTCTCTCACAACAAAGTGGAGGATATTTAATACTTTCCCAAATTGTCCTTTTACCCACCCCTTAGGACTCTCAAGAGCACATGTCACATGTAGACAAGTGAAAGAAGGAAATAATTAAGCAAGTTGTAAGCTTCAGCAGTATAATAGAAAGACAATCAGTAAGAGACTAGACTACTCTTTTGGAAACCTAATATATAAAAATGGAGGGTGGGTGCTTCCTTTAGCCTCCCCCAGTGTGACTGTTGGAGTTGGGATACCGTTGGAAACCCCTGCTCAGGGAAGGAGTAAAGACTCGAAGATGCTACATAGAAGTGATGAGATCTTAGAACAATGGAAAAGCAATGGCAACTAGCAACAAAGACCCGATGCCATACCAAATGGCATTGAATCAGCACAGCAGCAGAATTAAGAGAAAAGAACAGCTTAAAATGTTAACCATTACTAGAGAGAATGTGTCAACAATTAAGAAAGATTTTGAGTCCAATTAAGGAAGATTTTGAGCCCAGCCAGTTCAAGAGAGTTAGGCTGGGCTCTCTCTGTTCTGCATATAGAGATGCAGACTACCCTTACGTCATCACATAAGGAGGGCTAGACTCCCTCAAGATGAAGAATCCAGTCTCAGTTTAACCCTACTTTGTGAAGTGGAAACAAACAAACCAATGGTAATTACATCATCAGGTCATTGTTGAAGGTTTACAGGGATCACATGGAAAAACACATAGAAAAATCCTTTGCCCGTGATAATCTTACATAATTACCAGGGTAAATATTGCATATATAATAGTTCATTTTGAGGTTACTTTTTACTAGTAGTTCTCAAATTTATGGCCTGGAGATGCCTGGAGGTCCCAGAAAACATTTAAAGCTTTAGAAAGCTCAAAAATATCTTTGACAAATGTTTATTTGTGGTTAAAACAAACAAATACATAACATAATAAGCAAATGTGGCACACACATACAGTGGAATATTATTAAATTGTAAAAAGGAGGGAAATCTCACATACTACAACATGGATGAACTTCTAGGATATTATGCTAAGTAAAATAAGCCAGTCAAAAAAGACAAATATTGTATGATACCACTTATATGCATTAACTAGATACAGAAAGTAGAATGATGGTCAAAACTATTTTAAAACAATACTCCATTAGTCTGCTCACAGTGCCATAGTAAAATACTGCAGGGTAGGGAAATAATTTATTTCTCAATCCTCATAAATTTTAGTTAGATTGAATTCCTACAACAAAAGACAAATTTCAGTTGAGTAAATAATGTTGATTCCTCTGGTGTATCTGTAGGGCAGTAAGGGTTTAAATTGTCTTCAGTGGTTCACTTTTGTTCTCTCTGGTGAAAAGGAACAGTGGGATACCTTCGGTGTCTGTAACTGTATGTACTGCTTGTAGGCAAATAGAAAGCAGAGACCTTTGCTGCATCTGCTTCATAACTGCTTTCAGCTCAATGATCCTTATGCCAAAAGAGGCATGTTTTGGAGTGGTATGTTCTCGTCTCCCATAATATGATTGACTGGTTGGTTTAAGCAACAGGAATTTACTTCTCTCAGGATTTTTTTGTTTGTTTATTTTTTTGTTTTGTTTTGTTTTTGTTGGGGGGGTGGACAGAGTCTTGCTCTTGTCACCCAGGCTGGAGTACAGTGGTGCAATCTTGGCTCACTGCAACCTCCATCTCCTGGGTTCAAGCTATTCTCCTGCCTCAGCCTCTTGAGTAGCTGGGATTACAGGTGCCCACCACCACACCTGGCTAATGTTTGTATTTTTAGTAGACATGGGGTTTCGCCATGTTGGTCAGCCTGGTCTCGAACTCCTGACCTCAGCTGATCTGCTCGCCTTGGCCTCCCAAAGTGCTGGGATTACAGGTGTGAGCCGCCGCACCGGGCCTTCTCTCAGTTCTGAAGGCTAGAAGTCTAGAAGTCTGAGATCAGGATGACAACCTACTTGGTTCTTGGTGAAGACTCTCTTCATGGCTTGCACATGGCCACCAGATTCTTGCAGATGAACAGATTCTTGCTATGTTCCATGGCTTTTCCTTGGTGTTAGCAGGGAAGGGAGGGGGTTGGAGCTCTGCTCTTTCTTCTTAAAAAGCCACTAATCATGTCATGGGCCACCCTCCGCTCCATCATAAAGGCAAACATTAAAGTGATTTACAAAAAACTAAAACAATGCTTTCCTTTTTCTAATGTTTCTTATTTTATAAATTATATTTTTCATAAAACACTATTTATATCAACAGGTATTTCGTTCATTATGTTTAACATAAATATATATACATACATATATACATATATATATATATATATATATTTTTTTTTTTTTTGGAGTCTTGCTCTGTCACCAGGCTAGAGTGCAGTGGTGATATCTCCACTCACTGCAAGCTCCGCCTCCCAGGTTCATGTCATTCTCCTGCCTCAGCCTCCTGAGTTGCTGGGACTACAGGTGCCCGCTACCACACCTGGTTAATTTTTTGTATTTTTAGTAGAGACAGGGTTTCAACGTGTTAGCCAGGAAGGTCTCAGTCTCCTGACCTCGTGATCCACCTGCCTCGGCCTCCCAAAGTGCTGGGATTACAGGCGTGAGCCACCGCGCCTGGCCAATATATATTTTAAATACGTTCTCAGTTTTAATTTCTAATATGGGAAATATTGATAAATGCAATCAAGTAAGCACATGTTCTTCAGGTCTATAATAATACGTAAGAGTGTAAAGGGATCCCAAGGCCAAAACTTCTAAGAACTATGCCTTATATCAAATTTTTAGCAATCCTCCTATAGCTTTTTGGTATAATCTTCAATACACTGCATTTTCATTGATTATTTTATGTCAGAAAGGTATGGCTTGTTATAATGGAAATTATAACAGTAGAGTTTTATGTAAAGTGAGCACTAGACTGGATGGGCCTCAGGAGACAAAGGTATTAATCATAGATATGCTGCAGACTAAGGTTGCCAGGTTTAATTCAGTTAAATTTGAATTTTAGATAAAGATCAAATAATATTTCAGTGTTAAATATGTCTCATATGCTATTTGGGACATACTTATTCTAAAAATAAATTCATTGTTTTTCAAAAATTCAAATGTAATAAACATCCTGTATTTTATCTGGCAACACTTTCTCAGATTACTCTGACTTTAAGCTACTTTACATTTACATTTATTTTTTTCCTTATCAGTAAAATAATGAATATGAATTTCCCCAGCTGATACCCTAGTCACTCTATGAATCAAATGTCAGTATACCTAACCTTGGGCTAAGTGTCAGGGAAAATGAGAAAGATTAAGTTATTAGAGCCTTCAAAGAGAAATATGTGCTTGGTACAATTGATGTGAACAAGGAGAGCTTTGAGAAAACTTCTCAAGGGCAAAATTGGATCATTTTGGTTAGAATCGTCCTTCATTCCCAGGGCTGTGTCAGGCAGTCCACCTGGAGAATAAAAGATAATGCCTGGATCACAGCTATTATTTCTGTTGAGTTTGATGGCCTGGGGCATGCTATTTAAGATGATATAGATTGGGTGACCATATGTCCTAGTTTGCCCTGACAAGTTCCAGTTTAGATCTCTTGTCCTAGTATCCTTCCCAGTTTAGTACTTTTTCCTCTAATAGGGACTGAAAATGACAAAAAGCCATACTCATCGTGAATCATGAGACAGTCTTAAGGAAAGACCACCTTGCTGAGGTCTGGCAGAAAGGAAATACATGGCCAACACTGTATCCCTCAACTTCCTGTATTAATCCCTACCTCCAGGAGAAGGAAAAAGAAAGGATTATATTTGAACACTCCCTAACTATTCATATTTCAATAAAAAATAAAAACATCAAATAATTTATAATCTGGTAGAGGAAGACAGGAATTTCTCAGAAGAAGAAATGAAAGCAAAGGCTGTCAAGGAAACCTCTCCCTATGGAGAGGTTAGGGAATTGGTCATCTAGTTTACAGTTCCAGAAACTTTAGATATACTAATAATCCAAACATATTTCTCCTTTAGAAAAATATGCCCTCAATTCTGTATCACTTTCATATAGCCTACCAAATATGATAATGTAATTTCTGATGATTGTTATATAAACCCAAAGTATTATGTTTAAAAGTAGATTTAAGTGTGTAATTAGATTAGATTGTCTATAAATTTTATGTAATGATAGTAAAAATGATGCTATAAATATTTTTTTACAAAGGGGAGTATTAGAAATACAGGGCTGACAGCCACTTTACTCATAGTCAAAGACAAGGTAAAATCAAATATCCTACACAGAGAAGCACTTACTGTGTGTCAGATACTATTCCAACTCTTCTACTGTGTTAACTCATTTAGTCCTTACAAAAAGAAACTAGAGATAAATGCTATATTCTCATTTAAAAGTAATGACACCAAGGCCTGAAGAGTTTAAGTGACTTTATCTATAAAACAAACATAATGCCTTCTCCAAACTGTTTTTACCAAAACGAATGAATTGATTTGATTAAACAAATATTTATTGTGCACCTACTATGTGCTAGACCAAAGGACAAACTTCAAATGAACAATGCAGCTGGGCAGCAATTTTACAGCATTTCACCATTAATTTTATCTCTACTTATCCCAATAAGTACTTCACACTGTCTTTTGCTAAATCTCCACATTTTTTCTTCCGTACATCATGCTTTATACATGACATCCATCGCTCATACTTCATAGAGAAATAGAAACTGTGTAAGACTTTCTTAGCATGACACCTACGAACCTGTAAGCCTACATGAATCTGAATTCATCCTTCCCATTCAATTAATTGGCATTTGTTGCATAACCACTTGAATACTTAATAACTTCAAACAACAATCATTTAGTAGCTGAGAATTCTATCACAAGTAAAGTTGGGATCAGCTGGGCAGTTGTTCTGCTGTTTCCTTCTGGGCTCAGTCATGTGGCTATGGCAGGCTGCCTGCTCTGTCACAGCTAGAAGGCCTAGAACACTGCTGTCTGATACCACAGACACTGGTCACATGTGGCTATTTAGTACTTAGATAGACAGTGATATGCTACAAGTGTAAAATACACATCAGGCTTTGAAGACTTAATACAAAAAAGTAAAATATCTCAAATATTTTTAATGTTAAGTGTATGTTTAAATGCTAATATTTGAATACGTTGGCTTAAATAAAATATGCTATTAATTTCACTTATTTTTACCTTTTTTTATTTTTACCTTTAAAGCATATGGTAAAATACACAAAGCATATTTACCATCTTTACCACTTTTGAGTCTACTGTTTGGGCGTGTTAAGTACATTCATATTGTTGTACAACCAATCTCCTCAATTCTTTTCACTTGCATAATAGGAACTCTACATCCATTAAACAATTTCCATCCCTCCTTTTTCCCAGCCCTTTGAAACCACCATTCTCCTCTTTGTCTCTATAAAGGTGATTATTGTAGGTACCTCATATAAGTGGAATCATACAGTATTTGCCCTTTTGTGACTGGCTTTTTTTACTCAGCTTAACATTCTCAAGATTCACCCATTTCTTTCCTTTTAAAGGTTGAATAATATTACCTTGTATGTATTTATTATATTTTATTCATCTAGGTATTCTTTCATGAACACTTGGACCACTTCCACCTCACTCTTTCATGTCAAGTTGCTATGAACATGAGTGTACAAACATCTATTTGAGTTCCTGCTTTCAATACTTTTGTGTATATACCCAGAAGTGAAATTGCTGGATTACATAATAATTATATTTTACTTTTTGAATTGTCATACTGTTTTCCTTATCAGTGGCACCATCTCACATTCCCACCAACAGACCTAAGTGTTTTGATTTCCCTTTACAAACACTTGTTAATTTTTTTTTTTTTTTGATAGTAGCTATCTTAATGGGTGTGAGGTTGCTAGCATTCATTGTTAAGTGATAGTTTCAATAGAAAGGAATTCTCTGCTGACTTTGCAGATATTGTTCCTTGTGTTCAGGCTTCTATTGCTACTTCTCAAAACTTAACTGTGGGTATCATTAATCATCCCTTATTGGCAAGTGAATCTGTTATTTCTTTCTGAAGGCTTTTAAGATTGTCTATTTGTCTTTAATGTTCAGAACTTTTATTCACGTGTCTAAGTGTTTGCTGATCTATTGAAATGTATTTGTCAGGCCAAAGCTGACATCCAGCCTGCCAAGTAAAATAAATAAATCTCTGTTCTCAGTTTTTATACACATTTTAGCCTTGCTCAACAGAAATAAATACTGTCATATATCTGAAATATTATCTCACAGTCTGTGATTGTCCATCTTCATAGCTTTCCTTTTATTATGCTAGCTAGTAATTCCTGGTCAAAATTTTTTTATATTCCTTATTCTTATCTGACCTCTAAATATTTGATATTTCCAAAGCTTTCACTCTCTTTATATACGTCTTCTCCCTAGGTGATCATATACAAGTCCATGGATTTAAATATCAACTATATGCATATGATTCACAATTTGGTAACTCTGCCCCAAACTCTCTTTTGAGGTTCATATACGCATGACAGATTTGCTATATAGAGTGACATTTGAAATGTATTAACAATGTCCTTAAGGCCTATTCACACTATCCTAACCTGTTTATCACTCAGTGGTTTTCATAGAAATAAATGCCATTAGTATCAAGCCAGGTGTTCAAGCCAGATGTAAATGCCATTAGTATCAAGCCAGATGTTGGCTTGAACCAGTTAACTTTCTCTTTATCCCCTGCACCTAAACTCTGAGCATATTCTCCAAGTAATGTCTCCATCATCACTGTATATTCTTAGTTGGATCCACTCTTACCTCTAACCTGATTACCTCCAATATAGTTCCCCAGACTGGTCTTTTCATATTACCTTCTACAGTCTATTCTATTTTACGCGGAGACACCCTTTAAAAACTGTAACTCAGATCACATTTCTACCCTGCTCAATACCATCCAATATACTTAGAAAGAAGTCTACACAGCCTAATGATAGCCTATAAAACTTAGCATGGTCTGGCCTTGGCCCACATTTCCAACATCTGCTATTGCTCTCTTCCTTGCTCACTAGGGTGCAGCCATGCTGTTGTCCTACGCGGTGACTTGACCAGGCCAACCTCACTCGTGCCTTGAAACCTTTGAATTTGTTGTATCTATAATTGGGATATTCTTTCTGTTTTTTTTTTTCAGCCTTCAGGTCTCACATTTTATTGTAGTCAGCCCTCTGTCCTTTCTTGAGTGGCACAATCCTCCTATTCCTAGTCAATATTACTTGACATTTTATTTTCTGTGAGACACTTACCATCCAATGTCATCCTGCACATTTAAAGTATGCCTCTTTTAACAAGAGCGTAAGTTCCATGGGGACAGAGAACATGTTTACCTAGGACCTATCAAAATGACTATCATAGAAAATGCTCATTGTTTGCTGAATTAGTCTTAAATAATTGATCAGAAAACAAATGATGTATAAAATATCTCCCAGCATCATGACAGTCTAATGGTGTAGACTGGCATGAAGACATAGCCTTCAAAATAATAATAAACTATAATAATATAAAAGATGATGAAGGATTGTATGTACAGATACTACATATAATTTTCACTTTCTGTAATTGTTTTTGACTCTGATTTTATACCTAATTTATATTCAGAAAAGTGACATATAAAATAAAAGTCCACATCTAATTACATAATAGACTCTGTGTCAGAAACGTCTGGCTCCTTTCAGATACAGAAGGACTGGTAAAGCAGCTTCTGGATTTTCAAAATAAATTATATTCCAGAATTACTTATCTGCCAGAATCAACTCAGTCTCTCCTCTCACTTCTTTGAGTCCCACTTGCTTTCAGTAGCTGCAAGTCTTGGCAGTTTTTTTAATTGTATCTCATACAAAACATTGCTAATAGTGTTTGTCTGACTCTAACATTACTCTCTTCATCTGCATCCTTACACAACTTCTCTCCAGCACTTCAGGACCTTCTTGATATCTGTAACTGCTCCTCTAGCACTGACCTCAAGGACCGGCTCTAGTTTTATCATCAGAGGATAAAGACTTCATCAGAGGATCAAGTCAGTCTTGTTTAGAATAGTACAACGGGGATAGTTCCAAGAAGAATGACAGCTACATGGGCTAGAATAGTGAGGGCTGACTTTCATGGCTGGTTTCCCATTCTCATGAGCATAGAATAATGAATCTGATTCCATCTCTGTAAGCTCAGGACTTATCATCATAGATGTATAATAATGAAAGGGGCTCATACAAAAGCAATATCACAGTGACATCATCTACTCTCTTAAAATGCATTTTAAGTCCCCTACTTGTAAATGCTCACAGCAAACAAGATTCATTCCTTCAAAAAATAGTTATAGAAGTGTCACTTTCTTCCAAGCACTGTTCTCACATTGGGAAAGCTGCAGTGTACATGAAAAACTGGAGTTTTTGCCCTCATGAAGCAGATGTGCTTGTGTGTTATGTGTGTGTGGGGGCGACAAACATAAAAATATATATCTGAAATGTATTGAGTGCATATATGAGCCATAAACTGTTCTAGCTAATACACTGCAGCATTTTTTTAAAAATATATCATAATTCTATGAAAAAATAAAGTTAAGTAATAGGATACAAAGTGATGATGAAAACGAAGAGGGTCAACTAAAACATATTGCGGTTAGAGAGGAATATCAAGTTGAGATTTGAATGATCACGAGGTGATAACTATGCAAAGATATGGGGGAAGTAGAGGCATAGGAAACAGTGCAAATGCACAAAGCTATGAGTTTGGCTTGCCCAATGGAAAAAGTCAGTATGCCTGGAAAATAATGAAAAAAAGGGAAGTAGTAGGAGATGAGATCGTATAGGTAGGAGAGCCAAATATCTTTTAGATAATGGTGGAAAGTTGAATTTTATCTAATCCACGGACATTCATTATTCATTGGGCATTCATGAATTTAATTTTTCATAGGAATGTTGAGTACAGATGCCTATCCCTGGTCAATGCGTCCAATGCCTTTGCAAGCAGTTGTTTTGCAAAGAGTTATCCTAGTTAATGTTGCCTTGAGTCAGAAACCCTGGTTGCATTCCTTGATTGTGTCATCCATCACAGTCAACACAACATAACTTTACAGGAAATAGATCCTCCCTGATCACAGAGTTGACTTTCACTATCCAGTTACAATCCCATTGGGACTTTGCTAAATGAAATGTCTGAAAACTGCATGGATGAATGAAAGAACTATTCTTTTCCAAACACAACAGACTATGACAAGAAGACAAATTTAATTTAGTATTAGTTATATTTGGTCTGGTTAAAACAGTTTATTTCCTTTCAGATAGATAGACTTCTGTAGAAACTGTTTTGATGAGTGTGCCCATTAGGTCTTTGAAGCATTCTTAATTGGTAAGTCCAAGTTAAGAAAGCATTTAATCAAATTACTAAATTTTGGGTGTATAAAGGCTCTGGCAAGGTTTACACACCAATCTCTAAATATGATCCTCAAAATATATACCACCCGAGATGTCTCAATCATATTTTGGTCATATTCTAGCATTAGAAAAAAATGTATTTAATTAATATATTTTGTCTTGATATTTTCACTGCATGTGGTCTTGATTTCATTACCTGGACAGTTTTTTACATTCCATATACAATCATGCAACACCACCACATGGCTAGCATATCCTGTCCTAACTCCTGTCTAAACTGAACAAATACAATGCTCAAATTTTTTCCATTCATATTGGTTGCTTACCAGGGTTACAATCCAACAATCTGATTGATCAATAGCCTCCTTAAAGTGTTATGTCCAGAAAAACAAAATATTTCTGACATGCCCTAGCCAAAGATAAATAAATACTATCACCTTCTTTTTGAAGGCCTTCATTCCTTCTGATAAACTAACAACTAAGATATCTGCTGCTTTAAGACTTTGTCTTAAATTACTTTTTTACATTAAACACTTGCTTTGTGAGCTTATAGATGCCTTTTTTTTTTTTTTTTTTTTTGAGATGGAGTTTTGCTCTTTTTGCCCAGGCTGGAGTGCAGTGGCAAGAACTTGGCTCATTGCAACCTCTGCCTCCTGGGTTCAAGCAATTCTCCTGCCTCAGCCTCCCAAGTAGCTGGGATTACAAGCATGCACCACCACACCCGGCTAATTTTGTATTTTTAGTAGAGACAAGGTTTCTCCATGTTGGTCAGGCTGGTCTCAAACTCCTGACCTCGGGTTATCCTCCCGCCTTGGCCTCCCAAAGTGCTGGGATAATAGGCGTGAGGCACTGCGCCCGGCCTATGGATGCCCTTTTTAAGGCCTGTGGATCTTTCTGTTTATAATAATAATGGATAATGATAGATAACATCACAATTACAAACTATGTGCTAACTCATGTTATGCTCATCCCTGGAATACTGTTTTTTATCCCCATGTACTGATGGATGTTTGGGCGAAAAAATGAATAAATGGATGAATGGTCTGACCATTTTCCCACCTAGTCTGGAGCCTGACGTGGAACTCAAACATGATTCCCATTTTTGCAGAATGAGGCTTTCAGTATGCCATTAGATTACTTGATTAATGGAGAATATTGTTCTTCCAATAAGAGACCCTTAGGTGTAGAAAACATATTAAAAAGTATCAAAAATAATGCTACAATGTATGCAGCAATAAATATTTAACTTCTCTCTAACTTAAGGGGGTTTGCTCTCCTTAAAAAATCAAATCACTCCATTTAGGCAATGCCTTATTTCCTGCACACTCCAGCAGCTGTACCTGCCCAAATCCACTGGGCCTACAGGCAATCTCTCAGGATCTCAGGCTAGGTAATTATAGGGAGCTGTCCATTCTTGTTCCTTCACACTGGTGTGCCAAACAGCCTTTCAGCCAATCTGGGTAGTTTCTGGGAATTATCCCTGTCTTCTGTAATTCCCGTAAGGCAGCAGCCTACGTATTCCCTTTTCTTAGCACACAGAAGGTTCGCCTTCATTTGCCATCGTGATTTAAGGACAGCACAGCCTAACTCCCAAATTTAATTTCAGACACATGTGCCTTGGATCAAATATCCTGCTGGCCCCTGTCCAAACCTTCTTTTTTCACCTTGGATTTCCTGACTTAATTACCTCAAACTTAGATAAAGCCAAAGCCAAATTGTATGAAAAAGTCATATCTTTAGCCATTATTGTATGGAACATGCTTCAGACTTGAAGCAATTGCAGAGCATTAGCTGCAGTAAAACGAGATACAATACTCGCTCTTAAAACAGGTTTCCTATTCAGCATTTTACTGGGTGTGAATATGTTTTAAGTTATCTTCCTCTATATGCCATCTTTGTCAGTTTCCAAGTAAAGAGGTCTGTGTAGCAAGACCTGGACTGGAATTGTTGAAGGATGACTCAATAACCACCTTCATTATACCAAGTGTGGTTATATGGAGGATGGTGACCAGCTGTTCTCCCTCTCTGATGAGGCAAAAATGAGAGAAGAAGGGCATAAATTGCAGCTGGAGGGAATTCAGATGATGTAAGGAGAAACTCTGGGGTAGCAAGCATGGTTAAGCAGAGGAGGAGTTAGCAGAGCAGTTAATTCCTTCCCTGACAATGTGTCTGGAGTAGTTTGTTAAACTTTAAATAAGGCAAGGAGTTCACGTAGATGACTTTGACAGAACTTGCTGGTTCCAAGATTTTGCCTTCATTCCTCATGTGTATTTTAATTGGTGCTCTCACTGTCAACTTTATGATGTTAATCATTTGCAAAAGTTAAATCAGTGAAGGCATCACAAAATTAGTCAGCTAAAGGAGTTATATAATGCAGAGACTATGAAAATTGGCTTTGGAATCAGGCAGAGAGGAGTCCAAGCTAACTATTTATTCATTTTCTGGCCTTAGGCAAGTTACTCATGTTTCGGGGCTTATTTTACAGTGGTGGTGTGAGAATTAGATAACATATTTATAAAACACAAAATAAAAATGAATGAAAATATTCTCATTTTAACCAATGATTTTCATAGACTTTGTAATGGTTGCTTCAGAACATAGATTAGACTTGTTTACATAGCATCTCTTGATTTTCACCATAACCTTTGAGATTGAGGTTTGCTATTTTGTAGTTCTAGAAACTGAGGCTCAAATAAGTTGAGGGACTTGCCCAAGGTGACACAGCTAATGAAGATGATTTAGAAATTCAAATTAAAACTACTCCTTGCATCTCCAGATCTAGAACCAATTATTTCTATTGTTTCATTATTTATCACACTCCATCTTCTAAAACCTGTAAATTTACTGTAATAAAAGAAGAGAATGATCATAACTAACATAACTGTGACCTTTTTTTCAGAATGACAAAAATAAAACCACTTAAACCAGATTGTTCTAGAGATATCTTAATTCGTACTTGAAAAACAAAAGGTCTGACATTTGTTTTATGACAATTTTTCAGCTGCAAAGTCTTTACTTAGAAAGTTCCCTTTTCTCCTTGAATATACTAAAATTATTTTATAATAACCTCAGCATCACTGACATTGACCAACTGGGCCTAAGGCAATATCTTTATTGGCCGTATTTTTAGAACCAGATTTCTATATGGGCATATCTTTATTTGAAGAGAGAAAAGCTACTTTCAGGAGGGAGAAGGCATACTGGAGTAGCTTCCCTAGGAGTAAAATTCTCAGCAACCTAGATTAAATTGGAAGAAATTAATTATCATGTATGCCACGGTTCACCTGCCCCTAAATTGGTGGTCAGTGTTTGCTGCTCAAGTGATGTCTTTCCCACATTGTGTTTTTGAGACTCAAAGAGTGATAGAAAATGTGTGATAGCTTTCCTCAGTTAGGGTTCCTCATCTTAATTGCACAATCCAGAGAATAATTCCAGTGCCTATTTCAATCCACCCAAGATGGTACATATGTAATGCCATTGTAGATGTATAGGAAAGAAGGTCTCTCATTGGATCGAATGGTTGCGTCTTAGAACAGTAGCAATTTATGCTCTTGTGTAGCCACTGTTTAGAAAGGCTGTTAAGAGAAACTGGGCACTTAGCTTTTCCTTACTCACTGGGCTCCCTAAAGGTCTCCATCTTCCTAAGATCCTCCAGTTTCAATGACCATGGGCAAAATACTAACCACGCCAAAAGTCCCTCATCATCCACAGGCCTTGATACAATTTATAGCCTGCTTTGGCTTTGTTTCACCACGAACTATTAATAGTAATGTCCAGTAAAAAAAAAAAAAAAAAAAAAACAAAACAAAAACGAGCATTAAAAAGCCCTGAGTCCTATGAATAAAAATGTTTATGTACATTTAATTAATACTAAATACATTTTATGTGCATATAACTGTGCTAATTTCATAAGGAAAAAGAGTATTGCGATAAGCCAGTTCCTGCCCACCACCCACATTATTATTTAGCTAAGGTATAAAGATTTTATTCATAATATATTTAGAAACAATAGAGGAGGACAGAATACAACTAAATGCCATCATGATAAAAATAAATATCAATTTACAAGATAAAATTCAACATGTAGGTATTCAAATATTGGATCTCCCAAAAAGCCCAGATTTTGGATAGAATATACATAGTATATTGCTAAAATTCTGGTTCACAAAGAGGGCAATATATTACAGAGACAATATAACTGAGAATATAAATATGTATATATATAGTAATACAATATATATGGAATATATATGTATACACATACACATATATACATATATAATTAAATTAATGAAAGTGTATGTATCCCACAGTCAACTGTGGGAGGCACAGTAGCTCAGTCAGAAATAGGTTAAAATTGACTTGGTTATTCTGGGCTCTGTTGAAAGTGCACAAAAGGAAGCTATAATGAATGCTTGCCTCCCTAGTTTGGTTGTACGGTGATAGAAAATTCACTGTTGTCATCCGGACATGGCTTTTTCCAGTCTGTCCAGACAGGAGGGTGAGTTAGGGGTGTGGATATCAAGAAAATCACTATAAAATCTTATGGTTGACATCTTTACCTGGACTGAGAAGTACTGTAATTAGGTAGAACTAAATATACCTTATGTTCTGTGCGTCTACAATGTGGCCAGAAGTATGAATATCAGTACTCTACATAGAGAAGAGGCTTTAGGGAATCCACCCAAGAGTTCAAGATAAAATTCCAGCTCCTCTAACAGTGATTTAACTGTGGATTTGTCAATCATCAAATCTCTGTGCTCTTACCTCAGAAGTGTGAATAATACATAAATTTGCAGGGTTTTGGGAAAACATTAGCATTTACATACATACACTACACATGTCCAATACATGATAGTTATTTTTTGGATAAATACTTGAAGTCATTTCTCCCCCTAACTGTAATAAAAATCTATAAAATCCTGCATCCATCCTAATTTGGGGGATTGTCTGTTTACCCCCGACTGTCTGATTATCCCTGATTTGGATAATCTTTGCTTTTTTACTGTCATTATATGTGGTGTTGTTAAGGAGGGGATATTTGGTACAACACTTGGAAATAAACACTGCTTCCTACATCATCCTTCTGCCTGTTCTTTCATTGAGTAGGAAGAATAGGCTGGGCGCAGTGGCTCACACCTGTAATCCCAGCACTTTGGGGGCCCGAGGTGGGCGGATCATGAGGTCAAGAGATTGAGACCATCCTGGCCAACATGGTGAAACCCTGTCTCTACTAAAAATACAAAAATTAGCCTGGCATGGTGGCGGGCACCTGTAGTCCCAGCTGCTTGGGAGGCTGAGGCAGGAGAATCACTTGAACCCGGGAGGCAGAGGTTGCAGTGAGCCGAGATTGCACCACTGCACTCCAGCCTGGCAACAGAGCTAGACTCCATCTAAAAAAAAAAAATATATATATATATATATACACACATATATATATATATATACGTATATATAAAACAAGGTACCTTAAAAAGTTGACCAAAATATTGCATTTGTATGATAAATATTCATGCCCATGGAATGGTCAAAATATTTTTCAATCTAAATGCCTGCAGATGTAGGTGGAACTGGAACAGCAACTTAATTTTTCCTTGTGCTACACAGGACTTTCATTTAGGCCCTAACCAAAGTCACTGAGTCACTGTAATTTAATAAGAAAGAGAGCCCAAGCGAAAGGAAGTGTAAAAGGGAACTTCGGGGAGTTAAATTGGTAATAGACTGAAAAAGTAAGGAAAATTGGTAATGGACTGGCAACCTGAAGCATGGCAATGAGCCTTATACGAATTGTAACTGAAAGTCATTACCTCCTGTGAGATGCCCATTCAACTGTTAGAATATGTCTCCAGCATTGATTCAGTTTCTGCTGGTCACAAACCCATTGTAGGGTCTCTTCTTCTAGGACACCTGTGGCACAAAACAGGGCAAAGATTAAAGAAGTAAATAAAAGAGAGGAGGAAAGAGAAGCACGTGCTGGGCTAGTATAGAGTGTAGCCCTTTGCTCTGGATGTGTTCTCTCTGAATAGGGATACCCATAAGTCGAGAGTGTTCTGCTTGAAAAGAAATGGCTCCCACATATTCAATCCCATTCACAAGCAGCAGCGAATAAATCACAAATAAGCAAAAGGTAAACAATTTTTAAGTATCTAGCTTTGAAACTTCTACATCTTTAACATATTAGGAGGGCTTACAAATGACCGTGGGACTTAAGTGCAGTTGGCGGCAGAAAAAAAATGACTATTTAGAGGATATTAGAGGAGACTGGATACATTTTCCTAATAATAGTAGTAATAATAGCAAGAACATTGCAATAGATTGAACAGCTATTGTGAGAGAAAAACTTTACAGGCATTTCCCATTTAGTTTCCACAAGAACCTTATTAGTTCAAAGGGGAGGAAGGGGAATGAATGCTTTAGGGTGAATTGTGTCCCTCAACCAAAATTCATATATTGAAGACCTAACCTCTAGTATCTCAGAACGTGAGCAGATTTCAAAATAAAGTTATTGCAGATGTCACTAAGATGAAGTCATAGTGGAGTAAGGTGGGCCCCTAATCCAATGTTATTAGTGTCCTTGTACAAAAATAAAATTTGGACACACACACACACAGGAAGGAAGCCATTTGAAGCTTGGAATTGTGCTGCCACAAGTAAACACAATACCAGAAGCTAGGAAAGGATCCTGGAATAGATGTCTTCAAAGGGAACATAGTCCTACCAACACCTTGATCTCAGAATTCTAGCTTCTAGAACAGTGAGACAATAAATCTCTGCTTTTTAAGCCATACAGCTTGTTGTCCTTGCGATGTTGGCCCTGGGAGACTAATATAAGCAGTTTGAGAGATGTTAATCAGTTTTTCAAACCTTACAGAGCCAGTCATTTGTGGAACTGGGATTTGAACCTTCATCTCTCACTCCAATCCATTTACGTATCCACTTAAGTTCCCCTGTTTCTTCAAACCAGTGCATGGCAACAGGGAAAGGGGTCTGAAACAATGTTTGGTAATACACACTTGATACCTGATTTTGCTTTACAAATAACATCCATGCCAGCGGTTCATCCCACCTCTCCTTTAACATTATTGTACAGATATCTCCTTGCCTTCCAAGGCAGATCATTTCAGTTTTGAATAATCAGCAAAGTTAGAAAGCCATGAATTTCCCTCAAAGCTTAGTTCAATCTTAACCTCTGCAAACTTTTCCTCAAATAACCACATCTCAAATTCAGAAGAACTAAGAAATCATTTAGAATTTACTCAGTGCAGCCTATATAGTTCCTTCTCTTGCTGCTTTACTGTGATTTAATAAAGCAAGACAATTTAGTGACTTTGAGCACTTGTTCTCAAAGTGTGGTCCCAAAACCTGAAATATCCGTGCCCCTCTCCCTCAAAGAACTTGTCAGAAATGCAAATTATCAGCCCAACCTGGGGACTGCTGAATCAAAAGTGTGGATGAACCAGCAATTGCATTTTAACAAGTCCTCCAAGTGATGTGATTCACACCAAACTTAGAGAACCAATGGCAGAGGACAGATTCGGTCCTGTATGAAGAAGAAGGCTTAGGCTTAACTACAGTCTTCTGATTGTGTTTGTTCCCATTCTATGGTAGTTTCTTCCATAATAAGATATATCAGACTATCATATTAATGACTAATAGACTAGAAGAAATTGTGTAGGAATAGGAGATTAAAGCTTTCTTAAACTAAAGAAAAAAAAATATAAACAGAGTGAAAAGACATACCATGTGCCAGGTAAAAATAAACAGACTGTACCTAGGAAAATTAAAAATCATATTATTATTATGAAAAAACAATAGCCTCTGAGGCCTTTGTTCTGTTCTAATAGTCTATACATCTGTTTTTGTACCAGTATCATGCTGTTTTGGTTGCTGTAGCCTTCTAACATAGTTTAAAGGCAGGTAGCATGATGCCTCCAGTTTTGTTCATTTTGCTTAGGATTCTCTTAGCTATAAGGGCTCTTTTTTGGTTGCATATGAAATTTAAAGTAGTTTTTTCTAATTCTGTGAAGAAAGTCAATGGTAGCTTGTTGGGGATGCCATTGAATCTGTAAATTACTTTGGGCAGTATGGCCATTTTCACAATATTGATTCTTCCTATCCATGAGCATGGAATGTTTTGCCATTTGTTTGTGTCCTCTCTTATTTCCTTGTGCAGTGGTTTGTAGTTCTTCTTGAAGAGGTCCTTCACATCCCTTGTAAGTTGTATTCCTAGGTATTGTATTCTCTTTGTAGCAATTGGGAATGGGAGTTCACTCATGATTTGGCTCCCCATTTGTCTATTACTGGTGTATAGGAATGCTTGTGATTTTTGCACATTGATTTTGCATGCTGAGACTTTGCTGAAGTTGCTTATCAGCTTAAGGAGACTTGAGGCTGAGACGATGGGGTTTTCTAAAAATACAATCCTTTCATCTGCAAACAGAGACAATTTGACTGCCTCTCTTCCTAGTTGAATACCCTTTATTTTTCTCTTGCCTGATTCCCCTGGCCAGAACTTCCAATACTATGTTGAATGGGAGTGGTGTGAGAGGGCATCCTTATCTTGTGCTAGTTTTCAAAAGGAATGCTTCCAGCTTGTGCCCATTCAGTATGATATTGGCTGTGGGTTTGTCATAAATAACTTTTATTATTTTGAGATACATCCATCAATACCTAGTTTGTTGAGATTTTTTAGCATGAAGGGGTGCTGAATTTTATCAAAGGCCTTTTCTGCATCTATTGAGATAATCATTTGTTTTTGCCATTAGTTCTGTTCATGTGATGGATTACATTTATTGATTTGCATATGTTGAACCAGCCTTGCATCCCAGGGATGAAGCCCACTTGATCATGGTGGATAAGCTTTTTGATGTGCTGCTGGATATGGTTTGCCAAGATTTTCTTGAGGATTTTTGCATCAATATTCATCAGGGATATTGGCCTGAAATTTTCTTTTTTTGTTGTGTCTCTGCCAAGTTTTGGTATCAGGATGATGCTGGCCTCATAAAATGAGTTAGGGAGGATTCCCTCTTTTTCTATTGACTGGAATAGTTTCAGAAGGAATGGTACCAGCTCCTCTTGTACCTCTGGTAGAATTTGGCAGTGAATCTGTCTGGTCCTGGGTTTTTTGTTTGTTTGTTTGTTTGGTAGGCTATTAATTGCTGCCTCAATTTCAGAACTTGTTATTGTTCTATTCAGGGATTTGACTTCTTCTTGATTTAGTTTGAGAGTGTGTATGTGTCCAGGAATTTATCCATTGCTTCTAGATTTTCTAGTTTATTTACTTAGAGGTGTTTATAGTATTCTCTGATGGTAGTTTGTATTTCTGTGGGATCAGTGGTGATATCCCCTTTATTTTTTTTTATTGTGTCTATTTGATTCTTCTCTCTTTTCTTCTTTATTAGTCTGGCTAGCGGTCTATTTTGTTAATCTTTTCAAAAAAGCAACCCCTGGATTCACTGATTTTTTTTGAAGGTTTTTTTCTGTCTCTATCTGCTTCAGTTGTGCTCTGAACTTAGTTATTTCTTGTCTTCTGATAGCTTTTGCATTTGTTTGCTATTGTTTATCTATTTCTTTTAATTATGATGTTAGGGTGTCAATTTTAGATCTTTCCCACTTTCTCCTGTGGGCATTTAGTGCTGTAATTTTCCCTCTAAACACTGCGTTAGCTGTGTCCCAGAGATTCTGGTATGTTGTGTGTTTGTTCTTATTGGTTTCAAAGAACATTTATATCTGCCTTAATTTTGTTATTCATTCAGGAGCAGCAGTAATAATTCAGGAGCAGGTTCAGGATTAAGAAACTCACTCAGAACTGCACAACTACATGGAGGCTATATACTTTTATCAAGTTATATCAAATTATATGTCTGATGAATTTTATTGCCTGCAAATGACAATTCAATAAGATTGATATCACAAAAAATAAAAATAAAATATAATAAAAAGTATACTCTTCAAACTGAAGTTTTAAGAAGTTTTTGAGGGAAAAAGATGAATTTCTAGCCTAGTTGGCTTTCATACCTAAGAAAGTAACAGGAAAATATATTCTTTGAGATTGAGAAAGCACACAATGCTACACATGTACAATTATTAAAAGCATACCACCCCCCTACACAACATGTTTTCTTGACAACATACCTTTAATGAAAGAAAAAAAAGAAAGAAAACAAAATTAAATACTCATAAAAAGGAAACTACAGCATAATATTCCAACTGCTCATTCAGTACTATCTGGAGTCCTTATCAGCTTTCCCTCAGCAAGAATTTTTTTCTATTTTCTTATTGACGATTTGATCTTTTGTCTGCCTGCCTCAAACCTCTGACCTCCTTTGTCAATTGTCTATTGATTACACTAACTTATACGACATAGAGTTACATTCTCATCCCACATAGGACCAATTGCATTTCCACACAGATTCAAAATATAGTCTTTCTTCTCTATTCCTACTTTCTCCACTACACTGTAATGGAAAGCTTAATGCATCCTGCCAATGACCACATCTTACACTTATAACCTAGATCCCATCTCCAACTGTCTTCTGAGCCCTTCCCATCCCTCTTTTTTTGCCCTTCCCATCCCTCTTTTTCCACTTCTACCTCACTTTTGTATCCTTCAAAAAAATGTATTGACAGTGTTAATTCTCTGACTTGACTTTCTCATATTCCAATCTCTTTCACCCATTCTAATCTTGTTCCCTTCTCTGCTAAATCTTGCTGTGTTCACAAGTGACCTAGTTGCTGTTGCTGAATCAAATCTATACCTTTTAGTCCTCATTCTTCATTAATTTTGTATTGCATATTTCAGTTGCCTATTTAGTACCTCTTATTCCTTTCTTCCTTCCTAACAGGATTCTAGTTAATCTGGGCAAATAACCCATCACCACCTAGCCAGGTGCCTTAGGAGATGTCGATCCTAAACTCAGCACCATTGGAATTAGTCAATTAGCATGATACCCCTTCTATGGCACATGAAGAAATGAGCAAGTGTCCCAATTGTAGTGAACAGAACATAAGGAGATGTTAGTAGGTTTAAAAATATATATATTTTTTCAAGGGACGCATACTCATATAACTCTATTTTCCACTGTCAAGAGGGGCACCAAACTTAAGAATTATACTGTGGATGGCAAAGAAAAGAGCCATAAAAATTGTGCTCCTTTATATCCTTGTTGAGAGGCTGCATTAATAAACCCTAGCATGTTGATATCGTTTGAATGTGAGTCCCCACCCATATATCATATTGAAATGTAATCCCCAATGTTGGAGGTAGGGCTTATTGGAAGGTGACTGGAGCAAGGGGATGGTTTATCATGAATGGTTTAGCATCATCCCCCTTGGTACTGTCCTTGAGATAGTGAGGAAGCTTGTGAGACCTGGTCATTTAAAAGTATGAGGCATCTCCTCCCTCGCTCTCTTGCTTCTGCTCTAGCCATGTGATATGCCTCCTTCCTTTTCACTTTCTGCCATGATTGTAAGTTTCCTGAGGCCTCCCCAGAAGCTAAGCAGATGCCAGCATCATGCTTCCTGTAGAGCTTGTAAAACGGAACTATAGGCCAATTAAACCCCTTTTCTTTATAAATTACCCAGTCTCAAGTATTTCTTTATAGCAACATAAGAATGCAGAAATATATGTGTGATCCAGTATAAGTTCTTGTTGTTTATGACAATCTTAGTGCATCCAAAATCTCCTTCTCAGCAGCATTTGAGACTATCTCTATGACAGTTCCCCGATATTCCTCCTATCTCTTTAGCTACTTCTCCACATTCTGCTTTGTGTAATCCCACTCCTCTTCCTGACCCCAAATTTGTGTGGTCCTGAGGCCTCATCTCCCACTCTTCAACAGGACTGGTCTATTGTCGTTTGCTTAATTGGATAAGGTTTGTCTTCCTTAAGTTCCCTACATATGCTGATATTTTGCCACAAGGTTTCTCTCACAGTCTGTCTGTCTGCATAGATTCTATTCATTCTTCAGGGCATATCTTAAATATCATTTCCTCTGAACAGCTTTTATTGCACCCCCTAGGCTATTTCAGCCCTACTATAATTCTTCACAGTTTCCTCTGCTTCTTAAATTAGCAATTGACATAATTTATTTTTTTAATATCTGGATAGCATCAGTAACAACACTTTTTGGAATTGAAGAAAAATAAAAATTAGAAAATATTACAGATAAATATAGATATAAATATTGGACAGCATAATGCTAAATAAAATATATATTGAAATAAACATCTATATAGTCTTATATTGAAGAATAAAGAGGTGGTTCGATATCATGAAGTTAATAATATCCATAGTATGTGAAGAAACGATAATATTCCTTGAATCTAATTAGCCATATATGAATTCAGTAACATTTCTCATCAAAGAAAAGTAAATCCTATTCATGTAGTCTTTCTAAATTAATTATTAGGTTTAATGAAATTCTTACTAACATGTCAACTATGTTTTTAAAATGTTTTTAAAGGAAATGTCTGTAATTTTTTTCTAAAAATGTTATTTGTAAATAATGTTCCTGAAATAATTGTCCAAAATGATGTTCTAAAGTATGTCTAATAGAATACATAATCTAGAATATCCAGAATAATTTTAAAAATAAAGCACAATGAAGCAATTTTCAGTCATTATTAAAAGGCATTATAAAATTAAGATTATTAAAATTAGTAAGCAAGGAGACTAGATAATTGACAGATCAATAGAACTGTTTGAAGACTGAAGAAGTAGACAAAAGGTATTTATATGTATAGAAATATATATCTATTCATATATACACACACATATATCAACATATGCATATCATCGTAGAAAAATTATTTTGTAAAAATCATGTAGCAATTTTTAAGTTAATGTTGTATCATAG
Source organism: Hylobates moloch (assembly GCF_009828535.3). Classification (NCBI taxonomy): domain Eukaryota; kingdom Metazoa; phylum Chordata; class Mammalia; order Primates; family Hylobatidae; genus Hylobates; species Hylobates moloch. Next base: position 66,389,892 of record NW_026652292.1, on the reverse strand, counting down.
AATAAAATATATATTAAGGAGATTCAATATCTTATTGTAACATAAAAATAAATATTATTAATACAAAATAAATTATAGTTGACTGTTTTAGAAATAATATAATATTACCAAAGGCTGAAATTTAAAATGAAGTCATTGAGAATACTACAATTATATTGAAAGAGAACACCATGAAGTAAAGTAAAACAAATGGCAAATAGAGAAAATATTTAAAATATATATGTAAAAGACATAACACAGTAAAATGTTATTTCAAACTAGGAACAAAAAGACAACGTTCATGCACCAGCCTAGTTTTCTCCTACATTCCCAGTTGTGTGTTCTCAATCCTCTCAGCTAGCCTTCTATTCACTCTACGTTGATAATTAAAGAGATGTATTACATCGTAATGTTAAAAGCACAAATTCTCAGGTACAACAGACCTGAATTCCACTTGTACTGCCATTCTTTATAGCTTTCTGAATTTGGGTAGACTACTTGGCATCAATGATCCCACATTTGTAATGTAGGTAAGAAGCACATATTTTATAGGATTTTTGTGAAGAAGATTTATTCTTGAGTAAAGCACTGTGAGTTTTATTCTAGTTCCTAGTACATAGTAAGGGCAATATTTTAGTACACATATAAATAAAAAAATTAAAACAGAGCATTAGTATAAAAAATGAAAATTCTATGTTTTAAATTTTTACAGGATTATTGAACATTAGCTAAATTTGGTAAGACATAAAGGAAGCATAAAACCCAATAAGAAAGAAACAAATAAGCCAAAATCAATACCAAATAGATCTGATATGATGATAAATGTAAATGTGTTAAACTTTCCAATACAAAATTATCAGAGAGTATGTGAAATCATTAACATGGCTACTTGTTGTCTACAGGGATAACATGAAAGATGTGCCCTGTGTATTGTTTATTATCAAAATGAGAATTTAAAAATATGTATATGCGAAAGGAGCTCTTTTGGAAATGAATGAAGTGCCAAGTGGAACCACTCCAATTTTCAGTGATGATGGTAGATGGTTTAAAATTACAGACATGGCCGGGCGTGGTGGCTCACGTTTGTAATCCTAGCACTTTGGAAGACCGAGGCGGGCGGATGACGAGGTCAGGAGATCAACACCACGGTGAAACCCCGTCTCTACTAAAAATACAAAAAAATTAGCCGGGCGTGGTGGCAGGAGCCTGTAGTCCCAGCTACTCAGAGAGGCTGAGGCAGGAGAATGGCGTGAACCCAGGAGGCGGAGCTTGCAGTGAGCCGAGATTGCGCCACTGCACTCCAGCCTGGGTGACAGAGCGAGACTCCGTCTCAAAAAAAAAAGAAGTTTGAATTAAAAATATGCAAGTGTAGTAACCTAACTGGTTCCTATATCCTTTTGGCCTCCACATAATGAGATTGAACAAGCTATCCGAGTGCTGCAGCAAAGGTTAAAGACTCAGAGACAACTATATGAGGGAGAAATAAACTTTTCATTAGAAGACAGTTATAGTTAGATCAAAAAGGCTTTGGAAATTCCCTGGGGAAAATGCCTTAATTAGCAAGGTCACACACTCTGGAGTATATTTATTTATTTTCTTTTAGTTATTTTATTGTTTTAATAGCAACCTATATTGGAGACTTTTCTAGACATCCTATTCTCTCTATACTTTTATTCAGTAGCCTCTTCAAATTTTCATGAGATCTTTTAAATTGATGTGATTTGTCACTGCTCTCTTTTCTTTCTAATACCTTTTTCTCCCAATTCTATATTTATTTGCTCATTCTTTCAAAAATTTATAATGGAGTCAAGACCCCTTATTGTGTCTCTTCTCCGGAAATACTTTTTTCTCTAACTGGGTAGAAAAGCTACAAAAAACAACATTTTTTGTTTCAAGGCTTTTTTTTTCTAATTTCTATATAATTTTCTCTAGTCATATAATATTTGTTCTTAATTGTTCAAATAGTTTTATACAGTCCACCTATACGAACTGTGAATATATTTTAAAATTAATTTTGATTTTCAAGTATATTATTATTTTCATACCGTCAGAATACAGAAATGTGCTTTATTTCTCTTTTGGAACCTCACTTTTGGGCAGGTTTACTGAATAAACTAATAACCTAATCTTTGTCATATAAAGTATTCAGTATGTACTAGAGTAAAATAAATCTCTATAACTTTAAAACTTCAATATTTTCTTCTCCATGAAACTTTCAGTATGCAAAACTATCTAGACTAAATGTGAAATCATATTTTCCCCCAATAAATGCTCTTTTTTTCATATAAAGGTGGAAAGTCAACATAAAAAGTGTATTAATTCCTCTTTCTTTAAATGCTTTTAGTAAATAGTTCTCTGTCCAAAAATGAGAAAATGTGGAATATTCTAACCCCAGACTAAATCACTCACCAGTTAAAAGTATCTGTTTCTAAATTATTTTAATCATGTTGAAACTGCAAATAAAAATACGTGTGGTATTTTAAAGAATCACAAGCACTTTGAGATTTATGAAATGAGGGCACTTTGGCCATTTTTCCATTCAGCTGTTGCAACCATGAGAGTTATTGATGGATTAACGGTATGTGTAAGTGGCAGCGATATAAGTAGGTGGAAAGTTGCAGAAGTCTGGAATGTGTAAGTTTTATGTCAAGTGACTTTGAAATGTAGAATTCTTGCAGTTCACTTACAGCAACATGAAATAGCTATTAGGTTCCAATTTTAGCCTCTGTAATTGGTTCACTGAAAAACAATAATACACCAAAATTCTATTGGAGCAATTTTTCTATAGCAACAAGGCTTGCTTTTATTACCTGTGCATTTTAGTTTAGTTTTTAACAGAGTCAGGTAATTCCCAAAGAGGTTTGTATGTTTCCATTGAATTTTTTAAAGTAATGAGTTTTCAGCATATAATTGAAAGATAGAATAGAAAGTTAATTTTGCAGTGGAAGTTTCAGGAACCAATAGACCACATTTGTAATGCATTCCAGCAGACAGGGACTTGCCACATTTGTTCGATAGGATCCAAGTGATTACTTCCATCAGTGGTTAATTAGCAGGGGATAAAATTTCAGTATGTTCTGAAATGTAAACTGCTACTTAAATGTTTCACCCATTTTACATCTAATATTCAAAATCATGGCAGCTGGTCAGTGAGGTAGGAATTGGGCCCTCATTGTTCCCTGCCACTCACTATGCTGTGTGGGACTACCTGACAGGAGAAAACAGGTGGCTTTTTGGTCTTCAGTTGCCCAAGCAGATAAAATTACTTAAAAATATTATATTGTTAAAAGGTCCATATAAAAAAGAAATTTATAAGTATTCTAAAAATGGCAAAACCTCCTTGCAATAAAATATGTGTTTAAGTCACAGCACACAGTATAGAATCTTTGAACACACATTGCTCAGAGCTTCATGTAGGAAACTTGAGCAAGTTAATATGTAGCAGAGTGCTGCCTGAGAGCTTTCTGTGTGAATGACCACATGCTGAAGTATCTACCAAATCACCATGCCATGTTGAAGCAGCCCTCAAATCACTATGCCATTGCTTCTCTGAACTATGGTTCTACTAATAAATGAAAGTTTCCTTTGACAACTTTAGAAAAAGAATATATTGCCTCAATAAATCTTATTCTTATTTGGAAAGCATGGTGGATGTGCTCTAGGATAATACCCATGATCCTCACTTCTTGGTGTTCAAATGCTTGTGTAGTTCCCTTATCCTAAATCTGGACATGGCCTATGGCTTGTCTCTAACCTACAGAACATGGCAAAGGTGAGGTTATGTAGGTAATTAGGCATACATAATTATGCACATAATGTTGTAGTGCTTGCCTTCCTGGAGTCTCTCTCTTTTGTTGAATGTGACGAAGCAAGTGGATATTTTGGGAAACTTCATGTGCAAGAAGCTGTGAGCACCTCTAAAAATTAGAGCAGCATTTGACTGATAGCCCCAAAGAACCTGGAGCCCTCAGCCTTACACATGCAAGAAACGGAATTCTTGTAACAATTTGAGTAAACTTGAAAGTGGATCCTTCCCCTAGTTAAGCCTCAGAAGAGACCATATTCCCAGCCAATGTATTGCTATAGCATTGTAGAGGGCACAGTTTAGCTGTGCCAGGACACCTGACTCATAGAAACTGTAAGATAATGAACACCTCGTGTTGTTTTAAGCCATTAAATTTGTGTCGATATTGTCACACAGTAATTAATACAGAAGACACAGCTTATACCTGGATATTTACTCTTTGGCACTTATGCCAATACAAAACCCAGAATAGACACACAGGAGAAACTCGGTAGAAGGTGTTTTTAATTTAGTATCATATGGTTTCAACCAACATCACAATGAAATCTATTGGTTTTTAGAAGTCTTCATTTAGAGACTATTTTACTGATCCATTTCTCTAAGTAAAAGGTATAAGGTCACAACATACATAATAGCCAATGGGCCAAATTAGATATGCGGACATGCTCTGTGTGTGGACTACATTTTTTTTTTTACTTGATATGTTTAGCCATAAGAAAACAACTTTGCTGTGTTCATGTAAAGTCTAAATATCTGGAATATAATGAAACATCTGGCAACACTGTGTTTATATTCTTTTTGGAAACAGGCAACAGAAACGGAGAAGTAGCTACTCTCTTAAACCAAGATGCCTATTGTCCAATTCAGCTCAGTCCAAACCACTTCCTGTTGTTTTCCACACTGAGGCCAAATATTGGTAGTCTTTTGTTATTCTCCAGCCATTCATTTAATTTAACTATTGGCCCATTTAACAAATTTACATACTTCTTTTACCCCATTCTAATATTTCTAAGTATTAAATTATATCACCAACAGGTATCACATATGGACTGTATTTATTTATAGTTATTTCTCTTGGAAATCAATTACTGAGATAAATCATCTTTGACTTTCATTAAAATAATCATCTTCAAGGGACTCAGGGGCTGATTGTAAGTCAAAAGTGTATCCAGAATTGTGTGGGATGGTGTCAATTTACTACAATCTAGCATCCCCTTTTATTCATTGATGTGTCCTGGTTCAGATGCTGAATTATTCAGTCAATTGGTTGTGTATTGCCAAAGACAGATCTTGTATAAAATGACCCAAATTCCCCAGTGTCACACAAATAAGTTGGTAAGATTCAGTTGATTCTGAATATGGATCATCTGGGCAAGATGATATTTCTTAGGCTTGGTCACACATCTATGGTCAGTAAGACATTGGCTATGAGGCTCATCTGATGTTGGTTGAACTAAATCAGATGCCCAGGGGCTGGAGTATCTGATTTACTGGCTGATGTAGGATGGCTTTGGTTGGGATCACTGGAGTGACTTAGTTCTATTCTCTCTGGGCTAACCTAGGAATATTCTCCTGGTTTTGGCAGAGAAGCAAGACTGGGCAAGTTCTATCACACAGTTCCTCTTCAAATTCCTGCTGTGTCACATCTGCTAGTATCTCATTGGCCAAAATAAACCTCATGGTAGAGTTCACGGTGAGAACTGGAGATCAATAAAAGTTATTTTGCAAAAGATATGGTTACAGAGTAGTTGCAGAATTGGGGCTCTTAATACAATCCATCTGTCACAGATGTTACCCTATGTTTATCAGCTTTTTCAATATTGGAACAGTAATTTTAATTAAAATATTCACATGGAGACCACATGTCTAGATAATTTCATGAAATATTCTGGTTTTACAAAATGTTAGAACTATATAAAGTCAATGGAATAGATTAATCCAGAATGGTTGAAATAAAAATATCACATAGAATTTACTATGCCCTAACTAAATTTACATGTTATGCAGTTTGTTTCCAATGATTATTTCGAATCCAGATTCAGTACTTATTACCTAAAAATTATTAATTCAAAATGATTAAGAAATTTACCTCTGTCAAGATTTTATATTGATCTACTTTTGTGTTATCCATTCACTTCTCATCTTATGTACTGTACCAGGAATAACAATTGTATGTGTATGGTGTGTGTATTTGTTTGTGTTTTGTGTCACAAACCTTTTAAAACGTGTAAAATTCTGAAGTCTCATTTAAAACTGCAAAAACAAAGAATAATTTAAAAAGGTCTCATTAACACAAGTTTCCTAAGCTGCTTCAAAATAAAGGATTTCAAATTCGGAAGATTCTACATATCATATCCAGCCCTTGACAGTCCATACAATGCATATTATTATATTTAAAACACCAATAAGTCTCATAAAACAAATAAAACTTAAATTTTGTTAAAATTAATATTTTACTACTTTATTTGCTTAAATAATCACTTGTATCATGAACTTATATATAGCCTGAAAATTTTGTATTTTGTAGTAGGATATGTGGTCAAAAATGTTTACTTTATGGACTCTTTAGAAGTTGCATTGACACGTGTGGTTCTCTCCAGTTCCCTGCTAAATACCTATGTATGGTTTCTGCATTCTATAGTTTAATATTTATATGGCCCTAAAATTTAGTGGCTCTCAAAATCTCACACACATTCATGCATTCTATGGCTCTCTCTCTCTCTCTCTCTCTCTGTTTCCACATTGTATCTGATTTCCAACTCAAAAATATTCTGTACTTTTTTCTTAATGTCTTTTATTTTTATTATTTTTATTGTTTCTGCTGTTTGATTTAGCTGCTGTATTCATGGTAAATTATGATTATAGATAGAAATGTTGACATTTTAATTTTGCTAATTAAAAGATTATTTATGTTCTGCTGATAATTGGCCATCTCATCTCTGCACAAAGACTGAATTGTTTTTGGTGGCGCTAAGCATTGCTTTCTTGTATAAATGCCACTTCTACAGTGGAAATATAAGCACCCTGGTAAAGCACTGTATAATTGCTACTTTTCTCCTCTATCATAATTTGGACTCCAGATAATCAACAAATAATTTTTTTTCTCAAATCCTCATTTTACAGAAGAGGAAACTGAGGCTTACGTGGGTGAAGCAATCTGCCTAAGATAATGTAACGAATAAGTGACAGCTTAGATTGAAACCCAATTAATTCCAATTAACTAAATAAATATATAAGATTGTGAATAAAACATAGGATTGTCAATATGGTGAGAGAGGTCAACCATAATATGTAGGAATAGAGAGTAGAGTGAAAAAATATTCAAAGAGAGTAGTGTAAGTTTGAGGATTCAAGTTAGAAAATGTATCTACTGTTAACATACGCATCACTATTATTAAAAAATTGAAGTTAATAAGGTAATTTATGTAGCAATGTTAAATATATACTTGAAAGACTAAAATGATATAAATGGTTTCGTTATGAAATCAAGAGCATTGCGTTTCAAGATCACAATCAATACAACTCAAATACATCAATGCTATGTATATAATTAGACATTTATTAAAAGCAAGACACTGTCACAGATATTGTAATGTATACAATTTTTAAGACATGATCATTGGTTTCAAAAGGTGTATCATTAAAGAAGGAAAGAAAATATATGTTGTTTGAAAATTAAAATAAATAGTTGGCAACACCTTTCTCTAGGCAGAGAATGTGCTTAATTTTACATTTATGTTTTTAATCTTCAAATATGTGCAAGCAATTCTGTTGATTGACACATGCAAAAGCTGCTTTGCTGATGTTATAATAATATTCATGTAATTGTGAAGAAAGGGGTTGTGTCAATCCTCTTGCAGCACCAGGGCTTAGGGCAACAAAAATACTTATTCACTTTGTAGTGGAGAAAGCAAACAGATACCATCTTTTTAATGGTTGAAAGTTAATATTACCAAAGATGGGAAAAATAGACATTCTATTAGTCTGTTCTCACACTGCTAATGAAGACATACTCACAACTGGGTAATCTATTAAGGAAAGAGGTTTAATTGACTCACAGTTCCACATGGCTGGGAAGGCCTTACAATCATTGCGGAAGGTGAATAAGAAGTAAAGGCATGCCTTAGAGGGCCACAGGAAAGAGAGCGTGTGCAAAGGAACTCCTGTTTATAAAACCATCGCATCTCGTGAAACTTATTCACTATCACAAGAACAGAACTGGAAAGACCTGCCCGCATGAATCAATTACGTTCCACAGGGTCCCCCCCACAAGTGGGAATTATGGGAGTTATAACTGAAGATGAGATTTGGGTGTGGACAGAGCCAAACCATATCATTTCACCCCAGCCCCTCCCAAATTTAATATCCTCACATTTCAAAACCAATCATGCCTTCCCACCAGTCTCCCAAAGTCTTAACTCATTTCAGCATTAACTCAAAAGACCACAGTCCAAAGTCTCATCTGAGACAAGTCAAGTCCCTTCCACCTAAGAGCCTGTAAAATCAAAAGCAAGTTAGTTACTTCCTAGATAAAACAGGCGTACAGGCATTGGGTAAATATACCCATTCTAAATAGGATGAATTGGTGAAAATGAAGGGGCTACGGGCCCCATGCAAGTCTGAAATCCAGTGGGGGAGTCAAATCTTAAAGCTCCAAAATGATTTCCTTTGACTCCATGTCTCAATCCAGGTCACCCTAATGCAAGAGGTGGGTTACCGTGGTCTTGGGCAGCTCTGCCCCTGTGGCTTTGCAGGATATAGCTCACCTCCTGGCTGCTTTCATGGGCTAATGTTGAGTGTCTGTGGCTTTTCTAGGTGCACAGTGCAAGCTGTCAGTGGATCTACCATTCTGAGGTCTGGAGGACAGGGCCCCTATTTTCACAGCTCTGCTAGGCAATGCCCTAGTGGTGACTCTGTGTGGGGTCTCCAACCCCAAGTTTCCCGTCTGTACTGCCCTAGCAGAGGTTCTCCATGAGGGCTCTGCCTCTGCAGCAAACTTTTGCCTGGACATCCAGGCATTTCCACAGATCCTCTGAAATCTAGGCAGAGGTTCCCAAACCTCAATTCTTGACTTCTGTGCACCCGGAGGCTGAACACCACATGGAAACTGCCAAGGCTTGGGGATTGTGCCTGCTGAAGCTACAGCCCAAGCTGTACATTGGCCCATTTTTGCCACAGCTGGGATGCAGGGCACTGAGTCCTGAGACTGCACAAAGCTGCAAGGCCCTGGGTCTGGCCCATACAACCATTCTTTTTCCTTTTATGTCTCCAGGCCTGTGATTGGAGGGGCTGCCATGAAGACCTCTGATATGCCCTGGAGACATTTTTTTCCCCATTGTCTTGGCGATTAACATTTGGCTCCTCATTACTTATGCAAATTTTGGCAGCCTGTTTGAATTTCTCCTCAGAAAATAGGTTTTCCTTTTCTACTTTTAACAGTACCCAAGTCACATCTTGAATGCTTTGCTGCTTAGAAATTTCTTCTGCCAGATACCCTAAATCATCTCTCTTAAGTTCAAAGTTTCACAGATCTCTAAGGCAGGTGCAGAATGCTTCCAGTCTCTTTGCTAAAACATAGCAAGAGTCACCTTTATTCTAATTTCCAGCAAGTTCCTCATCTAAATCTGAGATGAGCAGCATTTTGTCCAATCCGTTCAACAACTGTCTAGGAAGATCCAAACTTTCCCACATTTTTCTATCTTCTTCTGAGCCCTCCAAACTATTCCAATCTCTGCTTGTTACTCAGTTCCAAACTCACTTCCACATTTTTGGGTGTCTTTATGGCAGTGCTCTATTCCTGGTACCAATTTACTGTATTCATTTGTTCTCATGCAGCTAATAAAGACATACCCAAGACTGGGTAATTTATGAAGGAAAGAGGTTTAACTGACTCACAGTTCCACCTGGCTAGGGAGGCCTCACAATTATGACAGAAGGTGAATGAGAAGCAAAGGCATTTCTCACATGGCCGCAGGCAAGAGAGCCTGTGCAGAGGAACTGTTCTTTATAAGACCATCAGATCTTGTGAGAATTATTCATTATCATGAGAACAGCATGGGAAAGACCTGCCCCCACGATTCAGTTACCTCCCACATGGGAATTATGGGAGCTACAATTCAAGATGATATTTTGGTGGGGATACAGCCAAGCCATATCAGACATCATGTGCCTCCTAATATGCTGAGAAGAATGAAACATCACTTCTAGGTTCTGTTGTTGTTCTGTGTTCTATGTTGTTTCTGCCAAAAATGGCTAATCTGAATCTATTTAAGGTAAAATAGTTGAAAGACCTACTTGGGAGGGAATTATACAAAATAACTAGCCTGTTTCCATAAAAAAAAAAATCAAGCTCAAGAAAGGAGGAACTAATCTAAATTCAAGGGAGTGAAAGAGGCATGACCACTAAATGAGCTGTGATCCTGGATAGACTTTTGGCCAGGAGATAAAAGGGTAAAAAGGAGGAAGTTTTGTTTATTTGCTTTTATGTGTGTGTGTATGTGTGTGTATATATATATATATGGCATTATTTGAACAAGAACAAAATGTTAATGGGATCTATGATTTATAAGGTAACTGGCACTGTGTCAATGTTAATTTCTAAATTTAATGAGGACACCGTGTTTACATAGGATGGTATACTTGATCTTAGGAAATGGAAACTGGGGTTATTAGTAGAATGAACATCATGTCAGTGACTTACTCTCAAATGCACATGCACAAACACACATGTACAGAACTGTAAGTCAATTGTGATAAATGTTGGCAACTTTGTGTGTTGAACCTACTTCAAAATAAAAATTAAAAAGTGAAGAAATAACGATTATAACATAAACTCACGAGATATTTTATCTTTCTAACTACATACTTGTTATAAGATTACATAATATATAGTATATATTTTAATTAAAACATTTTTCCTTTAACACTTCCCACCAAAAGGCCTAGAAAAAAAATGATTAACCCAATAGCAGTAAGCATTCCTGGTGCCCAGACTGTGCTATCGAAACATAATTTTTTTCTTTTTTTTTTTTTTTTTTGAGATGGAGTCTCGCTCTGTCACCACGATGGAGTGCAGTGGTATGATCTTGGCTCACTGCAACCTCCAACTCCCTGGTTCAAGTGATTCTTCTGCCTCTGCCTCCTGAGTAGCTGGGATTACAGGCACAGGCCACCATGCCCCACTAATTTTTGTATTTTTACTAGAGACAGGGTTTCGCCATGTTGGCCAGGATGGTCTTGATCTCCTGACCTCATGATCCACCCACCTTGGCCTCTCAAAGTACTAGTATTACAGGTGTGAGCCACCACGCCGGCCTAAAATATCATTTCTTATTAAAATACTTCATATTTCTTAGCAAAAAGACTGATTTGAAATCTGGGTCAGAAAATGTATACAGTTTAAGCCTGAAATGTCTCATTATACCAGAGAGTTTATAAGACAATCAAGGAATGCCTGTATCACATCAAAAGAGTCAACTTAGAGAGAAGTCCCACTAGCAAAAATTAGGACAATTTAAACATTAAAAACAACAATATTTGCACCAGATTGAAACTCATCAAATGTTTTAATTCATGAATTAATAGTAATATAATAGTCACCTTTAGAAAATAATTTTAAAAGGCAATTGTTTATATTAAACACTAGAAAATCAAAGGCAAGTTATGTAGACAAATTCAAAGAAACAGAATTGTTTGTTAGAAAAGATCAGTGATATTGACAAACCTCTATCAAAAATTGCCAAAGAAAATGTTACTTCAGACACAAATTACAAATGTCAAAAATTAAACAGAAGATATCACTAAAGAAACCTGCAGATACCAAAAGGATAGTAAAGAAATGCTTTGAACAACTCTATACACACAAATTTGATAACGGATGAAATGGACCAATTTCTTGAAAAACTCAAACCACTCCACTTCGTCCAATATAAAATAGATAACTTGAGTAACGCTATAACTGAAAAAAAATTCCTTTTTTAGAAACCTCTGTCTTGTTTAAAATAATATTCCACGTCCATATAGCTTCACGGTATAATTCTATCAGACGTTCAATGAATGAATACCAATTCTCTTTCAGAAAATAGAAGGGACTGTTTTACATTTAATGTATAAAGCTGGTATTACCCTGATAGCAAATCCAGACAAAGACAATATTATCAAAAGAAGAAGACTACACCAATATCCCTCTCTAATATAGATGCAAAAATCTTTAACAAATTATCAACATACAGAATTCAGCAATCTTTTTTTTAATTATTGTACTTTAAGTTTTAGTGTACATGTGCACAATGTGCAGGTTTGTTCCATATGTATCCATGTGCCATGTTGGTTTGCTGCACCCATTAACTCGTCATTTAGCATTAGGTGTATCTCCTAATGCTATCCCTCCCCTGTCCCCCCACCCCACAACAGTCCCCGGAGTGTGATGTTCCCCTTACTGTGTCCATGTGTTCTCATTGTTCAATTCCCACCTATGAGTGAGAACATGCGGTGTTTAGTTTTTTGACCTTGCAATAGTTTACTGAGAATGATGATTTCCAGTTTCATCCATGTCCCTACAAAGGACATGAACTCATCATTTTTTTATGGCTGCATAGTATTCCATGGTGTATATGTGCCACATTTTCTTAATCCAGCCTACTGTTGTTGGACATTTGGCTTGGTTCCAAGTCTTTGCTATTGTGAATAGTGCTGCAATAAACGTATGTGTGCATGTGTCTTTATAGCAGCATGATTTATAGTCCTTTGGGTATATACCCAGTAATGGGATGGCTGGGTCAAATGGTATTTCTAGTTCTAGATCCCTGAGGAATCGCCACACTGACTTCCACAATGGTTGAATTAGTTTACAGTCCCATCAACAGTGTAAAAATGTTCCTATTTCTCCACATCCTCTTCAGCACCTGTTGTTTCCTGACTTTTTAATGATGGCCATTCTAACTGGTGTGAGATGGTATCTCATTGTGGTTTTGATTTGCATTTCTCTGATGGCCAGTGATGAGCATTTTTGCATGTGTTTTATGGCTGCATAAATGTCTTCTTTTGAGAAGCGTCTGTTCATGTCCTTCGCCCACTTTTTGACGGGGTTGTTGGTTTTTTTGTTGTAAATTTGTTGGAGTTCATTGTAGATTCTGGATATTAGCCCTTTGTCAGATGGGTAGGTTGTGAAAATTTTCTCCCATTTTGTAGGTTGCCTGTTCACTCTGATGGTAGTTTCTTTTGCTGTGCAGAGGCTCTTTAGTTTAATTAGATTCCATTTGTCAATTTTGGCTTTTGTTGCCATTGCTTTTGGTGTTTTAGACATGAAGTCCTTGCCCATGCCTATGTCCTGAATGGTAATGCCTAGGTTTTCTTCTAGGGTTTTTATGGTTTTAGGTCTGACATGTACGTCTTTAATCAATCTTGAATTAATTTTTGTATAAGGTGTAAGGAAGAGATACAGTTTCAGCTTTCTACATATGGCTAGCCAGTTTTCCCAGCACTATGTATTAAATAGGGAATCCTTTCCCCATTGCTTGTTTTTGTCAGGTTTGTCAAAGATCAGATAGTTGTAGATATGTGGCGTTATTTCTGAGGGCTGTGTTCTGTTCCATTATCTATATCTCTGTTTTGGTACCAGTACCATGCTGTTTTCAATCTTTTAAAAGAATTACATAGCAATATCAAGTGGAGTTTATTGGAGGAATTTAAAGCTGGTTTAATATTTTAAAAATCAATCAATATATCGAATTATATTTACAGTGTAAACAAGAAGAATCAGATAACTGTATCAATCCACAGAGAAAAATCATTTGACAAAATTCAACATTTGTTCTTGTGAAAAACTTTCAGGAAAATAGAAATAGAAGAGAACCCTTCAACTTGATAAAGAACATGCACAAAAACTTGCCGCTAATTTATACTTAATTGTAAACTGCTGAATGCTTCTCCTATAAGACTGAGCCCAAGGAAGAATGCCTTCTTTCAACATTTTTACCCATCATAATGCTAGAAGTTTTAGCCAGAGCAATAAGGCAAGAAGGAGGTCTACAGATCAGAAAGTAAGAAATGCAACTGGTCCTGTTTGCCGATGACATGATTCTTGATTCTCTACATAGAAAAATCTTTACATGTCTACAAAAATAAAACAAAAATCAATTAGAAGTAACATATGAGTTTGACAAAGCCACAGAATACAAGATAAACACATAAAATTAATTATATTTATATATATTAGAAATAAACTTGTGGACACCCAAATTAAATATATATTTTAAAAATTCTCTACACTACAATTTTGTTTTTAAATTCTCTGAACTACAATTCCTCAAAAATACAATATTTAGATATAAATCTACCAAAATGTCTATAGTACTTGTATGCTAGCAACTACAATATACTGATTAAAAAAATTTAAAAATCCAAATAGATAGAAAGATACATTGTGTTCATGAATTAGAAGATTCAGTGTAGTAGAGATTTCAGTTCTAAATATAGATATGGTTGTTCTAAAATTAATATGAAAAGATAAAGAAACTAGAATAGTTAAACAAATTTTGTGAAAGAAAAATAAAGTAAGAAAAATAGGGTGGAGCCAAGATGGCCGAATAGGAACAGTTCCGGTCTCCAGCTTCCAGCCCAAGCAACACAGAAGACAGGTGATTTCTGCATTTCTGCTTGAGGTACCGGTTTCATCTCACTAGGGAGTGCCAAACAGTGGGTGCAGGACAGTAGGTGAAGCGCACTGTGCGCGAGCCAAAGCAGGGGGAGGCATTGCCTCACTCGGGAAGCGCAAGGGGTCAGGGAGTTCCCTTTCCTAGTCAAAGAAAGGGGTAACAGACGGCACCTGGAATATCGGGTCAGTCCCATCCTAATACTGCGCTTTTCCAACGGGCCTGGAAAACGGCACACTAGGAGATTGTGTCCCGCACCTGGCTCGGAGGGTCCTATGCCCACGGAGTCTCGCTGATTGCTAGCACAGCAGTCTGAGATCAAGCTGCAAGGCGGCAGCGAGCCTGGGGGAGGGGCGCCCGCCATTGCCCAGGCTTGCTTAGGTAAACAAAGCAGCCAGGAAGCTTGAACTGGGTGGAGCCCACCACAGCTCAAGGAGGCCTGCCTGCCTCTGTAGGCTCCACCTCTGGGGGCAGGGCACAGAGAAACAAAAGCTCAGCAGGAACCTCCACAGACTTAAATGTCCCTGTCTGACTGACAGCTTTGAAGAGAGTAGTGGTTCTCCCAGCACGCAGCTGGAGATCTGAGAACGGACAGACTGCCTCCTAAAGTGGGCCCCTCACCCCTGAGCAGCCTAACTGGGAGGCACCCCCCAGTAGGGACAGATTGACACCTCATTCGGCCGGGTACTCCTCTGAGACAAAACTTCCAGAGGAACTATCAGACAGCTGAATTTCTGGTCTCATGAAAATCCGCTGTTCTGCAGCCACTGCTGCGGACACCCAGCGAAACAGGGTCTGGAGTGGACCTCTAGTAAACTCCAACAGACCTGCAGCTGAGGGTCCTGTCTGGTAGAAGGAAAACTAACAAACAGAAAGGACATCCACACCAAAAACCCATCTGTACATCACCATCATCAAAGACAAAAAGTAGATAAAATCACAAAGATGGGGAAAAAACAGAGCAGAAAAACTGGAAACTCTAAAAACCAGAGCACCTCTTCTCCTCCAAACGAACGCAGTTCCTCACCAGCAACGGAACAAAGCTGGATGGAGGATGACTTTGACAAGTTGAGAGAAGAAGGCTTCAGACGATCAAACTACTCTGAGCTATGAGAAGAAATTCAAAACAAGAGCAAAGAAGTTAAAAACTTTGAAAAAAAATTAGAAGAATGGATAACTAGAATGACCAATGGAGAGAAGGGCTTAAAGGAGCTGATGGAGCTGAAAGCCAACTTTCGAGAACTACGCGAAGACTGCAGAAGCCTCAGTAGCAGATGCGATCAACTGGAAGAAAGGGTACTGCTGATGGAAGATGAAATGAACGAAATGAAGAGAGAAGGGAAGTTTAGAGAAAAAAGAATAAAAAGAAATGAACAAAGCCTCCAAGAAATTTGGGACTATGTGAAAAGACCAAACCTACGTCTGATTGGTGTACCTGAAAATGACGGTGAGAATCAAACCAAGTTGGAAAACACTCTCCAAGATACTATCCAGGAGAACTTCCCCAATCTAGCAAGGCAGGCCAACATTCAGATTCAGGAAATACAGAAAACGCCACAAAGATACTCCTCGAGAAGAGCAACTCCAAGACACATAATTGTCAGATTCACCAAAGTTGAAATGAAGGAAAAAATGTTAAGGGCAGCCAGAGAGAAAGGTCGGGTTACCCACAAAGGGAAGCCCATCAGACTAACAGCTGATCTCCCCGCAGAAACTCTACAAGCCAGAAGAGAGTGGGGGCCGATATTCAACATTCTTAAAGAAAAGAATTTTCAACCCAGAATTTCATATCCAGCCAAACTAAGCTTCATAAGTGAAGGAGAAATAAAATACTTTACAGACAAGCAAAGGCTGAGTGATTTTGTCACCACCAGGCCTGCCCTAAAAGAGCTCCTGAAGGAAGCACTAAACATGGAAAGGAACAACCTGTACCAGCCACTGCAAAAACACGCCAAATTGTAAAGACCATCGAGGCTAGGAAGAAACTGCAGCAACTAATGAGCAAAATAACCAACTAACATCATAATGACAGGATCAGATTCACACATAACAATATTAACGTTAAATGTAAATGGGCTAAATGCTCCAATTAAAAGACACAGACTGGCAAACTGGATAAGGAGTCAGGACCCATCAGTGTGCTGTATTCAGGAAACCCATCTCACGTGCAGAGACACACACAGACTCAAAATAAAGGGATGGAGGAAGATCTATCAAGCAAATGGAAAACAAAAAAAGGCAAGGGTTGCAATCCTACTCTCTGATAAAACAGATTTTAAACCAACAAAGATCAAAAGAGACAAAGAAGGCCATTACATAATGGTAAAGGGATCAATTCAACAAGAAGAGCTAACTATCCTAAATATATATATGCACCCAACACAGGAGCACCCAGATTCATAAAGCAAGTCCTGAGTGACCTACAAAGGGACTTAAACTCCCACACAATAATAATGGGAGATTTTAACACCCCACTGTCAACATTAGACAGATCAACGAGACAGAAAGTTAACAAGGATATCCAGGAATTGAACTCAGCTCTACATAAAGTGGACCTAATAGACATCTACAGAACTCTCCACCCCAAATCAACAGAATATACATTTTTTTCAGCAACACACCACACCTATTCCAAAATTGACCACATAGTTGGAAGTAAAGGTCTCCTCAGCAAATGTAAAAGAACAGAAATTATAACAAACTGTCTCTCAGACCACAGTGCAATCAAACTAGAACTCAGGATTCAGAAACTCACTCAAAACCGCTCAACTACATGGAAACTGAACAACCTGCTCCTGAATGAGTATTGGGTACATAATGAAATGAAGGCAGAAATAAAGATGTTCTTTGAAACCAACGAGAACAAAGACACAACATACCAGAATCTCTGGGACACATTCAAAGCAGTGTGTAGAGGGAAATTTATAGCACTAAATGCCCACAAGAGAAAGCAGGAAAGAACCAAAATTGACACCCTAACATCACAATTAAAAGAACTAGAAAAGCAAGAGCAAACACATTCAAAAGCTAGCAGAAGGCTAGAGATAACTAAAATCAGAGCAGAACTGAAGGAAATAGAGACACAAAAAACCCTTCAAAAAATTAATGAATCCAGGAGCTGGTTTTTTGAAAAGATCAACAAAATTGATAGACCGCTAGCAAGACTAATAAAGAAGAAAAGAGAGAAGAATCAAATAGATGCAATAAAACATGAAAAAGGGGATATCACCACCAATCCCACAGAAATACAATCTACCATCAGAGAATACTACAAATACCTCTATGCAAATAAACTAGAAAATCTAGAAGAAATGGATAAATTCCTCAACAAATACACCCTCCCAAGACTAAATCAGGAAGAAGTTGAATCTCTGAATAGACCAATAACAGGTTCTGAAATTGTGGCAATAATCAATAGCTTACCAACCAAAAAGAGTCCAGGACCTGATTGATTCACAGCTGAATTCTACCAGAGGTACAATGAGGAACTGGTACCATTCCTTCTGAAACTATTCCAATCAATAGAAAAAGAGGGAATCCTCCCTAACACATTTTATGAAGCCAGCATCGTCCTGATACCAAAGCCTGGCAGAGACATAACCAAAAAAGAGAATTTCAGACCAATATCCTTGATGAACATTGATGCAAAAATCCTCAATAAAATACTGGCAAACCGAATCCAGCAGCACATCAAAACGCTTATACACCATGATCAAGTGGGCTTCATCCCTGGGATGCAAGGCTGGTTCAACATATGCAAATCAATAAATGTAATTCAGCATATAAACAGAACCAAAGACAAAAACCACATGATTATCTCAATAGATGCAGAAAAGGCCTTTGACAAAATTCAACAATGCTTCATGCTAAAAACTCTCAATAAATTAGGTATTGATGGGACGTATCTCAAAATCATAAGAGCTATCTATGACAAACCCACAGCCAATATCATACTGAATGGGCAAAAACTGGAAGCATTCTCTCTGAAAACTGGCGAAAGACAGGGATGCCCTCTCTCACCACTCCTATTCAACATAGTGCTGGAAGTTCTGGCCAGAGCAATCAGGCAGGAGAAGGAAATAAAGGGTATTCAGTTAGGAAAAGAGGAAGTCAAATTGTCCCTGTTTGCAGATGACATGATTGTATATCTAGAAAACCCCATTGTCTCAGCCCAAAATCTCCTTAAGCTGATTAGAAACTTCAGCAAAGTCTCAGGATACAAAATCAATGTACAAAAATCACAAGCATTCTTGTACACCAATCACAGACAGACAGACAGCCAAATCATGAGTGAACTCCCATTCACAATTGCTTCAAAGAGAATAAAATACCTAGGAATCCAACTTACAAGGGATCTGAAGGACCTCTTCAAGGAGAACTACAAACCACTGCTCAATGAAATAAAGAGGATACAAACAAATGGAAGAACATTCCATGCTGATGGGTTGGAAGAATCAATATCGTGAAAATGGCCATACTGCCCAAGGTAATTTATAGATTCAATGCCATCCCCATCAAGCTACCAATGACTCTTCACAGAATTGGAAAGAACTACTTTAAAGTTCATATGGAACCCAAAAAGAGCCCACATCGCCAAGTCAATCCTAAGCCAAAAGAACAAAGCTGGAGGCATCACACTACCTGACTTTAAACTATACTACAAGGCTACAGTAAGCAAAACAGCATGGTACTGGTACCACAACAGAGACATGGATGAATGGAACAGAACAGAGCCCTCAGAAATGATGCCGCATAGCTACAACTATCTGATCTTTGACAAACCTGACAAAAACAAGAAATGGGGAAAGGATTCCCTATTTAATAAATGGTGCTGGGAAAACTGGCTAGCCATATGTAGAAAGCTGCAACTGGGTCCCTTCCTTACACCTTATACAAAAATTAATTCAAGATGGATTAAAGACTTAAATGTTAGACCTAAAACCATTAAAATCCTACAAGAAAACCTAGGCAATACCATTCAGGACATAGGCGTGGGCAAGGACTTCATTTCTAAAACACAAAAAGCAATGGCAACAAAAGCCAAAATTGACAAATGGGATCTAATTAAACTAAAGAGCTTCTGCACAGCAAAAGAAACTACCATCACAGTGAACAGGCAACCTACAGAATGGGAGAAAATTTTTGCAACCTACTCATCTGACAAAGGGCTAATATCCAGAATCTACAATGAACTCAAACAAATTTACCAGAAAAAAACAAACAACCCCATCAAAAAGTGGGCAAAGGACATGAACAGACACTTCTCAAAAGAAGACATTTATGCAGCCAAAAAACACATGAAGAAATGCTCATCATCACTGGCCATCAGAGAAATGCAAATCAAAACCACAGTGAGAAACCATCTCACACCAGTTAGAATGGCCATCATTAAAAAATCAGGAAACAACAGGTGCTGGAGAGGATGTGGAGAAATAGGAACACTTTTACACTGTTGGTGGGACTGTAAACTAGTTCAACCATTGTAGAAGTCAGTGTGGCGATTCCTCAGGGATCTAGAACTAGAAATACCATTTGACCCAGCCATCCGATTACTGGGTATATACCCAAAGGACTATAAATCATGTTGCTATAAAGACACATGCACACGTATGTTTATTGCGGCACTATTCACAATAGCAAAGACTTGGAACCAACCCAAATGTCCAACAACGATAGACTGGATTAAGAAAATGTGGCACATATACACCATGGAATACTATGCAGCCATAAAAAATGATGAGTTCGTGTCCTTTGTAGGGACATGGATGAAACTGGAAAACATCATTCTCAGTAAACTATCGCAAGGACAAAAAACCAAACACCGCATGTTCTCACTCATAGGTGGGAATTGAACAATGAGAACTCATGGACACAGGAAGGGCAACATCACACTCCGGGGACTGTTGTGGGGTGGGGGGTGGGGGGAGGGGGGAGGGACAGCATCAGGAGATATACCTAATGCTAAATGACGAGTTAATGGGTGCAGGAAATCAACATGGCACATGGATACATATGTAACAAACCTGCACATTGTGCACATGTACCCTAAAACCTAAAGTATAATAAAAAAAAATAAAAAGAAAGTAATAAAGAATCAGTCCATCTGATTTTAAACTTATATACCTATGTATCAAAACTGTAATTACTAAAGGGATAGACACATAGAGTAATGGAGCAAAATTAAGAACTCAGTAATATATACCCATACAAATATGCCTAATTGAAATTTGACAAAGGTAAAAAAACAATTCAATGGAAGAATTATCCTTTTTATAAATGATCCTGGGACTAGTGGGAATTTATAAACCAAAAAAAGAAAAAGAGAAATCTTGACCTAATTCAAAAATGTACTCAAAGCAAATCATGGACTTAAATGTGATATGTAAAATTAAAAATCTTTAAACAAAAAACATAGGGGAAAATCCTCAGGATCTAGGGTTAGGCAAACATTTCTTAGCCCATGACCCATAAGAAAATTCCTAAATTAGAATGAATCAACATTAAAAATTTGCTTTGTGTAAGGCTCTTTTAAGGGGATGAAAAGAGGGCTACACTCTGGGAGAAAATATTTGTAAAGCATATATACAAAATATGATGAATATCTAGAATATATAAGGAATTCTTAAAACTTGAATAATGAAGTAAAAATTCAATTAGAAAATGGGTAAAAGCAAAGGAAAGAGACTTCACTGATGATTATACATAGCTGGAAAATAAGCAAATATGTTCAACATCATCACTCATAAGGAGAATGCAAATGAAAACCAAAATGAAGTATCACTACATTACTATTAAAATAACTGAAATAAAAAAGAAATTATGAAATAGCCAAATGTTGGGAAGAATGTAGAGAAGCTGTATCATTATTATATTGCTAGTGGAAATATAAAATGGCTCAGACATTCTGAAAAGTGGTTTCATAGTTTCTTTAAAAATTAGCAAGCAACTACCATATGATCCAATAACTGCACTCCTGGGCATTGATTCCATAGAAATAAACATTTAATTTCCCACAAAAACGTGTGCACACATGTTCATAGCAGCTTTATTTGTAATAGCTCAAGCTGGAAAATAACACAGGTGTCCTTCAATGAATAAATTATTAAACAATATCCATACCATAGAATACTACTCAGCAATAAAAGAGGAACAAATTATTCATTCACACAACAAATGGGATGAATCGTCAGAGAACTATGTTGACTCAAAATAGCCAATACAAAAAAGATTACTTACTTTGTCATTCAATTTATACAATATTTTATAAATAAAAAATTATAGAACCTATTAGTGGTTGCCAGAAGTTAAAGATGGGGAGGCCTTGGGGCGGGGCAGGAGTAAGAGGAAAATTGATATGGTTTTAAAAGGGCAATATGGGGGATTCTTGAGGTGATGGAAATGTTATGTATCTTTACTGTATCAAGGTAAGGATTATGATTGTGGTATGGCTGGGCATGGTGGCTCACGCCTGTAATCCCAGCACTTTGGGAGGCGGAGGCGGGCGGATCACGACGTCAGGAGATCGAGACCATCCTGGCTAACACAGTGAAACCCCGTCTCTACTAAAAATACAAAAAAAATAGCTGGGCATGGTGGTGGGCACCTGTAGTCCCAGGTACTCGGGAGGCTGAGGCAGGAGAATGGCTTGAACTCAGGAGGCGGAGGTTGCAGTGAGCCGAGATTGCGCCACTGCACTCCAGCCTGGGTGACAGAGCGAGACTCCGTCTCAAAAAAAAAAAAAAAAAAAAAATGATTGTGGTATTGTAGTTTTGCAAGATGTTACCATTGGGGGAAACTGGATAAGGGGTGCACAGCATCTCTCTATTATTTCTTACAACTGCATGTGAATCTATCATTATCATAAAAATAGTTTAATTTTAAAAAGTCAGACAACAAAGGAGTTTTAGAGCAGTGAAGCTACTCTTTATGATACCGTAATGCTGGATATTTGTCATTTTTCATTTGTCCAAACCCAGAGAATGTATAACAGCAAGAGTGATCCCTCATGTGAACTTTGGACTTTGGGTGACAACAATGTGTCACTGTAGGTTTATCAATTGTAAGGAATGTACCAATCTGGTGAAGGATGTTGATAATGAAGGAGGCTATGCATGGATTCAAAGAATTATGTGGGAATCCCCTGTACCTTCTCTCAATTTTATCGTGAATTTAAAACTGCACTAAAAAATATAAAGTCCATTAAAAATGTCCAACTACTAAATGAAAAACAAAATTAGAAATTCATAATTATTCAACTTTCAATGAATGAACAGATATTGTAATTAACATCAACAGCTGCAAAAAGGACAAAAAAAGAGAGACAATACAATATGCCCCCTATAGCCTTGACAATCACCATTTATAGTCACACCAAAGGGAGCAACTCCAAGTTTAATTAACCCTTGGATTCAGACTGGATTATATGAATATACATGGATATCGGGGGAAATTTGACCAAAAGCAAATTAAGTAAAATCTTTAAAATAAAGATACATTGCAAATTTTAAATTTTGAATGTATTTATGTTGTGTATGTATGTTCCATAAGACTAATGGATTAATTTAACTTTATAAGGTGACTCATTTAACAAATTATTGAAATACAAATTTGAAGTTATTAAGTTAGAAATAAAAAAAAAGCAAAGTACTTTTGTTGGTTCTCAAACAGACAACATTTGCTGAGATTTCACTGTGCCCTCAGTAGAGTACTAGGCATGGTGTGGACTGCAGAGAAGTTTAGACCACAGTTCCTACCCATAAGGATCTTACAATCTAGTTGAGAAGACAAGAGCATCATTCAAAAGACAGAGTTGATTAATACAAAACAGGAACATATTCAACAATACATATTATTGTATTGATAGAAAACAATAGGAATTCAGAGGACAACTCCTCACCAGGCACTGGTATTCCTGATCTTGACAAGGAAGCTTTTAAGAAGATGAATATATTAAATAAAGCCTTGAGAGATTGGTAGAAATTATCTGAAAAGAGATACAAAAGAAAAGTCAAGATGAGGTATATGAAGAAAGCCAAGAAAACAGAGATTGGCAGGATGAGTGTAGTTTTTGGAGAGGAAACGAGAAGAGGCAAAACAATTAAGCAAAAGATTGATTAAGGAGGAATGAAAAGCCAGACAGGAAGAGTGAGGAAGGGGAGAGTCTTTGATCAAGGAAGTTACTAGATAAATCTGGCTTTGGATAAGTGATGGAGAGATTAGAGCTAGAAAAACACTTAGGAAGTGATCAAAAATAAGTCATGAGGTAGGGAGCTGAGCTAAGCTAAACTAAGACATTGGTGGAGAAAATGGAAAGAAGTTATTCAAATAGAGGAGTTATTTGAAGGAAAGCCAAGATTTTTCAGTGTAATATGTCTTCAGAAAAATGTATACATCAAACATTAGCCACAGTTGGGACTACAAAATAACAAAACAAAACAGATAACCAATGACAGTAAGAAAGAAAATGTGTTTAATGCTTGATGTATTTCACCACCTAATTCACTCAACCCAAAGAATCAGTTCTTATATTACCTGTATGACAGTCAATGAAAAAAAAGGCCCCATAAGGGAAATTTTAAAATAGTTTGATACATGAAAGATTTGAATCGTATAAAATTAGAAAATTCAAAGTTCTAGTTTCTGGTTTAGTGGAATTACTTGCAGTTTACAATCTAGCCCCTTGCGCTCTCTCATGTCTTAAATACCTTGCAACAACTATTCCTAGAGGAGGGTTTTATGACACTCTACTCCAGTGTATTCTCACTACAGGATTCAGGCCAAAGGAAGGGGCTCTAGCTGGAACATGCTGTTCTTGTGACAAATGAAAAAAAGGAAGAGAACTGGCTAAAAACATATGACAGATATATGTCATTTTCAATAATAGTTCATTTACCAAATCAAGTCACATGACCAGAGCTGCCAATGATCTAAAGAAACGTATTGCTCCCCAGGAAGGCACTGCAAATCACACAGCACTGGACAGGGAGTAACGAGGTTCTATTAAACAAAATAGAGCATAAAACTGGGAACAATAATATATATCCACAATATCTGTTTAAGTAACAATGGTTTTTCCTGTCTTCTTCCCATTTTCCTTTCCCCTTTCTGTTACTTTTCTATGCCTTTCTTATCTGACAGTGGAGTAGAATTAAAAAAATCATGTTTCAATGTTGTTCAAATATCAGTGATGTAAAATACAATTTTACAGAAAAGTTATAACTGAAATCCTGTCATTGATTGAATTACTTGTATTATAAACTATTGAAATATTTGTAATATGAAATCAATATAATTTTCTTGTGCTTTTGTTTTACAGCCATGAAAAAGAAAAAATATATATACATTAAATACAGATATATCTCATTTTATTTAACTTTGCTTTACTGCACTTCACAGATAATGTCATCCTTACAAATTGAAGATTGGTGGCAGCCTTGCATGGAGCAAGATTTCCAACAGCATGTACTTATTTTTGTGTTTCTGTGTCACATTTTTGTAATTTGCACAGTATTTCAAACTTTATTGTTCTTATTATTATACTTGGTATGATGATCATAAAGAGTGATCTTTGATGTTACTATTGTAATTATTTTGAGGCATCATGAATCAAACCCATATAACGTGGCAAACTTAATGGTTAATATGTGTGTTCCAACTAGTCCACTTCCACTGATCAACCACTCCATATCTCTTTCCTTATCCTCAGACCTCTCTATTCCTTGAATCACAACAATACTGAAATTAGGCCAATTAATAGGTCTGCAATGACCTCTGTGTGTTCAAGTGAAAGAAAGAGTCCCAGATCTGTAACTTTAAATCAAAAGCTAAAAATGATTAAGCTTAGTGAGGAAGGCATGTTGAAAACTCAGATAAGTCAAAAGCTATGCCTCTTGTGCCAAACAGCACAAGTAGTAAATCCAAAGAAAAAGTTCTTGAAGGAAATTATAAAGTGCTACTCAAGTGAAAACATGAGTGATAAGAAAGTAAAATAGCCTTATTGTTGATATGAAGAAAGTTTGAGTGGTATGGATAAAAGATGAAATCAGCCACAACATTTCTTTAGGCCAAAGCCTAATTCAGAGCAGGGCCATAACTCTCTTCAATTCTATGAAAGCTGAGACAGATGAGGAAGCTACAGAAGAAAAGTTGGAAGGTAGCAGAGGTTTGTTCATGAAGTTTAAAAAATAAGCCATCTCCATACCTTCAAACTTCAAGTTGAAGAAACAAGTACTTGTGTAGAAGCTGAAGCAAATCAACCAGAGGATTTCGCTAAGATAATTAATGAAGGTGGCTGCACTAAACAACAGATTTTCAATGAAGACTCAACAGCCTTCCACTGGGAGAAGAAGCCATCTAGGACATCCATAGCCAGGGAAGATAAGACAATGTCTGGATTCAAAGTTTGAAAGAACAGGCTAACTCTCTTGTTGAGAGCTAATGCACCTGGTCACTTTAATTTAAAGTTAATAATCATTGACCATTCCATAAGTTCTGGGTCCCTTAAGAATTATGGTAAACATACTCTACCTGTGCCCCACATACGAACAACAAAGCTTTGATGACAACACATCTGTTTAGAGCATGGTTTACTAGATATTTTAAGCCCAGTGTTGAGACCTAGTGCTCAGTAAAAAAAGGAAATCTTTCAAAATATTACTAATTGACAATGTGCTGGTCACACAAGAGCACTGATGGAGATGCACGAGGAGACGAATGTTGTTTGCATATCCGCCAACAAAACATCAATTCTGTAGCCCAAGTATCAAGGAGTTATTATAACTTTTAATTTTTATTATCTAGGATACATATTTCATAAGGCTATAGCTGCCACAGATAATGATTCCTCTGATAGATCTTGGGAACATAAATTGAAAACCTTATGGAAAGCATTCACCATTTGAAAATACAAATGCCATTAAGAACATTCATGATTCATGGGAGGAGGTCAAAGTATCAACATTATCAGGAGTTTTGAAGAAGTTGGTTACAATCCTCATGAATGACTTAGAGAGGTTCAAGACCTCAGTGGAGGAAGTAACCGCGAATGCGGAGAAAACAGTAAAAGAAGTATCATTAGAATTGGAGCCTTAAGATGTGACTGAATTGCTGCAATCTCATCATGGATGAGGAGTTGCTTCTTACAGATGAAAAAAGAAAGTGGTTTCTTAAGATGGATTTTACTTCTGGTGAAAATGCTGTGAAGGTTGTTCTAAGGACAACAAAGGATTTATTGCATTACATAAACTTGGTAAAGCAGCAAGTATCTCAAACCCTGCAGTTTGAGATAATTGACTCCATTTTAAAAGAAATTCTACTGTGGCTAAAGTGCCATCAAACAGCATTACACGCAACAGAGAGATCTTTTGTGATAACAGTCAAGCAATGCTGAAAATTTCATTGCTGTTTAATTTTAGAAATTGTCACAGCCAACCCAACCTTTAGCCAACACCATCCTGATCAGCCAGCAGCCATCAACATTGAGGCAACATTCTCCACCAGCAAAAAGACTGTGTGACCAAAAAATTGTGTGACTTGCTGTCTTTCACTATTTGCTTTATTGCAGTGTTCTGGAACTAAACCTACAATATCTCTGAGGTATGCCTGTATACAAAAAGTGCAAAACATTAAAATTTAACTGTAAATCATTAATTTACTGTGTTTGATGATACTATTTTTCATAAATTGCCTTGCCTTTCCAAAGCTAAACAATGGAAAGAAATATTATCTGGCCCAGTTCAAAGGATAGTAGTGTTTTGACTATAATAATGTTAATGTAGAAAATGCCTATTCACAATAATATGTATCAAAAGACATTAATTTATCTAATTTATCTTTGTATCCTCTGTGCCATTTACTTTGTTTATGAGTCTCAACATCAGGTTTAATAATAGTTTAAAATCTTCCCACACAGAGAAGCTTGGGTTCAGATGGCTGCACTGTAAATTCTATGAAATATTTAAAGAATATATAATACTAAGTCTTCACAAGGCATTACAGATGATAGAGGAGAAGAGCACACTACCAAATGAAAACTGTGAGGCCAATGTTACCATGATACCAAAGCTTGGCAAAAACATCACAGGAAAAGAGTACTACCTACCAATATCAATAAAAAATATATACCTCCAAAGTCCTCAACAAAACATAAGCATACCATATCCAGCAATCTGTAAACCAATTATACACCATGTTCTAATGGAGCTTATCCTAGGAATATAATGTTAGTAGAACAATAAAAAATCAATTAATATTATATACCATACTAATAGAATAAAGAACAATAACCACATAATTATCTCAATAGAGATAGAAAATGCATTGAAAATTGCAACATCTATTCATAATAAAACTCCCAACAAATTCAAAGTAGGAGGGTGCCTCTTCAACTGTTAAAGGGTGCCTTTATTTTTTTTTAACTTTTAAATTTTATTTTTATTTTTTGAGAGGGAGTCTTGCTCTGTCGCCCAGGCTGGAGTGAAGTGGCGCTCACTGCAAACTCCGCCTCCCGGGTTCAAGCAATTCTCCCATCTCGGCCTCCCAAGTAGCTGGAACTACAGGCACCTGCCACCAGGCCTGGTTAATTTTTGTATTTCTAGTAGAGACGAGGTTTCACCATATTGGTCAGGCTGGGCTTGAACTCCTAACCTCAGGTGATCCACCCACCTCGGCCTCCCAAATTGCTGGGATTACAGGCATGAGCCACCCTCAACTGGCCTAAAGGGTATCTTTAAAAATCCACAAGTAACATCAAAGTTAATATAGGAAGACATTATGTTTTTCCTACTATTTGGAATATGGTGAAGATCTCTGCTTTTGTCAATTTTATTAAACATTGTACTGGAGGTTGTAACCAGTGAAAAAGGCAAAAAGTGAGAGAAAGAGAAAAAGAAATAGAAATAGAGGTGGAGACGTATTCAGGTTGGAAAGCAACAAGTAAAATGTGTTTATGATAAAAAAATTCTAAAGTTTTTATGGGGAAGGAGGAGTGGCACTAGGACTGTAAATCAGTTTAGCACATTGCAGGATACAAGATTAATGTACAAAAATCAATTTTTTCTCTATTGTAAGAATAAAAAACCTGATAAAGAAATTACGAAAGCAGTACTTGTTATAATAGAATCAAAAATAATAAAATTCTTAGTTATAATAAACAAATAATAACTCATACACTGAAAATTACAATACATAGCTCAAAGAAATTAGTGATAATCTAAAATAAATAAAAAGTTCACTTTTGCATGTTGGAAGACTCAGTATTGATAAAGAAATATTCCCCTCATATTGATCTGTAAATTCCATTCATTCTTTTTTCAAAATCCTTCTAGGCTTTTAGTTTGTAAAAGTTGATATGTGGATCTTACATTTTATATGGAAATTTAAAGAACCAAACATAGCCATAAAACTTCTGGAAAAGAACCAAGTTAGAGAATGCACACTACTGTCCAGTGTGAAGACCTACTATAAAGCCATAATAATCAATATAGTGTATTGGCACAAAGACACATAGATTAATAAAACACAACTGTGAGTCCAATTGATTTTGAGACAATTGTAAATCCCTATGCCAAAAAGACTAAGAAGGAGAAACAGAAGGAAAAGCAAAGGAACTGAGAATCTCAAGTCATATCATAATACAAAAATATTAACTCAAAATTGTTAGTTATCTAAATGTAAGAGCTAAAACTATAAAACTTCTGAAATAAAATGTAGGAGAAAATCTTCATGATCTAAGGTTGAACAATGAGTGTTAAAGAGTTACAATAATCATTTAAAAATACATATATTTATCAAAACGATAAACTTGGCACCTCAAAAATTTCAGAAAGTCCAGAGACTAAAAGAAAACATTTTAAGCCATATATTCAATAAAATGAATTATATCTGTAATATCAAGGATACTTTCAATTCAATAATAGATAAACAACACAATTAAAATAAGCAAAATATTTAAATAGATATTTTGTTGAAGATTTTACTATCGAAGTCTAGTAAGCACATGAACAGTGCTACTAAAAAGTATTAGCTATTAGAAAAATGCAATTTAAAACCACCAAGAGATATAATTACACACAAATTAGATGAATATAATCAAGAAGAGAGACAATACAAGATTTGGCCAGAATATGGAAAAACTGAATCCTTCATACATTGCTGACTGGAATGTGAAATAATACAACCACTTTGGAAAACCATTTGGCAATGTCTTAAACATAGTAGTTAACATTTCCATAAGACTCAGCTATTCCACCCCTAATAGTCTACCCAAAATAAAAGAAAACCTATGTTCCCCAAAGACATGTACACACATGCTCATAGCAACATTTTTTATAATAGTTAAAATTTGGAAATAATCCAAATTCCCACCAACTGGTAAACAGACAAAATATAAAGCAATATAAAGCAATATTATTATTCAATAAAAAAGAATCAACTACTGATAAATATTCTAATGTGCAAAAACTTCAGATGTCATGCAAAGTGAAAGAAGCTGGACACAAAAGATTGCATATTGTGTAACTGCATTTATACGAAATGCTCAGAAAATACAAATTTATGAAGATGGATAGCAAATCAGCTGTTGCACAGGATTGGTAGTCAAAGTAAAGATTACATGAAACAGGCACAAGAGAGATTTTGAGGTTTATGAAATGTTCTGAATTATGACGACTGTAATGTAACTATAAATGTGCTAAAATCATTCAATTGTACAATTAAAATAGGGAAGTTTATATTATGTAAATTATATTTTAATAAAGCTGTTATAAGATGAGTGATTACAGAGAAGAGAACTTTTTGGTGGGTGGTAGATGAGAGATTAGATACAGGAGATTAGTTAGAAATACATTGCACAAGTCTTGGTAAAAGACTATTAAATGAAAGAGCCATGCATACACCAATGCACAGAGTTAGAAATGGAAATGACCCAAGAGATCTTTGTATTCCCACACTACTGGATTTTAAATTAAAACTCAGTAAAAGTAAATCAGTTTTCTATTTTCAAACAGCTACTTGTTAGAAGAACCTAAACTAGATCCTAGGTCTGTTGAAATATCCAGTATTCATTATATGGATCATTTACTCAAGAACTGGTAAGAGCTCAGCTGAAATTGTTAAAAGCAAAGTTTTCTCTTTAAAAACAGTATTGCTTTTTAGAAGTGTCACAAAAAAGCAAATGCTTCTGTATAAACTGTGTTAGAAGGGGCCTGAGTACATGGTGAGAAAGAAAATAAAACCAGCTAAAGGTGTTTTTCAGAATTTTTATAAATTTGAATGCATTTTTCCAAAGGAAACATAATGAATATCAATTTGTCAAAAAAGAACTATTAATAGTGGAAAGTATTCAGAATGTGAGTAATTTCCTTGAAATAATAGGCAAGACTTGAGTCTGGCAATGTTTGCTCCACCTAACAAATTGGGAATGGAAATTGGCAGGTGCTGGGAGTGGGTGTGGATGAGGGGAATGACATCCACAAGATCAGTCAACTCAGATAATAAAAATTTCGGAAGTCAGTTCCATTCACTAATTTCAGAATGACTATTCGATTCATTTATGAACAATAAAGGAAGTGAGGATTCCAAAAGCTGCAATTCCCCTAGGAATAAGATGAGCAAATTTTAGTTTATTTGCCCCAAATTAACAGTGAATTACTGAATTTTATTTATGTAAGGAAAAAAAAAAGGTGATCCACATTCAACAACTCTGAAATTTCAAAGTGATATTCTCAGCCTATGAAGCACTACATGCATGTAAAAGCAATCCTAGGGATTTTTATTTTTCCTGTAAAGCAAATGGCATTTTAATAATTAACCTACCACCAAATGACACCTACTATAATAAAAATATATTTCTTATAAGGAATTCCAAGAGCTTAATATATAGCACTATTCTTATTCTATAAGCACCTATTTTGATGAGGGATGAATGTAGATATCTTGAATGAAATGTTGGCTAACTAAGAGACATTGGATAGAATCACATCTTTACCGTAAGTATTCCCTGATTGTAGTGATTGTAAACTCAGTTCCCTAATCCCTTGACTTCTATGGTAAAAAGTCTGTAGGATTAAAATATCTGAAATATAATCCTGGTACTATCAGTTATTTCTGAAGCTTCAGATAAATTGTTGAAAATCTTTGATCCTTAGCTTATCTAATTGTAAAATGGGAACACTGCATTTGCCATTCCTGTCTGAAAAAATCATAATTAATCCCTTTTGGCTAGGGTGTGTTGTGGTAAAATGAAATAAAATAACCCTAATATGTCCATAGAGACATTTTCCATTTGTGTAAAATTTTATATGTATTGCTGAACCTCCTTCACTTTGTAGCTATACTATGCAGAACATGTGGCAGCCAAAGTTCCTGTATTAAGGAATGAGAGGAATGAGAGAGATAAGAAGGAGGCATAGGCCAGGCACAGTGGCTCACGCCTGTAATCCCAGCACTTTGGGAGGCCGAGGTGGGTGGATCATGAGGTCAGGAGATCAAGACCATCTTGGTCAACACAGAGAAACCCCATTTCTACTAAAAAAAAAAAAAAAAATTAGAGAGGCGTGGTGGCATGTGCCTGTAGTCCCAGCTACTCAGGAGGCAGAGGCAGGAGTATCCCTTGAACCCGGGAGGCGGAGGTTGCAGTGAGCCAAGATCGCACCACTACACTCCAGTGCAGTGGGCAACAGAGCAAGACTCTTTCTCAAAAAAAGAAAAAAAGAAAGAAGGAGGCATACAACTTTGAATTGTCTCAACCTGAAACAACAAACATCATGGTTCCTCATTTCTCATTCCCAGGCAGTCTCAACAAATTGCAAGGGAAGCTGGAAATGTGGAGGACTATTTCATGAGTACTAACTGTCATGGCACAGTACTGTTGATGGCTAAAATAATATTATAATAACCATCATTTATTGAACATTTAGCATATGCAAGATTATGTAAGGACCTTATAGCCGTTATATCATATAATCTACTTGACAGTCCTCTCTGAAAAGTACTGCCATGCTTCCATTTAGAACTGAGAAAAGAGGTTTAATTACTTTATGTTTTTGCCCAAGGTCACATAGTTAGAAGGTGTTGAATCTGGTAGTCGTATTGAGATCTATCTGATTCAAAAGTTTTCCCCTAAACCACTATGTTACGCATTAAAGAGACATGTGAGACAAATTTAATTCTTATGCTGCCAAATTCCGTGTTGTGCTTGTCATACCTTTAACTTTCGCATCATCCTTTGATGACTTTCTAGTTCCTACATTCAACTGCACTGGGTCTAGGTTCAATGAATTGTCATGGAGCTTAGGAATGAGTGATTTATCATTGAAAACTATGACTGGCTTTGCCAGTACACTCATCTGCACTGTCATTGACACATTACCCTACTTGCCCCAATATCCATCAGCCCAAAGCAGATTTTGGCAAGTGCAACCCTGTTCCTATTGTGGCAGCTGGATCACATCAAGCCTTGTATGCTACAGTGGTGGTGATTTGGAAGGGAGGAACTATACTGACATATGGCATGTTGAAATCAGAAGAAAAAAGAGAAAAAGAGCTGCAAAAGGTGGGAGAAGTGATGCTAAAATCAAGTTATCACCCATCATCAAAATTTTTATTTGCCGTGAGGTGGATTGTCCATAAACTAAGTGATATTTTTTTCAGGTAATTGTTAGTACACTGAAAGAGTGATCATACCTTCAGCCAGCAGTTAGTTATATTTCACCTATTTCTTTACTACTTGGTGCTATAGACTCTGATTTTGCCTCCAGGCAACCTGAACAATTATAAGAACTGGTAATAGTTTTTTCTTTGAGGAGTGTTTTCAAGGACTAGCAACTTTTAAATGGAGCGTTATTTCTATTTTTAAACTTAAGTATAGTTGATGTTGCTTACATTAATTGAAATAAAATGAGTTGATATTTCACTAATAGAATGCTTTGTTCTTAATTAAAATCTAGATCTTTAATGAGAGCATTTCAATAACACAATTGAAAACCAAAGTGACAAGACAATAGCTATTATTTTGTTAATATGTTATAGTATTTTATATGTACAACTATACACTTTTTGATTTCTTGACTAAAATTAGATTGGAATATATCATTTGCCATTTTAACCTTTCTAAATGAATCACTGATTCTATTTTGATTTTTCTTTTAGTACGTAACTCACACTGAACCACTAAAACGCTATCATCAGAGATTACAAAACAATGACATATGCTTTAACAATGTTATTTAATGAAACATCCTGATACATTGAGAGCATCATAATAGAAAAAGCATATTGGCTGTGATATTAAAGGATCTACAGTTCAGAAAGGTAAGCTGTAAATGATTAAAATATTTATTGCTATTACTTAATTGTAAATCCTTTTGTCCAAGCATTCAAGGCACAAGGTCCTTTATGTAAATGTTAAGAAAAAGATGGCAAAGCCATATCAATTTACAGAGCAGCTAGCCCATTATAACTTTTCTGACTGGGTTGAGGTCAAGTATTGGATTAAGTTCCAATGTAATGACAATTCTTCCTACTGGAATATTGATTCTCACCTATCCTAAAAACAAAATGATCCAACCTTGGAAATCCATAATAAATAATTTGATTAATATGTTTATATCTTGCAATAAAATCATTTTTAAAAGGATGCTTTTTGAAAACATTGAAAGTATATTAAACTTGACTGAATAACAGGATCAATTCCTGAACTGCTGTTTCTACATTTACAATGCATTTTAAATACTTTACACCCTTGAAGATATTTGCAGTTAGATGAATATGTTTACTATCGTCAAGCATTAATTTCTGTTTGCCTTCTTTCCCACTTTTGCAAACAGAATGTTATTTCTTTCCCTAGGCTCTGATTGTAAATTAGCATTGATTGCAAATGACAGGATGTTCCTTTTCTTTCCCTGTACAATTCTTGTCATAAATGTGCTGTTTTTAACGGCAAATCAGCTAATTAGAGACAGTGTGGTGTGGAAAATGGAGTTAATCGAATTAGCATTAAAACACTTAGTAATTAATCATTTCTTGGAGTGGCATATTATTCAGAGGTCAAAATTGTTGCCAAAGCTCATTTCTATCTGTATGCTTTCTTAGTATTACCAGAATTTTTCAAAATATATCCTAGGCATGTCCTAAACAGACAAAATTTGCAAGGGAATCATGAACTGATTTAAGATTATATAAGCCTATGTAATTCATAATTTCATTAAATATTCCTTAAGGTCCTATAGTGAAATAACTTTCCTATAAAATGAGTCAATATTGCAATGAAGAATCTGAAATAATAGGTTACTACAATTGCTCGTTTTAAATCATGAATTGTCCTAGCAACTGGTTAGCTGCTAGGTGAACACCAGCTGCTCTCTCAGTCTCTCTGACTTATTTCTAAGATGATTTCGACCTTTAGATAGCAGACCTTTCAGTGATTTTTTTCCCATTCATCAAGTTTGCCTGAAAAATGAACAACTAGCTCAAATTTTGTGACTGTTTTTCTCTAATTTGTAAAACAGCCTAGGAAAAGCTGCCTAATATCTAATGTGTACAGTCTGTTCTCCTTCAGTATATGGAAAAAAGATAAATTATAAACAAATTGGATAATTGAGAATAGAAAGTTGGCATGAAGAGTTATTTATTTAAATTAAATAACTGCTTCTATTCTCTCATAACTTTGCATTTGGCTGTAAAAGACAAGGAAAGATAGTAACATGAATGTATAGAAATTTGGGATGTCATTTTTCATTCATTCAATGAATACACTAGTAGGACTCAATCCTCAACCATGTAAGAGGATCTAAAACCCCTTTGGACTATTTTGAAAGTAGACATGTCATTACCCTGGAAGATTCTTCATAAGTAGGCCTGCAATGGAATCCAGACAGAATACTATTAAGGCTACATAAAGGATGAAATTCTGATATGCACAGAGTTAAGAACCACTATTCTAGATGCTCTTCTAGGCACTGGAAATACAAAGACCAAAAAGGGAGGGTTCCTGTAGAGGCTTCCAGTCTTTAACAGTCATGAACCACTAAATAAAATGAGAGCAATGGCTGGGCATGGGGGCTCATGCCTGTAATCCCAGCATTTTGGGAGGCCGAGGCGGGCGGATCACCTGAGGTTGGGAATTCGAGACCAGCCTGACCAAAATGGAGAAACCCCATTTCTACTAAAAATACAAAATTAGCTGGACATGTTGGTGCATGCCTGTAGTCCCAGCTACTCGGGAGGCTGAGGCAGGAGAATCGCTTGAACCCGTGAGGTGGAGGTTGTGCGAGATCACGCCATTGCACTCCAGGCTGGGCGACAAGAGCGAAACTCAGTCCCCTCCCCCGCGCCCCCCCAAAAAAAGAGTGATGACCCCCATTACATGTGGCATAATTAAACCACACAACTGATAGAAATACATCCTATGGCTGAAGAACTTTCTCCCAGAAAAATATTTACAGTTATTTACTTTTTCATATTCAACTAATATTTATTAAGAGCCTGATACATGCTAGACACTTTCAAATGCTTATTACATGTCATCCTCATGATTACTTTGTAAGGGAGATACCATCGGTACCATTTGGATAAATGAAAAACTGAGACTTAGAGAGATTAAGTGGCTTAGCCAAAGCTCCCCAGACAATAAGTGCAGAAGCAAGGATTTGAATTCAGGCCTGTTTGGCTTCCAGTCGAGAAGCTTCCCCACTGTACCACACTGCCTCTCTCCAAAAGCATAAAGGGACCTCTACAACTGACAAAGCACCAGGTCCTGAGCTGCTGCCTCCCGAACTCCCGCCAGGCTGTACCCAATAGGTGAAGCCAGCCAGAAGGGAGAGGAGTAAGTAAGAAGGTCCCAGAGGTGACTTGCGCCTGGTCCTGTCCAAGAGTGCAGTGCAAGCGCTCCCCTGTAGGGGTTATTGTGATGGTTAATATTGAGTGTCAACTTGATTGGACTGAAGGATGCAAAGTATTGCTCTTGGGTGTGTCTGTGAGAGCGTTGCCAAAGGAGATTAACATTGGAGTCAGTGGACTGGGAAAGGCAGACCCACCCCCAATCTGGTGGGCACCATCTAATCAGCTGCCAACACAGCCAGAATTAAAGCAGGCAGAAGAACGTGGAAAGACTAGACTGGCCGAGTCTTCTGGTTTCCATCTTTGTCCTGTGCTGGATATTTCCTTTCCTCGAACATTGGACTCCAGTTTCTTCAGCTTTGTGACTCCTGGACCTTCAACCACAGACTGAAGACTGCACTGTGGGCTTCCCTACTTTTGAGGCTTTGAGACTCAGACTGGGTTCCTGGCTCCTCCGCTTGCAGATGTCCTATTGTGGGACCTCACCTTGTGATTGTGTGAGTCAATTCTCCTAATAAACTCCCCTTCTCCCGTGTGTGTGTGTGTGTGTGTGTGTATATATATATATATCCTATTATTTCTGTACCTCTAGAGAACCCTAATACAGTTAGAGAGAAACATGACAGGGAGGGGGCTAGAATGCAACCCGGTATTCTCTTTAATGTTCTCTTTTAGTGAAAGAGTGTGCTACATTTTTAGTTTAAAATTCAATTTAAGTTTTTTTTCTTAAGATCCTCTATTTGATAATACTTTAATAGTATACATTTTAATGATGTATGATTTTGGTATATTCCTTTTATTGTATACACAAGTATAATGGTACTTATTAAAAATGATAGTAAGAGAAGGGATATCTTCTCAATGACAGCCATGGATTGTAGATTTAGAATCGATATTCCAAACCACATATTTTAAATCTATTAGACTATGGCATATGGATGGCAGGCCCAGGTTTTTGTCAGCAATTTATTGCAAGACAAAAACAGTGAGAGACACAAATAAAACATTGAACAAATTTGTGTTGAATTAATGAGTGACTGAGTGAATAACATAATAGCTCTAAAGAGAATTTGGTAGTGCTTCACTTTTACTAATTTTGATAACCTTTCAGTGAAAGTCAGGGACAACTTTTAAGTATTATAAAAGGGGTTTTCTGAATTGCTACCTGAAATCCTAATAGTCATAATGACTAACAGAAATACTTTTCTCACCTGCTGAGCAAACTACCTCACCTCTTTAACAATCTCAGTACAGTCAAATGGTATTGTTGCCAAGATAGGACTTTAAATTCTATACATCTTGGATCCTTCTTTCTGGAATATATCTAAAACAAGACTCAGAAAATTAAGCAAATGCTGCTGAGTCAATTACAATGTTGCTTTCCAATTCCTGACTCTTTTTAGAGGACAAATGACACTGGGAACAAAATTCTGTCAATACTTAACTATGAAGTTACACGATAAGAACAAAGATGATAGGGAATTTGAGCCAACTTAGATAATTAACTTAAGAATTAAAAATACATTAATATGGCAACAATTGAAAGGATTTGTAATACAGTATAAGCTTCTGTGCTGACGTCAGCACATTAGTAAACAATGAAAAATCAAACTCTAATTATCAGTCCTCAGAAAGGAAGTGAGAGAACTGATGTGTCAGAATCAACTTCCAAGAATAAAAATGGCTCACGTGTATTAAATGTTGTTTGCATGATCTGAGCCCTGCTCTCAGAAGTGTATGACACTGATCCTTTAATCCTCTAAACAACTCTCTGAGGCACCTACAACTATTACTTTTTGTTCTTTTTGTTGTTATGGATGAGGAATGGACAGAGGTGGTAATTGTCAGAGTCAGGATTTGAACCCTAGCATTCTAGTTCCAGTGTCTATGATCTTCACCTCCTAATAAAAATAAACACAATTTCAAAAAAACCCTGTTTTGAAGAATATGTTTCCTACAAGTTCCTTCACTTGTCTTTTAAGAAATGATAAATGAAACATTTTAGGCTCCATTTAGCTTCCAGAAAATATTGTCATATTTTCAAACCCCTCCTCCTTTTGTTATGACACTGTTTTTCCATTACTGAAAAGCCATCCTAGTCAGCATTCATTTTCCCTCCAGAATAGTGTTAATCATTATATCTATTGTTAATAAGAACCCACCTGAAACTAAAATATTTAAGGTACAACTATGTACAATAGGCTAGCGAATAAACTGCTGTGATTCCATGATTCTGTAAGATGCTTCACAGTTTCAGTAATATCTTTGGCATTGTATTACTTGTGGGAATTATTTTTTACTATGCTGTAAATATATCTGGAAAATATCCCTGTGTTATGGGTTGTCAGTTTAGAGAGAGAAGTGGTAAATGAAAGCAGGAGTGTAATGGATCAGGCTGTGATTTTCAAAATATATAAAAAAAGAATTTAATAGAATAAACTTCACTTGTCTTAGCTCTCTTTGAATAGTAGAATTTCGATTATGTTAACAGTCTTGTCATAAAAACCAACAAGAATCTTTATGCTCTTCTCAAGCCTTCTCAGACAGGCTGCTTGACCAAATGAGCTGAATAATCTCTTCCTTTTCCTCGTTGGATTAACCAAGAAAAAAATAACATATGGGCTTATGAGCCTGACATGATGTCTTAAAATTTGAACTTTGATAATTCTAGGCTTTATGCCAAGCCCAGCCTTAGCTGTCCCATAGAGGTAAGAGATGCCATTAACTGATTCAGATGAATTATTTGCCTTTCTACTAACAAGACTGTAAATCTTGAAAAGGTGACATGACTCTGGCATCTCCCAGCTGTAGTCAATAATAACCTTCACCTGCAGGCTCAGTGCAGCCAAATTCCTGAGCACTTTTGAACTTATGATCAGCAGCAGCTTTGGCATATGGATCCTACCTCATGTCTCTTCTTTTAGCTAGATTTGTACATTCAGACTTTAGTTTCTGGATTGAGTGCTCCACTGCCCCTTTGGGATGAAACTCATTCATTGACCTCTGGACTGCTTGACTTAACCCCAAGAGTCATGTGACCTTTGCCACTTTGATTTCCTGCTTTCAATGCTTCTGGTCTCTTGATTTTGTGTGACTGGCTTAAGCTTCCAGAATAATGAACATGAATGTCTTTGCTCTGATACTTGTAGCCATGTCTCTTATCCACATAATCCTTGGTCACATAAGGTATAGCAATC
Source organism: Hylobates moloch (assembly GCF_009828535.3). NCBI lineage: Eukaryota > Metazoa > Chordata > Mammalia > Primates > Hylobatidae > Hylobates > Hylobates moloch. The sequence goes on along the minus strand of NW_026652292.1, from coordinate 66,350,425 downwards.
TCTGTGTAAAGAGCCTGAATCTGTATTTGACGTTTGACTGCTAACTGCTTTCAAGATTACTCACTGCCCTTTCTCTTGTATTCCACATCTGAGCAAACTCATGAGAAAACCCACCTTCTGTCCTTTTTGGTGCCAGTGGAAAAAATCAAGCCCCGCAAGCCCCAAATAATGCATGGGAACCCTCACCTCAGCCTCATCCCCTCACCACCCTAAAGACCCAAGCCAGTATCCCTTCCCTGCTTTTTCAAGCCATGCTTAGACCAGCTTGGGAGCCCATCCTATTTCCTGAAAAGTCTCATTATTCAAATAATGAACCTCTCTTACGTACTTGGTGTGTATGTAATATCATTAGAATTGGCATCTAAGCCAAGTTTCTGGGAAGAGTTCATTCTGGTCTTTTGAGTGACTAAAAATAGCCTTAATTCTTCTTATATCCTCTCTTATTCTTTTACTTATCTATACAGCCAGTCCTTGAATAATATGAACTTGTTCAAAGTCATTTTGTTATAACATTGATGAGAAAAAACGTAGATTCCTGGCTAGGGACACTGTCTTTGTGGAGCTTGCACATTCTCCCTATGTCTGTGTAGGTTTTTGTGGGGTACTCCAGCTTCCTTCCACATCCCAAAGATGTGCACATTAGGTTAACTGGCATCTCTGCATTGTCCCAATGTGAGTGAGTGTGTGTGGGTGTGTGAGCAAGTGCACCTGTGATGGAATGGCATCCCTTTCCAAGGTTGGTTCTCTCTTTGTGACCTGAGCTGCTGGGATAGGCTGTGCCTATCTGACTCTGAACTGAAATAAATAGGTTGAAAAATGAAAGAATGAATAAATAAAAATTATTCCAAAATAAAAATGTGTAAAGTACATGGTAATCATACAAATGCACAACAATACATAATATAGTACAAAAGCACTCAGTGAGTCATACTTGTTATTGTTTGTTTCTGAACTGCGTGGTGTTAGGAGATGTTCCTTACAATTTTGTCTTTGCAAACATTTATTCCTTGATTCAACCCACCACCACTACAACTACTATCCCTCACTGATTCACCACAAATTGGGTAAATATTAATTTACTTATTTTTAAAATTGCTGAAATGTGTGTATATGTCACATTTATTTCAATGTTTAGTATTATATGTGATATATCTCTTTTAATTAGAAGTTTGGTGATGGTTTTATGAAGAGAAGTACGCCGTAAGAACTTAATTCTTGTTTATATCAATTCGTTTATGGTACAACTGGTTTCATATATGCTGTTTCACTGAAGTCACAGTTCCAAAGGACCGATCCATTATGTGAAGTGATTATTTACCATACTTCTCTGGCTTGATTCCTTTTGATACTGACCTTATTTGTAAGTGCTTTCAGAAATTTCTTCTGGAACAAGGAAGGCAGATCCATCTACTTCCTCATCTTCTTCGTGGCCTTTTTTCTCTACCTACTTATGTTCTCTGAATCCTGGCTCTGCCTGAGAATGTGTCTTCCTCTATTGCACCGACCAGTGGAAAAATGTTCATTTTGCCAAACCGGCCGTCAGTAGCTTCACCTGACTTTCAGGATTCCTATTGTGTATCACAGGTATTATCTCTCACACAAACCTCTATACTCTATAACATAGTGTTTTGTGTCTGGTTTTGAGTTTCATTCTTTATCCTAGACACACTGTAAATCTAGGAGACATCCATAATTACAAACAAGATTCATCCAACTAACCAGTTCCCAATCCCTGGACTTCCTCCACTTAGTGGCTTTGATCTATGTCCTACTTAATTATCCTCTACCTACACCATTACCTGGATCTTATTTTCAGGCATGAGTGTATCATAATAGAAAATTTAACATCCAGCGACACACACTTTGACCACTAAGTCTTGTTATTCCAAGACTCACACACTCACATTCATTAAAATTTTAAATTAAAGTATTGAGGCCACCAAGCCACTGACCTTTCATTTCTTCTACTTTCGTACTGGAAGCTCAACAAGTTAATAACTGTTAATGTTAATTAATACGAAACAGTTATTGGACACTTCCTTAATTCACCTAGGAAATAAAGTAATTATGCATAGTATTTTTCAGCTTTCCTCTCTTCTGTTTGATCCCCCTCTTTGTTACTTTATACTAATTCCAGACAATGAAATTCCTTTCCCTGTCCTTAGCCAGCATCTGACTCTACCAATACCTCTGACCTCATCAGTTCCTGACTCCTCTGGGATCTTGTTCCATCAGTGCCCTAACCCCTAGCTCCTCTGTCTTCAACCTTTCTTTCTCTATTCAAACAGCCCTCTCCTCAGCCTATAAATATCTGAAGCCCTAAATAGCTGGAATCACTGTACCCTCAAGCTATTATCCTTCTCTCCCAAGCCATTCTAATGCATGATTTTGAACAGTCATCTGCAGTGGCTATGGTCTGTTTTATCATGTCCTTCCTCAATGAATTTTCAGAATCTACTAAAATTGTTGTTACACATGTCACCAATAGCCTTAATTACTGAATATTAATGGATTTTTCTACTGTTTTCTTCTATCATCTTTACTCTGTATTTAATTTGCCAAGGCCGTCCTTTTGAAATGCTTCATCCTTTTTAATTTTGTGACATCTTTCTCTTCTGCCTAAAGACATTTTTCTGTCTCTTCCATGGGCTTCCCTTCCTCTGCTCTCACTCTGTATGCTTTCTCAAACTTACACACCCAATTGCATAGTTTTATACTAATCATCCTTATGCGTATTGCTCAAGCTACCTTAAAAACTTACTTCAAATTTTCCTGGAACCCTTCACCTGAATGTTCATCAATTGCTATATACTGATAATGTCCCAATTTAACTTCCACTTAATCATGTACTATTCATTTGAGTTGGTCACCTTTAGGTGATCTCTCAAACACTTAGCTGTCATTCTCACCTCCCCATACTTTCAGCCACCAAATCCAATTATTTATTAAGTCCTAAATACATATATCAAATTTATATATGAAATAAATATTCCCCATTATTTATATATGTGAAATAAATACACACATATACACACATAAATGTTTTTTCTCTGTCTTCCTATCAATATATCTTTTCTTGTAGATGTCTCTAAACTCAAACAGGTTTATTGCACTAACTTCCTAACAAGCCTCTCCATTTTCATTTTTGACTCCTTAGATCATGCTGGGACTAGAGTTCCATAAATACAAACCCAACTCTGACACTTCTATTTAAAAGTTTTCAGTCCCTCCACATTTTCTATGTAATAAAACCAAGTTCTTAAATATGGCTTTGTAGGTATTTTGAAGTTTGAAACTACTCATACAGATTTATTTCTTGCTATCCTCCTCTTCACCATTTATACTCCAGCAGCAATGCATTGCTTGTATTTTCTTTACACCCCTCCAGAATATATCACGTTACTTTTGCTAATGTTTATCTTTGCCTCGGTGACCCTTTTCTATGCATAGGCCTTCCTCACTAGTCCTCTTTATTCCCCTGCCACCTGCCTGGAAAACTTCTACCCCTCCTTATTTTTTAAGACTCAGGTCAGAGGTCACTCTTTCCAATGCATCTGCTCTGACCCTTCTGGACTGGCTGATGCGTCCCTCTTCTGTATGTATTTTGTTAGATGCTATAGCATGTTTTGTACCTACCTTTACCACTAGACTGTGATGTCCTTTGGAGCAAGGGCTATGTCTCATAAATCGCTGTAACTCCAGCATATAGCAAAGTTCCTGACACATGGCCAATAAACTTTTATTGCATAGGGAGTCTTCAAGCCATAAAATGATTCACAGGAGAATTAACAGAGAAGTAACATGGTCCAAGCACTCCTGGAGGAATCAGTGCTCTGTGTGATGCTGGAGAGGTCACTTCACCTTTCTACAGCTCTATTCTCTCAGCTGAGAAAAGACCACCTATATTTTAAGGTTCTTTCCTGTTCCATATTTCTATAAAATACGTCTCTTCATGCTGCATTTATGTTTTTCATGTTTTCTATTATAGAATTTTAACAACTCCCTTAAGATACTTCACAGACATTCCACACACAGTAACTACATTGAAGTTCAGAACCTATTGTAAAGTAAGTCGTTTACACAGATTAAGTTCCCCAGCAAAGAAAGATGAGTAAATGTAAATTGAATAAATAAATACATTTTATTAGCAACTTTTAAAAATTTACTGAAGAAATATAAATTTATGGATAGAAACTTCAGTCATCCAGGAATAAAGCATATTCAAATAGCCATAGTTTTTTGGGGGGTATGTGGGAGTATGAATAGTCCAGATAAGCTATGTGTGCTAAAACCTTATTCATTAAGGCAACATATTTTTGAGAATCTATTGAGTATTAAGATATTTATTATCTTAATAATAAATATCTTAATACTTTATTAAGCATTAAGTATTATTAAGTATTAAGTCATCAATAATAATTATATTAAAAGTATCAATTTAGTTGTATTTCATTGCTACTCATTCTTTTTCACTCAGTATTGAGGGAACTTTCTTACTCGACTCTCTATGTTCCTGGTAGAATGTTAAGTTCTTGAAACTCACCACCAGAGTTAAGATTCTCGTCCTGCTACTTTCTGTCTGTGTCTCCCAACACAAGATATTTGACCTTCCTTTGCCTTAGATCTCTCTCCTATGAAATGGAGATGAATACACAAGTACCTACACATAGATCAGGTCAGGTATATAAAATGAGTTAATATGTGCAACATAAAAACAAAAACATGTAGAATTAAGTAAGTTACAATCACATACACATTACATATGCTACTGAACACAATGTGTCCAACAATATCCCTGTATTAGATGGCTACTATGTATTTGTTGTATTAACATTAACTTGACAATAACAAAAATCTATTACATAAGGCATATATACAAAACGTCCAATGAAATGTTAAAATATGTCTTAATAGGAGGTAAATTGCATTGGAAGTAGTAAAAGCTGAGAAATATTACTGGCATTTAAATTTTTCTAAAAATGCATTGGTATTCATTCAACAAACATTTATTAAATACACAATACATTGTAGATGCTGTGCTAGGTGCTGAAAATAATGCGAACAGAAGACATGACTCATGCCTTTATGGACTTTCAGTAGGGAAGACACACATTGAATAACTTTTTGTATTTATAGAATATTAAGATGAAAAATTTGATGTCCTACACTTGATCTTAGCCAAAAGGCGAAGAAGTGATGAAAAAGCTTGGTGTCCTATAGGAACAAAGAAAACATAGATCTAATATGAAAAATAGGAAGGACATTTTGAAGGAAGTAATTTTTTGCATGAAACCGGGAAAGTAAAGAGATATTAATCCATGTTGCCAGATGTGGAAATGAGAAACAAGTTTATTAAAAGCCACAAGATGTAGCAAAAAGTGTATTCACCTACGGTCAAAATGCTTCCCATGTTATTTTCCTGTTACTTTCCAGAGTATTCAACTCTAAATTCATTTTGCAATTTGAAATCCTCTTTTATAACCACTGGAGTTTATGCATCCTCCTGAGTTATGTTTAAATGTGTTCATATAGAACATTCTTTGGGGGATTATTCACATCACTATATGAGAAAGTTTCCAGGTATGACTAATGCAACAAAATTTTATACAGTGGTAACTTCCTAAATATTTACATCAAAGTTTAAAACCTTGCTTCATTTAATTGTATCATTTAAATTTTACACCTACTAGTGACCTGCATTTCAGTTTCCTCATTATACAAAAATGGGAAGTAAAGCTGATTGGTGTTTGCAAAGTCACACAGCTAATGTTGCTAGAAATCAGGTGACCGAACTGTAGATCCTGAAAATATTGTGGTACAGAGCCCAGGCTTATTTGTATTGATTAGGGCTCACTTTGCATAGTGAATATGAAGGAGAGTCATTCATTCCGTAAATGTTTAATGGATACCTTTCGAGCACCAGGCACTGATTTAGATATTGGGGATAAATCAGTGAACAATGCAAGCAACTGTCCTGTCTTCACGAAGCTTACTTCCTAGATGGGAGAGGTAGAAACAAACAAGATGAATGAGTAAATTATAGTATGTTAGCAGTGGCAAGGGCTAAGAAGACAAATAATTGAGAAAGAAGGATAAACAGAATAAATGTGCAGTTTTTGAATGAGAAAAGAAAGCCTCACTGGAATTATAACTTTTAACTAAAGACCCATAGGAGAGGAGGGATAGAGCCACACTGAGATCTCAGAGAAAGTCTTCCAAGTAAAGGCAATTGTTACATAAAAACCACAGGGCTTGGGGGCTGTGTGGAACAGTAAGGTAACCAATGTGCCTGGAGTGGAAAGAACAAGGCAGAAAGTGGTAGGAAAGGGAACAAGGGGTTAGATTTTACAGGGCATTAGGCCATGGTAAGAAATTTTGCTTTTAGGTTGAGTGAGATTGGAAGTCATTTCAGGGTTCAGCGCCAAGAAAGTCAATGCCTGGTTTATATTATAAGAGGATAACCTAGACGGTTATGTTGTGATGGGACTGTTGGCAAAGGCCAATGCAGAAAGGCCAGTTAGGAGTCCATTAAAATAATAGATGATGGTGGATATGTCCAGTGAATAGGAGATGACAAGACAAGATCAAATTCTGATATCTTTTTCAGGTTAGGATGACAGGATATAGAATTGTTTTAGCATTAGATATGGGTGTAAAAGGAAGAGAGGTATCAATGAGTATCACAAGTTTAAGGACAACAGGTAATATATCACCCTCATTTATCTTCCTGCTAGCCTTGTGAGTATGTGCTACTGGTGTTTTATTATTTTTATTGTTGTTTATCTGTTTATTAGTTATATTGCAGATGTGGTTTAAGAAAGTTGAATAGAAAGAGTAAGAAGAGTGAGGGTACTTATTGGGCTGGGAACCTGGTGAAAGTTCAAATAAACTTTAGGAAGGATATTTGTAGCAGATCTGTTATAAAAACATCATTACGGAAGCCAGGAATTTTTTTTTCCACATAGAAAATTGTTACTGTTTTATAGGTAGAAATTAGAGAAAATGGCAGAATTGGGTTATATTTTCCATAGAACTTGGTTGTCTGTAACTAAACCAACAAAAGTTATCTCTATACAGCATCCTCTTAGAGCTAATAACAGCTTGGCCACCCTAAACTCCTCTTTGATATGTTATTTGTTTTGTATAGTATTTCATCTGGCGTAAAAATTAAGAATTGTATTTCCACAAAAAAACCATGCTTATTAGTCTGCAATTTTCTCAAAGTCAGCAGTTGAATCATTTTGAGAGTAAACACCTTGATGTGAATACTTAGAAAGTGTATTTAAGGGGTAGCAAGGGTAGACAGTAATTCTGAACAATGACACGTATGACTTCAGTGCTAGACTTCATGCTGAGGGTTCACCGCACTTGTTATTTCACAATGGCTGCCTCAGAAGATGAGCTAACATAACAACCTACTGCCAATGCCATAAACAATTGCCAATTTCATTTTACAGGAGTCACATGGAGGAGCTGAACCAGAAAAAGTGATGATGATAGACAAAACTGAGTATGTATGACTCATTCAGAGCTGGGCATTAGCACAGAATCAATGTTGGATCTTCCAAGTTCAAACCGGAAGCTTGCCAGTAATTACTTACACGACCTTGAGGAGACCACTGAGCTTACTTGTTCACTTTAAAACATAAGGAATTAATGTAGACTTCCACTGGAGAATCATGTGACTCAAATGAGACGAGGCATGTGTAAAAGTGTTTTAAAGCACTGAAACAATACTCGATGTTACTGAACAGATTTTGCATTTGAAAGAAGGAAAGGTGGAGAATTCAGCAATTATTTAAATTATTTAAATGATTTAGCAATTACTTAGTACTTTCCTTGGCTTCAGGAATTGCCCACATGCTACTCCATTGAATCTGAACAACAACATAATTTATCTATCTATCTGTCTGTCTGTCTGTCTATCTATCCATCCATCTATCTATCTATCATCTGTATACTTATCAACAACAATCTGTCGTGCATCTTTCCCAATGTCATTGCGTATGTCAAAATCGAGATCCAAAATTAGGTCTGTCTTGCTCCCAAACCTGCATAATTCCTGTTATACCAAGTCACCCTCTGTCCATTTTACACTGTATCATGGATGGAGGAAATAATACAGATCATCTAATGAAATGGTTTTCAAATATTTGTTTGCAAAGTCCTGTTGAGAAACATAATATTTGCTAGAAGTAGGGTTGCCCTTGTTAAAGCAGCAGTGGGAACCCCAAAATTGTTTCTCCACTTGGCTCTCTTCCACTTCTCTCCATGGGATAGTGAGCACCTTAGAGTTTCGAAAAACATTATTGTAGCCCATTCCCCTCACTTTTGTACTTTTTAAAAAAGCAAAGGCTCAGGGAGACTAACTGATTTACCCAAGAGCATACATCTTTTTTTTTTTTTTTCTTGTTTTGTCATTAAAAAAGGCAATGTTCATATGTAAAGAATCTCTATGAATAATATTCCTGTTTCCTACCAAATTGCTGAACCAGTTAAGAGATAAATTTGTTATCTCTTAACTATCAATCACATAATTGATGGAGCTGCTGGGGAAGCATGACTCACAGTGTGGCAACAAAAGGCTGCTCCCAGAATCAGCATTTACCATGTCACAGGTAAGACTGCTTTTCCCTAGTTCAGAGCCTTTCCCAGTAAAGTTGCTGCTGGGGCAAAAACGGACCAGAACATAAGCTCCTTGGAGGTCAAGTCCTATAGCTGAAGGGGTAGTGAGGTTGAGTTCTGTCTACTCAATTACTTCTTCTCTATTAGTCAATTTTCATGCTGCTGATAAAGATGTGCCCAAGACTGGGCAATCTACAAAAGAAAGAGGTTGAATAGACTTACAGTTCTGCATGGCTGGGGAGACCTCACAATCATGGTGGAAGGAAACATGTCTCACATGGCGGCAGTCGAGAAAAGAGAGCTTTTGCAGGTAAACTCCCGTTTTAAAAACCATCAGATCTGGTGAGACTTATTCACTATCACGACAACAACATGGGAAACACCCGCTCCCATGATTCAGTTATCTCCCACCGGGTCCTTCCCACAACATGTGGGAATTATGGGAGCTACAAGATGAGATTTGAGTGGGGAAGCAGAGCCAAATTGTATCATCCCCCTAACTCACCAGATCACTCTTCCATTCCTAGGAATAGTGAGTGTCCATTGTTGCGCTAATAGACACTTGTTATGAAATAAACATCAGGAAAATGGGCGTAGTGACACTACATAATGGAATAATGCAGGTGATGAGAACTGCACATAGTAACATATAGTTTTTTTTTTAACATCTGGGTTTTACTTCTGATTTGTTTATTGTGCTATTAAGTATTATGGATTTATGGCTTCATAATTTGCAGATGAACTTACTTGTTTCTAAAATGAATGTTATTGTAGTGAGCTTTTATGTGAGGTGAAAGTAAATCTTAAAATACGAACTTTCTCTATCACCTTAAAGGAGCAAAGTCAGAGGGATTGTCAGGTCTTCAAAACAGGAAACATCCAAAGGACAGGGAGAATGTTGGGGTATCAGAATCAGCAAGACCATGCAGGACTTGTGAGAATCAAATAAAGAGACTGTGGAACAATAGGAATCGATAAAGGAATACTTAGAGATAAAGACAAATTTGACACTTACCCTCTAGGTATTATTAAACAGCTGTTGCAGATCCTAGGTAAGATTCCAATATATCTTGAATTTATGAATATGAGGGAATTACTACATCTGCTTTTTAAATAAGCATCCAGTTTAACTCACAAACAAGCTTAATATTTGGGAGCATCAATTAAAAAAAATTTTGTTGAAAAGTCAACACACTACAGCAGATAAGAAAGCCATCAGATTATTAAAATCTTTAGATCTCATTTCAATAAGTAGGCATTCAAAATAAAGTTAAAATGATTTTAGTATAATAAAAATAAATACATATCCTAGCTTTAATCCCCCCAAAAGAAAAATTACATATTCCTTTCTATTATTCTCATTTTCCCTCTAAATCCCAGATCTAATTTCTATCGCTGGGATACAGATGACTTTGGTGAAAGACCTGTATCTACTCATGTGGCTGTTGCCACTAACTTCAAGTCATTCTCCAATTCTCAGTTTCAATATCACTTCTGTAAATAACTCTATTATTAATTTCAAATGAGAATTAGTTTCCCTGTTGTGTTCTCTCATATCATCCTAATATTCTTTCCAAAGCAGTGATTACTAAGATTGGAATGAGGGCAGGATATGTGGAGATATAAGTCAAGAGATCTAGAGTAGTAAATATATAAAATGAACAAATTAAAAAATATAACATACAGAATGAGGAATATAGTCAGCAATAGTGTATTGTATTCAGTAATTTTGCTAAGGAGCAAGTTATACCTGCTCTTGATATAGGGGATAAAATGGGTAGCTATGTAAGAATATGAATATCTTAATTTGTTTCACTCCAGTAATCATTGATATATATATATATATACATTTTTATAAATATATTTATATACATTTAAAACATTGTATATCTTAAATATACACAGTACAACTTATTTAAATTTATTTTGCCCATTTTCATAGCATTTTTACCCTTCTAATTTGTTCCTTCAGTTAGTCAAGAATATTTATTGAGCATCTATTACATGTCATCCATTTTTCTAGGATCTTAATATACAACGATAAACAGGATAGACTAGACCCCTGTTCTTATGGAGTGTACATTCTAGTGGGTACTCCAAGTGGTCAGAAATCTTAGACACTTTTTTTTATAACCCACTGATATTTGCTAAACTTCTGTAACAGTTATTGATATACTGTAGGTGCGAATAAATATTTATTGAAGAAATAAATCAAAATTATAAGGAATAAATAAATACATCAGATATTGACAAAAGCTATGCATATGCAGAAAATTAGTATTGGGTGAAGGAACTGATAGTCAGTGACCTATTCTAGATTAATTGTTCATGGAAGTCCTCTCTGAGGACTTGGAATTCAACTTGAGATATGCGTAACAGAAAAAGCCAGTTGTATGTACTACTACCCAGAAGCAACCATTCTCCGAGAATCCCAAGCAACAGTGAGAGGCTTGCAGATTAAGACACCACAAAGAGACAGACAGGGAAGACGAAGAGAGAGGACAGAAAAGAATGAAAAGGAATGAAAGTAAAGAAAAGGGGACAGAAGGTAAGAGAAGAGAAGAAAACAGAGTCACTAAGGCAAACCACAGTACCAGGCATGAGTGAAGATGCTTTTGGAAATAGACATTCCAGTCATAACTGTCACTCCACCTGAATTCCTCCTGACCAATAAAATTGCGAGCAAGAATAACATGGCTGTTTTATGTCATTATGTGCTGGAGTTGTTCCACAACCACAGATTACTGAAGCATGTGTCTTTCGCAGTCACTGCAGCATCCACAGAGCTTAGTTACTGATCCATACTGAATGAGGAAAAAAAAGTAAAAAGGATAATTAAAGTGAAAAATTATTGATCACTAGCTGTATGATATTTGGTATGCTGTCTCTTTGAGCGTCAATGTCATTACATGTAAAGTAAAAATGCTATATACATTTCAGAGTGTTTAAGAGAATAAAATCAGGTAATGTGTGTAAACATTTTGTATTGTGCTTGCACACAGTGGTTGTGGAAGTAGTAGAATCACTTTATTTACTTCATTTAATATTTAGTCTATAGTATCTAAAGCAACACCTATGATATAAAATTTCATTAGTTTTTTTTTTTAACAAATGAGGAAATGAATGCATTGAAAAACTACTAAAAAGCACTGTTCAAGTCCCTAAAATTGTGACGAATAAGGCTCAGTGCCATGTGTTTCATGCTACATGAGTTTCCTGTGGCCTAAGAACTGGCCTGACCTAAACTCATTGCTACTGGCCACACTGCTCCCACCACTTGTGGAGCCACTGTGTGTCATGTGTGCCTGCTGGGGTCCAAGAGCTGGCACAGCCAGTGCCCACTGCCACTAGCAATGTCATCCCCTATGAACAGAGAGCAACTGCACTCAGCTTGCATCTCTGCAGGGCCTGAAAACCATCCTTCCAGGTGGTCACTGCCTTCAGCAAAGCCACACTGCTGCCTCCACAACCAACCTAGGCCACTGAGGCGCTTGTAGATACCAGTGAAATTGATTACAGCCAAATAAATTACATGAACGCTGCAGTACTGTGCTCACCTGTAACCAAAGTCAAATCACCTGACTGAATAAAGCATACACATCTACACGAAACAAATGTTCTTTTATGAAAGCTACTCCATAAAATTGGAAGAGGTAACTCTTCTACCAGATGCAAAAGAATTAATGTAGGGACATAAGAAAAATTTAAAAGTAAGGAAATATGATACCTGCAAAATAATGAGATATTTCTCCAATAACAATCCCCAAATAGGAGAAAATCTACAAAATATATGAAAAGGAATTCAAAATAATGACCTTAAAAAAAAACTCAAAAAGATATAAGAAAATGCAGATAGACAATTCACAATATCAGAAAAATAATTTATGATTGAAATGAGAAACTTAACAAAGTTATGTATCATTAAAAATAAAAAACAGGCCGGGCGCAGTGGCTCATGCTTGTAATCCCAGCACTTTGGGAGGCCGAGGAGGGCAGATCACGAGGTCAGAAGATCGAGACCACGGTGAAACCCCATCTCTACTAAAAATACAAAAAATTAGCCGGGCGTGGTGGCGGGCGCCTGTAGTCCCAGCTACTCGGAGAGGCTGAGGCAGGAGAATGGCGTGAACCCGAGAGGCAGAGCTAGCAGTGAGCCGAGATCGCACCACTGCACTCCAGCCGGGGTGACAAAGGGAGACTCCGTCTCAAAAAAAAATAAAATAAAATAAAAAACAAGGCTGGGCGTGATGGCTCAAGCCTGTATGCCAGCACTTTTGAAGGCTAAGGCAGGTGGATCACCTGAGGTCAGGAGTTCAAGATCAGTCTGGCCAACTTGGCAAAACCTCATCTCTACTAAAAATTACAAAAAATTAGCTGGGCTTGGTGGTGGGTGCCTGTAATCCCAGCAACTGGGAAGGCTGAGGCAGGAGAATTGCTTGAACCCAGAAGGCAGAGGTTGCAGTGAGCCAAGATGGTACCACTGCACTCCAGCCTGGGCAACAGAGAGAGACTCCATCTCAAAAAAAAAAAAAAAAAAAAAAAAGACAGAAAGAAAGAAAAAAAAAGGAAAAACAGGAATATTCAAGCTTAAGAATTCAATCAGTGAAATATAAATACAATCATAAGCTTGAGTAGCAGACTAGATGAAGCAGAAGAAAATATTTCTGAACTTGAAAACAGGTTTATTGAAATAACCCCACGATATAAAGTAAAAAAGAATAAAAATGAATGAATAAAGCCTACAGGACATCACTGATCTAACACATTTTTGCGTTATAATATTTCCTGAAGGATGAGAGATCAGAAAAGGCGTAGAAAACCAATGCAATAAAATAATAGCTGAAAACATCCCAAGTTTTGGAAGAGATAAGAACATCTAAAACTAAGAAGCTCAAGATCCACAAATAGATTCAACCCAAAAAGGTTCCCTCTGGGACATATTATAGGAAATATCTCAGGTAAAAAATAAGAATTCTAAAAACAACAAGAGACATAAGTAAAATCAAGCCACATACAAGGGAATCCCCATTATACTAACAGTAGATTTCTCAACAGAAATCTTACCAGCCAAGAGAGAATGGAATGATATATTCAAAGGGCCAAAAGAAAAAAAAGTCAGTCAATAGTACTATACCCATGAAGCCATCTTTCAGAAATGAAGAATAAATAAAATTTTCCCCACACAAGCAAAAACAGAGGGGATTTATCATAACTACACAAGCTTTACAAAAATTACTTAAGGTAGTCTTACAGTTGGAAGAGAAATGATGATAGATACCATCCTAAAAACACGTAGAAGCATGAAACTCACTGGCAGAGCAGTACACAATTAACTCAAAATGAATTAATAACAAATATGAGAACCTAAACCTATGAAACCATTAGAGCAAATGCTTGAGGACCCCATAGGAACAATGATTTTAGGAGAAATGCTTGAGGACCCCAGTTGGAACAATGATTTTATGGTCAAGATACCAAAAGCACAGACAGCAGAAGAAAAAGTAGACAAATGGTATTACAACAAACTAAAAATCTTCACAGCAAAGGAAACTTTCACAGAGTGAAGAAACAATCTTCCGAATAGAAAAAAAATATGTTTGCAAAGTGTTCATCAAATAAGGTAGCAATATCTAGAATATATAAGAAACTCAAACAACTCAACAACAAAAATAAAAATAACTCAAAAATGAGCAACTGATCTAAATAGACATTTCTCAAAAGAAGACAAATGTTCAACAGATATATGAAAATATGCTCAACATCACTAATTATAAGGGAAATTGAAATAAAAAAATGACAATTAGAATTATCAGGATAATTGTCAAAAAGACAAAATAAATGCTGGCAAGGTTGCAGAGAAAAGAGGACTCATACATTGTAGGCGGAAATGTAAGTTAGTACAGCTATTATGGAAAACAGTATGGAGGTTTATCAGAAACTAAACATAGAACTACCATGAGATCCCAGATTTCCACTGCTAAGTATATATCCAAAGTAAAAAAAAAAAAAATCAGTTTGTCCAAGAGATACCTGCACTCTGATTTTTATTGTTGCACTATTCACAGTAGCCAATATATGAAATCAACTTATGTGTTCATCACCAGATTGATAAAGAAAATGTGTTATTTATCCACAATAGAATAATATTCAACCATATAAATAAATAAAATTCTGTCATTTGTGGCAACATGAATGAGCATGAAGGACATCGTGTTAGGTAAAATAAGCTAGGCACAGAAAGACAAACACTGCTTGTTCTCCCTCATATGTGGAATGTAAGTGTTACTTTATAAAAGCAAAGAGTAGGATAGTGTTTACCAGAGGCTGGGAAGAGTAGGGAGATAAGGGTATAGGTAAAGGTTGGTTAAGGAATATGAACTTACAGCTAGATAGGTGGAATAAGTTCCATTATTCCATAGCATTGTAGAGTGGCCATAGTTAAAATATTTTATTGTATATTTTCAAATAGCTAGAGAAGAAAATTCTGAATGTTTCCAACACATGGAAATCATAAATGTTTGAGGTAATAGATATGCTAAAAACCCTGATTTGATCATTGCAAATTGTATACACGGATCAGAATATCACACTATGCCCTATAGATATGTACAATTATTATGTGTCAAGACTATTAATAAAAAATTGAAAAAAACAGGATTGTTTTGTTTTGAGTATAATGGTGCATCTAATGGTTCCTTATGAATATAAGATCTAATGGCATTTTTAGTAAAGGAAACAGCTAGAAGAAATACTGAAATGATACTGAAATATGATATATTAAGGGACTTCAGATGCTATAATTTGGCTGAGGCATAATATGTATGTGGAGAATGACATCAGTAGTCAGATAAGCAGAACTCAGATCATGAAGTACTGAGTATGCCAAAACAATGTGTTTGACCTTCTCTGTATAGGGAATAGAGAGACAGTTACTAATTTTATTCAGAAGCCAGGCACTCCTGACTTCCATTTTAGGAGAATTATTTTAGATCATTGTGATGAATGCATTAGAATGCCTGAGATGGAAGCAAAGTCTAATTCCAAAGCTGATGCTATTACCAACAAGAGGAAAGATACTGACATGAACTAAAGCCAGTGTTTAGTGATAAAGTGACAGATATGGAAAAATTTAATAGAAGTAAGGTATAGGTTCTAATTGATTTTATATGGAAGTTGAGGAAAATAGTGGTCAAGATGATGTGCAGTTATTGACTTGTATGAACATCAGAGTAATCAGATATTGCTTTCCATAAGAGGACATTTTTTAAACCCTCGAATTCTTGGTAACTAATGAAACAATCATTTACTTTTCTTGGTCAGATAACTATAAGTGTGCAAAGGATTGGCTCACCTCAACTGGGCTTGGCTCTTGGTTGTGAGTCTAGCTCAGGCCTGTTTCATGTATCATTCAATCTTCTTGGACCATAAGCTATCTGGAGTACATGTGTCTCATTGAAAATGCAGGAGCTCAAGAGGAAAAGCAGAAACATGCAAGACCTCTTATGGCATAGGCACATGAACCATATGCTGTCATTTCCACTTACATGCCATTAGCCCAATTAAATAACATGGCCAAGCTCAACATCAACAGGGCAGCAACACATACTTGATTCACACCAGAAGGCATTCCACGATTATATGCCAAAGACATGGGTATACAATTCTAATATGGAAGAGAGTGAGAAAGTGGAGACAATGACACAACCACCACAAATCATATTAGCACATGAAACAGGGACATCCATGAGTAAAGCTGTAGGAAGAAACATTAGACATTTCTATACTGCATATCTTTCTCCCCACAAAGCTTCATTATACTCACTTCATGGTACTTTGAAGTCATTGCTTTATAAGGTCTCTTATGCTGAGTTACTTTCTTGCTATATCACATTTGATTAATTTTGGAACTACTTTATGTGAAGAAGGCTGCCATAATAAAACTCAAGTCAATCTCTTCCAATGCTGACAAGTGATGAACACTGGCAGGTATAGATGAATGTCAGGACCTCATGGTCTCATAGGTTGTTCCCTAAGAATGATTTTTTCCATTGGAAATCAATACCACTCAAGCTTCAAGTGCTGCTATTTTTCTGAGAATCAAACGTGGACTTGCAACCAATCTTTTACTGTTTGTCAATATGGCCAGTACAATGCTGAAGGAGGTAGACAAGACTTTGCTAATGGTTCAGAAATGGCAAAAGATAAATAGCCCAAGAAAGTATCAAGATAAATGTAACTTCACTTCATGATACATGCAGTAACTTACTTACTTGGCCCCTGGATAACTCTTTCTACCCAGCAGCAGTGGTTACACAGTCATATCTTAAAGTGTATTAAAACTCATACCCAAGAGAATAGGACCCAGAGGTTCTTGGTTAAACCCTTGTAGTAGGTAGAATTATGGCCTTGAAAGATGTTGGTGTCCTAATATCCAGCATTTCTGAAAATTTTACTCTACATGACAATGGGGAATTAAGGTTGCCAGATAGAATTAAGCTTACTAATCAGTTGACTTTAAGATATAAAAGATTATTCTGCATTATCTGAGTACGCCCAATGTAATCATAAGAATCCCTTGAAATAGAAGAGGGAGGTCAAATGAGAAGTCAGAGTGAGAGCGTGATTTGAAAAGGCTGTGGAGCTATATTTGAAGTTAGAAGAAGTGGCCACAGTATAAAGAATGCAACTGATCTCTTGAAGTTGGAAAAGGCAAGAAACAGAATATCCCTTACCACCTTCACAAGAAATGCAGCCTGCTGACACTTTGGTTTTAGCCCAGTGAGATCCCTTTTGGAAATCTTATCTCCAGAACTGTATGACAATAAATATGTGATGCTTCGGGCCACTATGTTTGTTTTAATTTGTTACATTAGCCATATGAAATGAATGTAGCCTCCAAATATTTTGTTGATGATTAATACCAAAAATATTAAAGTCTCTTGAAAGAGAAGGCTCTCCAACAGGGGATTCAAGTTATCCTCTAAAAAAACACACCAGAACGCAATAAAATAAATATAATTCTAAACAAGACAAAGACAGCAATCTAATATGATTTTCCCCCTTTAAATTACTTTCCATTTCATCTATTCTTACAGAATATTCTCAAAAATAATCGACCATTTAAAACAAAAATAATAATAAAAATTATTTAGATTTATTGTATAGGTCCTAGAAATCTGGCTTTCCTCCCTTCTGGTATGGAAACAGGGTTTACTAGGGGAAATTTACAAACTCTTCAACTAAAGTAAAAACTTAATTTGTCCTATGATATTGTAAGGTAACCATAGTTTAAAATACACACAAACACACATTTATGAGATATACATTAAATATAAAATATTTTTGTATTAAATATAAAATATTTAATATTTCTTACTTTTTAAATATTTGATAATTATATATGTATGTATTATGCTTCTCTGTATCCATCATTATGCTTCACCACCTCAAAACAATCAAAATTCTTATCTCATTCCAATGTCAATGAGCTCAGATTGACTGACATTTCATGTCTGCCTCTCTAGGATGTACCTGCCATATAATTCCTGCTCCATAATTATTGTTGGCTTAATTGACATTAAATATTGTTGAATTGGCTCATAGCACTTTACAATTTATAACAGGTCTGAGACAGAGCTTTTATAGACCAGAAACTCTTTTCAGATAATTCAGGCATTATGAGTACACCTAGGCAAAGTAGTACCTACATATTTACCATATTAAAATGCTTGGACAATAAAAGACAATAACCAAAGGAAGAAAAATATCTGTAAGCAACGTTTTAAGAACAAGAATGATTTATCACAGAATATATTAAAATAGATTTGCAATAAGACTTTACATTGAACATTTGGTTATTTTTAACTGTTTTTCATTTCTTTTCATTTCTTTGTGCTGTGTTCTAGAATAACTTTTCATTCATATTTTATATCTAGAACTATAAAATGTAAATTAGTTTAATCAGTACACTCAATGGACTAATTAGTTATGGATACTTTCAGGACATTTAAAACTAAAAATACTACAACTAAAAAAGTGAATATATTATAAATTATATTCAAGGACTGTTATTAAAGGAAATAAAAGCTCTTTAAAATAAACAGACTCTTTGGCAGTTGAATACACATGGGTTTCATCTTAAATTACTATTTGGTTTAACCGAATTAAATTTTCCAAGTAAAATAATGACTTGGCTGATATAATGCCCCCCAAGTTCTCGTTTGCTATTTTCAGTCCTTGAACATTTCAAGGTCTACAAGTCTTACAGGAATCTGACATCAAAATATCGTACGGCCAAAAGCAGGTAAAGGTGGCCTGGGAAACAGAGCAATTTGACTCAAATCTATACATAATACTGTGGCTTTAAACATTTGCATAAAATTAATAAAGCCAAATTATTTTAGATTAAACATTTCTTACTTTATCTACTGGTTGCTGCTCCACATTTTGTAACTCTAGGTCCCACACACAATGAGATAAAAGTAGGACCAAAATATTTCAGAAAGAGAGAATTTATTCTCTGTGCTCATAACCAGTCCATGAACAAACCAATTAAAGAATGCACTAGTAGGGACAAGTGTTGGCCCTTTTTTTTTTTTTCTGAAGTTGCAGTTGTCCAACATTCAGTCACTCACAATCACACACAGCAGGATCCAAACAGCTGGGGCTCAAGGCAGAGGGCACCAGATTTACTTACACAGAAGCCACCATTTAAGCAAAATAGGTGATCTGAAGATATTTGCGGTGGTTGAGATCTGGGAATGCAATTAGAAGATGTGGGACCATGTCTGCTACAAAAATGGCAGTGAAATGTGAAATGAAACTGATAACTAATGCCATTGGAAAGTACTCATGTTGCTATTCATAATATTTTTCTTAAAAATGCAGAGCATATTAGTAGAAAGGCATTAAATTGGGATTCTGTGTATTGGTGTGTGTCTTGGCTCTTGGCTTTTGGCTCTATCACTTAGTAATTTGGGTAGGTATTTAAACTTCTCTGAGTCTCATGAGAACAGTGAAAACTAATTCTCAGAGTTGGGTTTTTTCAAAATCTGGAAATATTTTCTAATTATAGCAGTGACCTAAGAAGCACAGCAGGTTTTCAATGGATTTTTTGCCATTACAAATGGAATAAACCTGCTGGGCTAGAGGGGTAAGAAGACATGTTATTTTGCCTCTACTTTTTGCCCTGTCTCAGAGACTGGAGAAGGTGTACTCTTTCTGAGTGGAATAGAGTACAGTATTCTTCCTTTCCATCAGTATCTTTCTATCTAAGATTATTTAGTGACTTCTATTTCAAAACAACAACCACCATTGGGGTAGGAAGAAAAATTAAAGCTAAGAACTAGAATTGGCTCATTGCATTCTTGAAATGTGCTTTTCAAGAAAAAAAAAATAGTGAAGCAAGAGCTAAAACCATTCTAGAAGTGGTGCGAGCTGTGGCTCATACTTCTGAAATTTATATTCCTATGTATTACATAATGAGAAAATGGTTCCAGTTTTTATTCAGCAGGGCTGCTTTAAATAAATTTATTTTTGATGATGAATATGGGATTATTGTTGCATTTGGCATTTTCTGCAGCTGTAAATCTGAAAAACAGATTCTACTCAAAAACCCACCAGAAAGTGAGAAAAGCTGAGGGAAAGTCCTATGCTATATCTCCCAGTCCGCATGTAAAGTGCATTTCAAATGCCAGTGTGCCTACAGATCACCTGTGGATCCAGCTAAAATACAGATTCTGGGACACAGCCTAGCTCCTAGCAAGCTCTCAAGCCCTTGCTGTTGAGGACTATATCCTGAGTAGCAAGACAGTAAACTGCACCAAATTAGATAAACTCTGCTTAGAATAAATACACAGAAAATGAAAAAGAGAGCGCATGACCAAAAGATATTGTAGGATAAATGACATAATACATGAAAAATACCTAACTTACTTCAGGAAAAAAAGATAGGAAGTTAGGAAGGAAGAAAAGAAGAAAGAAAAAAAGGAGAGAATGAAAGAAGAGAAGAAAGTACAGGAAATCACATTAAAAAGACCAATAAAAAGTATGCTTGGGAAGAGACAGAGAAAAAAAAGAGAATGCAAGGGGTGGGGGCGGTGGGGAAGACAATCCAAGGGAAAAGCACTCCCTAAGGAGTGTTTCATTAAAGATTTGAAGTAGTTGTCCTTCTAAAGATTAGAAGTAGTTCTGTGTAGTTGAACCTGCCTGGATTTGAAATCCAGTTCAGCCCTAGTTACTATATGACTTTGGCCAATTACTCAACCTCTCTGAGCTTCCATTTCTTTGCCTGAATAAAGAGGATAAGAATAGCAACTTCTTAATTTGGTGTTATGGGAAGTTAAGAAAGATTCTCGGAGACATTTAAAACAGGAACTGGAACATTAAATCTATCTGCAACTCCTTTGCTCTTAACATTCAATGGTTTCTCATATCCCTCAGTGTACAAAGCAAAGTCCCTTGAATGGCTTCCAGAACCCTACGTGACCAAGCCCACCGCTATTTCTCCAAACATTCCCCTCCTACACTTGTTCTTGCTCACTCACAAATGTCTAGTATGTCTAAATTTACAGTCCTAATGTCCTGTCACCAATGGCACTCTGTATCTATGGTACCTTAATGTATAGACAACTTAACATATACTATGCATGTCCTTGTTGATCATCTGTCTCCCTTTCACTAGAATATAAATTCTGTGAGGTTGGGACATTAACTATTTGGGCCCTGCTATACATCTGATACTTAAACAGTACCTGGGGCTCAATATATATTTGTTAAATGAATAAATTATATGCATAAAATCAGTATCAAATTTAAAATAAAACTAAATTTTATGACACACAAACACACACACACACACATACACACACACATCCCTACACAAGCACTCTATCATTTCAACCTAACACATGCCTCTAATCTTACTATTAGGGTGGTGCAAAAGTAGTGGCCAGAACCATAATTACGTTTTGCACCAACCTAATAGATGTTTTAGATACATTATTTCATTTAATTAAAGCAGCAGTACTGAGAGAGAGTTTTTAATTCTCATTTTTCAGGTTGTCACTAATTCGTAGAATTGGGCCTTTGTGTTTCCAGCACACTCTCTCTGCTCATCATTTAGGCCTTGCTTGGTACATGCATTTGTCCTTGATCTAAAAATGATGTCACATATCCCTTCTATAAATTTAGTCCAACTCACACAAATATCATCCACTTATCTTAAAACATACCCCTTGCCTAATTGTTGGCATTGTTTGGTCAGCAGAGATCCTAAACTGACATTGTGTCCTCTGGGTATACCTTCACAAATATACTTTCATTGAAAATATCTGAACAATTGCAAAATTAAAAAAGCACTGGCTTATTTTGCAATTGTTTAGATATTATGTACTTACTTAAAAAAAAACATTGTAAAACAGCAATTGAAATTTTCATGTGAATTATCTAAGAGCAATGGTTGGGTAGAAAGACATTTAATTTTGATCCATTTTTTTTTCCAGTTTATTAAAACTCTTGGCGTCCTCACTCTGATTTCATTTTGGCCCTTGTTCACTGACATGACAGGTCTAATGATCACGTGTCGGTATTCCAAGAGCTTCCTGTTTAACATAAGACTGCTATTTCTCGGGAATACTCCAGTCACCTCCCATCCACTGACCTTTCCCCTCAAAACATTTATCACCAGTGACACTGACTGATGAGCAGAATCATCTCCTGACCTCCAATTTATTAATGTTGATGGTCTTGACACTCTTCCTAGTCTCCCAGGCTCCACACAGCTGCCTAATATCATCAGTGGATCCTTACTTTCCAGAAATACTTTCCATTTCCTCACTCTATGACACGTATTACTTGTTCCCCTATCAAGCATGATCTGTCACTTTTTTTTTTTTCACTTACTGCTCTTCAAAATCTTCAGACTCCCACCCCACTGACTTTTCTTTTTTTTTTTTTTTTTTTTGAGACGGAGTTTCGCTCTGTCACCCAGGCTGGAGTGCAGTGGCGCAATCTCGGCTCACTGCAAGCTCCTCCTACCGGGTTCACGCCATTCTCCTGCCTCAGCCTCTCCGAGTAGCTGGGACTACAGGCACCCGCCACCATGCCCGGCTAATTTTTTTGTATTTTTTTTAGTAGAGACGGGGTTTCACCATGGTCTCGATCTCCTGACCTCGTGATCCGCCCACCTCGGCCTCCCAAAGTGCTGGGATTACAAGCGTGAGCAACCGCGCCCGGCCTCCCACTGACTTTTCTAGCTCATTTGTTTAGTTACATATTGTTTGTCCCTCTTAAGGGGTCATTTTCTAGAAAAGGGATGCTCTTTTCAGTAGAATATCCTCATCAACCAGGTAAGAAATTCTGCATCCCTTATGAAGGGAAAATTAACCTAATCAGAGCCTACACATCTTTCGTTTATGATAACGGTGTTCATGTCTTCACTTAATAATGGCTACTATTATTAATCCAATGTCTGTTTTTAGAAGATTTAGCAAGCCGTGGTGCTAATAAATATATTGTTCTTGTAAACAATAATAACTACCATTTACTATTTACTATTTTTAAAAATAGAATGAAGAAAGGAATAAACAGTAATATTAATATTTATAATAATAAAAAGCCTTTCTTGAACACTTACCTTGTGTCAGAAACTGTTGTTAGTACAGTAAGTTATTATTTTACTTAATCATACCATCAGTATTGTGAGGCAAATTATATTATCACCCTTATTTGGAAAACAAGGAAAATGGGACATGGTGAACCTTTCCACAATCACATGGCTGGTCACTGGCAGAAAAAGAATTTAGTTCAGTGATTCAATAATTATTTTGAATTAACTAGCTTCATCTGACAAATCTCTTTCATAAAGGAAAAATAGTAATAACTGATAATAATAAAGCAATATAAATAATAAAACTAGTATCTCTTGTGCTAGGCAATGTTCTTTATAATACCTTACATATAGAGTCTTGCCTGTTTTAATTCTTAAAAACATCAGGGTGGTTATTATCATCCCTATTTTATAGATCAGGCGATTGAAAATTAGGTGAAGTATTTTTCTTAAGACAATGGGAGTAACTCTAGGCTGATCCATTTGCCATCTGAATGCTTCCTTTGGTGCCATATGGGTGTCTAGAACATAAATCTTTTCATTAAGGAAAACCTTTACTAGCAGTTGTAGCCTATGGGCAGTTCTATCAAACTAGAACTGCAGGTAGAAATACATTTTCCTCATCTTTCCCTTAAATTTATTTTCTTCATCTGCCTCTTAAATAGACTTTAGTGTTTTGTTTTCAACTCTTATTTTAGGTTCTCGGGTTACATGTACAAATGTGTTACAAAGGTATATTGCATGAGGTTTGGAGTACACTTGAACCCATCACCTATGATGTGAGCATAGTACTCAACAGGTATTTTTTTTTGCCCCTTCCTTCCCTCTCCCCACTCTTTTTTCCCCAGGGGCCATTGTTCCCATCTTTATATACATGAGTATTCACTGTTTAGCTCCAACTTATAAATTAGAACATGTACTATTTGGTTTTCTGTTTCTGCTTTAGTTGCTTTAGGATAATGACCTCCAGCTGCTTCCAAGTTGCTGCAAAGGACATGATTTTGTTCTTTTTTTATGACTGTGTCATATTTCATGGCGTATATGACTACATTTTCTTTATTCAATCCATTCTTCCAAAAAGACACATGGACCTGTAAGTTCATCACAGCAGTATTGACAATAGATTTCCTGATAGCAAGTGGTTTGTGTTATCTGTCAATGCAGCCCATATAGTTCCTCAATAAATAGTTGTTAAATTAAATGGACTAAAGGAAAGGAAGCTTAGAAGGTGGAGTGCATAGACCAGGTTTCTAGGGCCAGATGGTAAACAAGCCAGGACTTTGTGCCCTGTTGTGTTCTGATGCTTTTTTCCATGATCACTCTTTCATGAATTTGCAGATAGGGAATTAAAAAAATGGAAAATATGTTTGCATGGTATTTTTGGATGGTTATTAGAAATCAGAATGTAACCTCTTAATTGACATTGCAGTTTTTATTCCTTTATTACTAATCTACAATTAGCTATTGAACATGATATTTCTCCCTTATTCATAAAATATTCATCATTTTCATCTCTACTTTGTCTCCTTCAAAATGCATTCTCATTAGTCATAATAATGCATTCACTTATTTGCAAAAAAAAATTGCTGTATTTATGTTAAAGTCTTAGAAAACAATAAGTCTTAGATGTGTTGCCTAATTTTGAAAGGACACTTTTTTCTTAAATATTTGTCTATTTACAGTGGATGAAATAAATGAGTTTTTCAAGTATTCCAAAGAGACTTTTGCTCACCTGTTACCACTTGTGATCATATTGTGAACCAGGCACTTTGATTGCTTTACACTACCCAAGAGAATTAACCATATCTGGAACCATGTTTTCATAGAAGAAAGATGTATAAATAATGTGTGTTTTATATCATCTTTGCCTATTGTAAAGTGTAAATGCTTTGACTTAAAGAAATCTTCAAAATAAAACAAAAGGGAGTATAAAGAAATGATGTAGTCATAAAAACATAAATCCATGAATTAGAAGAAATAGCATAATGAATAAATAAAAATTGAGGCTGATGCCTTCAACAAAATTTTTAAAATATTGATACATGCTGCAACATGGATAAAATCTCAAAAACATTATGCTAAGTAAAAGAGGGCAGTCACAAAGGACCACAAATTGTATGATTCCAATTATAGTAATTTCCCATATCAGAAAGTATGTCAATAATTGCATGGGGCCAGAGGTGGGAATAAGGATTGGCTGAAAATGGTATGAGGGGTTATGGGTACTGGGGTTATGGGAAAGTTCTAAAGGGTATGAGGGGTTATGGGTACTGGGGTTATGGGAAAGTTCCAAAACTGGATTTTGGTGAAAATTAAACAACTCAGTAAATATACTAAAAGAAATGCTGAAATGTACACTTAAAATGTGAAATTTTCACAATGCATATTATATCTCAATAAAGTTGTTTTATAAATAAGTCTAAAACTCCTATTCAACATAGTGCTGGAAGTTCTGGCCAGGGCAATCAGGCAGGAGAAAGAAATAAAGGGTATTCAATTAGGAAAAAAGGAAGTCAAATTGTCCCTGTTTGCAGATGATATGATTGTATACCTAGAAAACCCCATTGTCTCAGCCCAAAATCTCCTTAAGCTGATAAGCAACTTCAGCAAAGTCTCAGGATACAAAATCAATGTACAAAAATCACAAGCATTCTTGTACATCAATCACAGACAGAGAGCCAAATCATGAGTGAATTCGCATTCACAATTGCTTCAAAGAGAATAAAATACCTAGGAATCCAACTTACAAGGGATGTGAAGGACCTCTTCAAGGAGAACTACAAACCACTGCTCAATGAAATAAAAGAGGATACAAACAAATGGAAGAACCTTCCATGCTCATGGGTTGGAAGAATCAATATCGTGAAAATGGCCAACCTGCCCAAGGTAATTTATAGATTCAATGCCATCCCCATCAAGCTACCAATGACTTTCTTCACAGAATTGGAAAAAACTATTTTAAAGTTTATATGGAACCAAAAAAGAGCCCGCATCACCAAGTCAATCCTAAGCCAAAAGAACAAAGCTGGAGGCATCACACTACCTGACTTCAAACTATACTACAAGGCTACAGTAACCAAAACAGCATGGTACTGGTACCACAACAGAGACATAGATCAATGGAACAGAACACAGCCCTCAGAAAGAATGCCGCATATCTACAACTATCTGATCTTTGACAAACCTGACAAAAACAAGCAATGGGAAAAGGATTCCCTATTTAATAAATGGTGCTGGGAAAACTGGCTAGCCATATATAGAAAGCTGAAACTGGGTCCCTTCCTTACACCTTATACAAAAATTAATTCAAAATGGATTAAAGACTTACATGTTAGATATAAAACCATAAAAACCCTAGAAGAAAACCTAGGCAACACCATTCAGGACATAGGCATGGGCAAGGACTTCAAGTCTAAAACACCAAAAGCAATGGCAACAAAAGCCAAATTTGACAGATGGGATCTAATTAAACTAAAGCGCTTCTGCACAGCAAAAGAAACTACCATCAGAGTGAACAGGCAACCTACAAAATGGGAGAAAATTTTCGCAACCTACTCATCTGACAAAGGGCTAATAACCAGAATCTACAATGAACTCAAACAAATTTACAAGAAAAAAACAAACAACCCCATCAAAAAGTGGGCGAAGGACATGAACAGACCCTTCTCAAAAGAAGACATTTATGCAGCCAAAAAACACATGAAAAAATGCTCATCATCACTGGCCATCAGAGAAATGCAAATCAAAACCACAGTGAGATACCATCTCACACCAGTTAGAATGGCCATCATTAAAAAGTCAGGAAACAACAGGTGCTGGAGAGGATGTGGAGAAATAGGAACACTTTTACACTGTTGGTGGGATTGTAAACTAGTTCAACCTTTGTGGAAGTCAGTGTGGCGATTCCTCAGGGATCTAGAACTAGAAATACCATTTGACCCAGCCATCCCATTACTGGGTATATACCCAAAGGACTATAAATCATGCTGCTATAAAGACACATGCACACGTATGTTTATTGCGGCACTATTCACAATAGCAAAGACTTGGAACCAACCCAAATGTCCAACAACGATAGACTGGATTAAGAAAATGTGGCAAATATACACCATGGAATACTATGCAGCCATAAAAAATGATGAGTTCATGTCCTTTGTAGGGACATGGATGAAATTGGAAACCATCATTCTCAGTAAACTATCACAAGGACAAAAAACCAAACACCACATGTTCTCACTCATAGGTGGGAATTGAACAATGAGAACACATGGGCACAGGAAGGGGAACATCACACTCCGGGGACTGTTGTGGGGTGGGGGGAGGGGAGAGGGACAGCCTTAGGAGATATACCTAATGCTAAATGAGGAGTTAATGGGTGCAGGAAATCAACATGGCACATGGATACATATGTAACAAACCTGCACATTGTGCACATGTACCCTAAAACCTAAAGTATAATAATAATAAAAAGAAAAAAATAAATTTTCTAGTATTTAAATGTAATTATATAAAAAATATATTTACCAAACCTCATTTTTTCCACGATCACCCTTTCATGAATTTACAGAAGGAAAATTAAGGAAACGAAAAATATGTTTGTATGGTATTTTTCAATGGTTATTATAGATCAGAATGTAACCTCTTAATTGACATTGAAATTTTTATTTATTTACTATTAATCTGCAGTTCGTTATTGAACATGACATTTATCCTTTATTCATAAAGGATACATTTTTCCTCAGTTTTCCAGGAAGCATTACTATATTTATTTCTGTTTTTAATATGTAATTGCTTGCCTTGATCTTTTTATTTTACAGTCATTAAAATCAATTGCATCATCTAACAGCAATAGTTTTGTAAGTCTTGTTAACATTTCACATTTCATTCTTCCTTGAAAATTGCCTGAATAATTAATCCATACATTCAGTTAAACAATCTCATTAAGAATATATCTGCGCTGGCCGGGCACGGTGGCTCACGCTTGTAATCCCAGCACTTTGGGAGGCCGAGGTGGACGGATCACAAGGTCAGGAGATCGAGACCACGGTGAAACCCCGTCTCTACTAAAAAATACAAAAAATTAGCCGGGCGTGGTGGCGGGCGCCCGTAGTCCCAGCTACTCGGAGAGGCTGAGGCAGGAGAATGGCGTGAACCGGGGAGGCGGAGCTTGCAGTGAGCTGAGATTGCGCCACTGCACTCCAGCCTGGGCGACAGAGCAAGACACCGTCTCAAAAAAAAAAAAAAAGGAATATATCTCCGCTTACGGCAGCATGGATTCAGTATTTGACTTTCCCAATTGTATGTCCATATCTTGATATTCTCTCAGGGACAATTTGACTTCACATGTAGCTTTTACCAATAGAATGGCATCGATTAACAATTATAATAAATCACATGAAGAAAGTTTGAATTGAATGTTAGTGTGCCTCTAGAGATAATACAACATAGAACACTAATGACTCCTCTACAGTCATTAGGTAGTTATCTGGCACTGTATGTATCAGGTGTCAGGGATGCTATAATAGTTAACACTCTTATCGCTCTAGAAGAGTAAGTAGTCCAACTGAGGAGGCAAACATACACACTGGAAAGTATAATACAAGGTGAAAACTGGTATGTTTAGGGTTCTTGCTGGGAGATTTAGGAGTTAACATTTTAGTCAGGCTTAGCCAAGATTTGGGGTCAAGGAGGCCTCTTGATAATGTCTTACCTGCGCTAAGTAGTGAAGAGTGCTTAGGAGTTAGTTAGGTGAGAAGGGGTGGGGACATTAGTCCAAGTTAAGAAAAGCTGCCTTTGGAGAAACTAGGCAGGATAGGAGCTCGACATCAGCAGGTCTGACTGACTGGAACAGAATAGTGAAGAGTTTGTGTTTGGAGATTGCCAAGAAAAGGACACTATTATGCAGTTTCTATTGGGCCATGTTCAGGGACGATAACGGACCATGAAGAGAAAGGTAAGAGATACGTTAGAAAATGACTCATTGGATTAATTTGGATTAATATTTCACCAAATTTGTGAAGCAAAATATTACTCTCACTATAACTTACTATGTTTTCAAAGCTTTTTTCATACGAGGATGGTAAAAAATCACAAGCACCTGGAATGATTTCTCTATTTTTTATTTATGCTTAGCATGAGAGGACAAGAAAGTATCTGCTTTAAAACCTAAGAATAGACATATAGTAGAAATGTTTAAAAATAACCCTGATTAATTTAATTATTCAAGAAATATTAGAGTTTTCATTATGTGGTAGATATTGGGCTAACATGAACACCCAGTGATGGACAATGTAGTGATGGACAAAATAGATTTCCCATTTTCTTAGAACTCATGGTCTAGTCTGTGAGAAAAAAAAAAAGACCTTAGACAGATAATGTGTGCATCAGACCCCAGCAGGCAATTTCTCCCTAAGGGATGGGAAAGTTTCCTAGTAGGAAAGCAAAATGCTCACAAATTGCAGTGTTCACAGCTACTATGCAAGGTAACATGAATGCATGAGGCAATTCACGTGCCAATATACTTTTATTGCAATAATGATTAATTATGTTGTAGTAATACTGCTGTTTGAAATATAATACATGCCAAATAAAAAGTCAAATCAAAGCATGATCATTACTTGAAAAATAAATCCACTAGTATAATGGAGGATTATGAGGGGGACCTTTGAGAGACTATCACAGAGGCTCCATCACCCCGGATCATTGAGATTACAGAACAGAAGTATATAGAGGCCCCAAAACTCACAATGATAGTAAATAGTTACCACATTAATCAAAGGGAAAAAAGGAGAGTAGAGGAAATATGTTTATACTATTTATCAGCTTAAGAAGGCAACTGAGAAAATAATAAAATAACCACCTTCCTGGATAATTATGAATACAAGCACAAAACAGACAAACAAAACATTTTATACATTAAGAGGTTCAAAATAATAGCATTTATAATAAGTGGAGAGCCAGGCACGGTGGCTCACGCCTATAATCCTAGCACTTTTGGAGACCAAGGCAGGTGGATCACTTGAGGTTGGGAGTTCGAGACAAGCCTGGCCAACAGGGTGAAACCCCGTGCCTACTAAAAATACAAAAATTAGCCAGGTGTTGTGATGGGTGCCTGTAATCCCAGCTACTCGGGAGGCTGAGGCAAGAGAATTACTTGAACTCAGGAGGTGGAGGTTGCAGTGAGCTGAGATCGTGCCACTGCACTACAGCCTGGGTGATACAGGAAGACTCTGTCTCAAAAATAAAATAATAGTAATAATGATAATAAGTGGAGAAAATCTAATAGTAAAAATAGTGACGTGGTTAGACAAGTATGGCAGATACTCTGGAATATTACCCCACAGTTAAAACACTCCTGAACCAATTGCCTTTATCATAGCTGGGATGTTAGCAAAGTTTCTGTAGGAGCC
Source organism: Hylobates moloch (assembly GCF_009828535.3). Lineage (NCBI taxonomy): Eukaryota > Metazoa > Chordata > Mammalia > Primates > Hylobatidae > Hylobates > Hylobates moloch. The sequence continues at coordinate 66,319,783 of NW_026652292.1, read as the reverse complement.
TCATCATCTTAAGTTCTACCAGCTTTCTTCTCCTGAGACTGTTGGATTCTACTTGTTTTGTCGTTTTCATAATGTCAGTAGCATTTGCCCTACATTTCTTTCTCATTCTGAATATTCCATGTGCCTTGTATCCTTATCTAAATTCCTGTTAAATAAATACATTAAATTCCTGTTTATTAGTGGTTAATAATGACTTATCTGCCCAGAGAAAATTACATCCTAAAGTATATTACAGTCTTATGCTTAACACGGGAATACTTTAGGCAGCAGGGAGTAAAAGGAGGGAGATTTCTGGAGGCTGGCTCTATTTATGAAATCTGTAATCACCATAGCATGCAAGTGGTTTTGCACAAAACTGTCCATGCACCCCTCCCTTTCTGATCATCTTTATGTCTCTATTTAATAGATGAAAGAAGTAAGGCTCAGAGTTTAGTGAAGCTGAGAGACTGACTTTGGCAGTCTGCTTTCAGTTAATGTTTCTCTGCCCTACTGCATGACGCCTTCCTATTATTTTGAAAGCATTTCTGATTACACCTTACTCTTCAAATATGGTCCTCAGTGTTGCGGGCCCCAATCTTGTTCACCATCATTCAGATTTTCTCTCTTGTTCTGCTGCTTTGACTGCCAGGGACAACGTCTATCTCCAGACAATTCCAATTCTAACATTCTAGATCTGAAGTCAAATGTCTTATATTTATATGTGTTACTGATAGAAAGAAATAGTCAAAAGGAAATACGAACCATTCCTTAAGTGAAAAATCATGCAGTTTATATATTGCCTGGGGTTAGTATAATTTAATTCAAGTCTGAGTCAACAACTTGTATTTTCCAGAAAATGACAAATAGCACAATAAAATCATGGCCATGAATTCTACCAACATTTTAAAAAATTTTAATATCAAATTATAGTTCACTGATTCTCCAACATTCATTTCATGCATAAACTGCTGCACTTAAAATTTCTATGATTTCTAAATGAGAACTGTATTAACATTTTGATAAAGAAAAGACATAAAATACTGTTTCAATGTCTAACCACTGATACCAGTAAAGACAGGGATTAGCTTTTAAACAAAGTCCTTGTAGATTGGCCGAGATTGTTTTTCTTGGGGAAAAGAAGGAGGAAGGAGAAAGAGAAGAAGAAGGAGAAGAAAAAGGAGGAGATGGAGAAGAGGAAAAAGGAAAAGGAGGAGGAAGAGGAGAAGAAGTGTGTGTGTGTGTGTGTGTGTGTGTGTGTGTGTGTGTGTGTGTGTGTAGAGAGAGAGAGAGAGACAACAATAAGATCATGAAAGCTTAAGTAATCGTTGATTTTATTTGGAATATCTGTGTTTACCTAAGTCCTACTTTGTCTTTTGCAGTAAGATTATTAATTTTTTAAGGTTTAAGGTTAAAATCAACTGTCTCCTTGCACTTTTCACTATCACTGTGAAGTGTATCCTCATATAAATGATTTAGTGATTGCTTTCATGTCCATGTCTGCCTGTATTGATTAACCTTCAAAATGGAGGCTATTATGTGTATGGCAGGCATTAACAGTGCTCACTGGAGATTTTTCTCCTTCTGGGTTCATAAGGATTATACATCCCTAGTCCTGTTAAGTTAGGACTGGTTATGGGATTATTTTAGCCAGTAAGTTGAACGTGGAGATGGCATATGTTATTTCTGGGCCAGAGTATTTAATCTCAAGTGTGAGACATTACAGTATTCTCTTCCCCTGCTGTGGATATCATGGATAGTAATGCAGGGACGGAATAGATATCAGGATGTCCCTAACTGAGTATGACATGCAGATTCCCTACATTTAAAAAGAGCAATCTACATTTAAAAAGAGCAAGAACGAGACAAAAGTTTTTTTATTATTTTGTGGGATTTTTTTTTTTGCTTTGTATATTTAAATACTTTTCTATTGTTTAGATTATTCTAACAGAGAATGGATCATATTTATTTTTGATTCCACCATAATACAACACTTACCTCCATGCTTACATATGTTCAGCATTCAAGACATATTTGGAATTGAGGATTGTCACATTTTGACATTGCTTGTTTATTAATTGGTTATATGACATACTAAATCCTAGGGAAGTTGTTTCTTGAATTTTAGGAAGATTATCAACCTTTAAAGGATAAGGATTTCTTTAGAATGTCATAAAGTATGGGTTCATTTCTTTTGATGTAGGCACATGGAATTCTTAGATTGGGTGAGAATATTACCTATGCATTTATTATTATATTTTTTCATGTCACCTTATCTCAAAGTGCACCCAATGCTTCAAGTTTTGTAGTAGAATCCAGAATTGTGATTCTTTTCAGAAATTGAAAATGAAAAACGAGCTTTATTTCCAATCAAAATACTCTTAAATGTTCATAGCATTTATTAGATGTTAAAATATTCCACAGTAAAATTCAACCTAATTTAACAAAACATAGCAAAGGCTTTACTCCAATTTTTTTAAGTTATGATTTGCTTTAAGGGGTAATTATATTGAGGCTAAGAAAAACTCCTTTCATGTGCATAAAAATGCAGGATGCATATGTGTACTTAAAAATAATCTTGATGAATTCTGGTAATCAAATACTCAAATGAGACCTCCATATGTTATATGTGGGAGGTAAGATCTCTCTCACTGCAACATTGTGTATGATCACCAAATTCACAATCCCATAGGGATAATATTTATTATCATAAAATGTACTATAGCATTTGAAATCTGAGGTTAAACATTTTACTGCAAGGTTTATGAGGAGACTGTGAATCTCAAGCGAATTCATTGCATGAGAAAAGTGAATTTATTATCAAGGGCATGAAAAGAATCAGTCTTCTGAATGCTTAATACATTCTGTTAAAACATGTTATTCCAAAATCCACAATGCAAGATGTGTCTAACCTCTAAATTTCAGTACTTTCAAGGTCTTGACAAAAAGGTAAATAATTCACATGTATTTATCATTTAAAAAATACCAAAGAATAGCCAATGTTACAATACTTATTTTTCTAAGCTATTTGGTAAGAAAGGAATCTAATGCAGTCTAATGTAACAGGCTTGCCTTTCAATGTGCATCACATACAAAGTGGTCAAAATCTTAAAATATCACAATATATGCTGGGTGTGGTGGCTCACGCCTGTAATCCCAGCACTTTGGGAGGCTGAGACGGGCAGATCACCAGGTCAAGAGATGGAGACTATGCTGGCCAACATGGTGAAACCCCGTCTCTAATAAAAGTAGAAAAATTAGCTGGGCGTGGTGGTGTGTGCCTGTAGTCCCAGCTACTCGGGAGGCTGAGACAGAAGAATCGCTTGAACCCGGGAGGCAGAGGTTGCAGTGAGCCAAGATCGTGCCACTGCACTCCATCTCAAAAAAAAAAAAAGAAAATCACAATAAAGTGATGGGTGGAGTTGATAATTTTAAAAAACATCTTGGAGTATAAAACATACATTCTTGATGGTTCGCAAATATTGATTGAGTTACTATGTGATGTGCTAGAGTTTTAAAAATATAACTCTCTTGAAATGTCACTACAGAAAAGGTCAGTAAAACTGAATTGGCAATATCATGAGATCTTTGATGGAATCTAATTAGCACCAAGTTCAGATTCTGAAAACGTTTTGTTAGACTGACAAGAGATTAGAAAGGAAACAGATGATACTTGAGAAAGGTCCTTTCCCCCCTAATATATATGTATAATTTCCATTATGAAGAATTAGAACTTCATACATGGAACAGTGAAAAAATAGACCAGAACATATTTTCTTTCTTGAAAAGCACTATTTCAGCAGCAATGGAACAGACTGCTGAGGTCAGGAGGGTCCCAGAGCTAGACGGTGTTTGCGAAGCCAGGGAACAGGTTTTAGTGTGAAAGAAATTCCCCATGGCCAAATGATGGAAACATAAGGAAATTATTCTGATGAATATGAAACATGTTAAGCATTATTTACTCTCATCATAAAATAGTATAACCAGCTTTCGTTTTGCCACATGTAGCTTTTGGGGCCTACTTTTTTTTTTTTTTTTTTTTTAACAAATAACAAATGAGAAAACAAGTTGGAGTTAGGCAAGCCCTGGTGATGGCATAAGGTAAAATGGCCACCCAAGCTGTGAACTTGCCATTGAATTAATGCTGCTACCGAGTAAATGAAAAACCGAAGATGACAGGAACCCCCATTCGCCCGCGCTCCCCGCCCCACCCCACCCCCACCCCCCCCACACACAAAAAAACAGTACATGGAAATTTGCAAACAGGTTTTAAGGCAACTCTGTTTTGGCCCCTGATCTAGAACCAAGCATACCTTTTTCCTTCAGAAACTCTGGTATCTTTCAACAAAGAGGTTGCATGAAATGAAAGCAGGTGGCAGCACATTTGGAAAGAGATAGGACAGTGCCCATCTTTTTCTGATTTATATGACCCACCCATACAGGACTAGCTTACAAACTGTTCTTATCTCTGTAGGAGGAGTCATGATAGTCAGTTGCAGTAATCATTTCACACGGCTTCCTCTCCCTTTACACAGTGATCTTCCTTCAAGGAAGAAGCTGTATGTTCTCTTTGAACCCCCAGAACCTGATTCAATAATGAATGTATTGTACATTATCATCTTGTGTTTATTCATCAAAATGGATTAAAATATATTTAATCAGTTGATTGCAGGATTTTGACAATAATCCGAATACAGGGAATGTTACAGTGTCTTGTATCCTAAGTGCTTTTACACTTTTCACCATTTTGGTCCAAAGAAGGGGGAAGATTTATTAAATGAGAAATGAGTATAAACAAAGAAGACATTAAAAAAAAAAAGCAAACAAATAATCATGAACAAAGGATGATATATTTTTACAAGGGCCATTTTTCTATTAAAATTCTGCTCAAAGCCATCATGTACCAACAAAAACTGTGTAGACAAGAAACAATACCTCTTCCAAAATCCTGGAAGCAAACGCCAGACGGTGACTGTGAAATTAGTGAAAAAAAAAAAAAAAAATTGAAAAACATAATGGCCAGAATGAAGTTCCTACTGGAAGTTCTGCAAGGGCAATCAGCATGGCACCTATCTAATGTGGTCAAGACGGTCAAAAAGAAATAAAAGATAACCAGGTAATTAAAATTGGGAGTGCTTTGAAGAACAGAAGACTTCAGACTTTTCTTGTAGGGTATGTAATAGAAGAAAAAAATCAAAACAAAATCAGAGGATACCATAGCCTATTTTACATACTAAATTTCAGAGCAACAAATTTTACACAGTGTGAAAGTCCACAAACAGGACTTCTGTAAAGAATACATACACATTTAGGTCCATAGTTAGAAATGGGTATAAAAAGATTTAAGAAATAAGAATAGAAAGTCCCTACATACAAAGTACAGAGACAGAAAGGTCTAGAGGCTAAAAACTAAGAGTAGATAATGTAATGCCAGGGTTAAGCAGAAACTCTACATCTGAAAACAAAGGGTGACCATGAGGCAAAGTATATCAAACAACACACATAGGAGAGGCAGATGAATGTATATGGGCCACCCTGGCATCCTTATGCATTATTGTGGAGAGATACTATGTTTGCCTGAGTAAGTGTTTTTGTCATTTTGTTTTGTTCTGCTGCTTTTTCTCCCAATTCCACGGTGCTAGAGAGTACTCCACAGAGAGAAAAGTATGACAAAAGCTGATACCAGAACACATTGATTCCGGAAGTAATAAAGCCTAACAAGTAAAAAAGGGTGTTGTGAGGGAGAACATCAAACTATTGAGGATAGAACATCTAATTTTGCTTTTCTGCAATCCTAGCCATCTTCAGGAAACGAATTTATTTTTTTATAACTCATACAATCAAGAAAATGGAGAGATGGGAGAGTAGACACAGTAACAATAGCTTAGAAGCTGGAAAACAGGTAGATGCATGGTAAATGACTTATGAATGAGTACTAACTGGCAGTACCACATTTCTTTGACTGTGGGAGTTGGGGGCAAGGAAGGAAGCATCTAAAATAAAGAGAGAGGGTCAAAGGGATAGTTGAAGGTGTTGCAGAAGTGGTTAAAGCTACTACGTATCAATTATAGAGCTGGCCATAAATCAGAGATACTGTAATCAAAGCAAAGCAGAGACGCTAGGCTAAAACATTAATTACATATCTCGCAATTTTTTTTTTTTTTTTTTTTTTTTTTTATCAGAAAGGCCTAAAGGACTTTATCCACTGTAAGCACACATTTTTCACATTACTTTCCCCGGTTTAGTGATCTGTTTACAAACATTAAAAATTAAAACTCAATTTAGATTTCATCAGGAAATAGAGCTACTATAGTCTGCAACCAGATAAAATAAGAGCATTCAGAAAGAGGACCAAGTGTCTGACTTGTGAAGGAAGTGTCCTTGGATGGTTTATGTTGGACAAACACATAGCCATATCCTCAGTGGCATTAATCTCCCAAATATTGCATCAATATCAAACCATGAGCAATCAGCTGCATTTGAGAGAAAAGATGTCTATTGTGTGTTTTAGAAGCTTTTTAATCTAAGACAGAATTATAAAGTTCTAACACTTGAAAATGTACCTTTGGCAACTTGGATTCATTATGTACAAATCTTCATTCCCTGGCAGTATTATATATATGAAGTGTCACCACTTTCACAGTACCTCCTAGTTAGAACATCTCCTCTTCACTGCATTACCCAAACACTGGGGAATTTACATGCAGAGAAAGCAGAAATCAGCTGAAGGTCCTGGCACTTATAAAATGCAAATGAAAGGGAATCATAAAATATATCTATATTTCTCCAGGGAGCTATGCTTTGGCTAGAAAGGGGAAATGTCATGGTTGTTGAGATTTTGCTCCACTGTAAATGTTAAATTATTAACACATGATTAGGGAAATTTTTAAGTGAATGTATTAAAACTTATTTTAGATATAGATTTCAGTTTGGTAAGGCTATGAAAAACAAGGGTGTATCCATTTACATTTTGTGATTTTTCACTCTCATTTTCTCCCAAAATTCACTAATTACACAGAAGTTTCATAAAGAAAAGTCAGATTTCTGACCTCAATTTTCCTGGGGTTAATGTAGCCAAGTAAAGAAGTAAAGCAGGGTAATGCTTTGAAATGTCATCCAAAGTATTTTCTTTTTTCTTTTTTTAATGTATGTTTCCTCCCTGGAATTATCTTGGACTTAAGACTAGAACAAGGAGATTAGGTTTACTGCTATAGATAAGAGGCAGGAAGACACTGCCTAGGAAGAAAAAAAAAAGGGAGGGGGTGGAAGGAAAAGTCAGTGCTCAGCTTTGAACTTCAAACTAAATGTCCCAGGTTGAGTTCTCTGGAAGCAGATGTTGAGACAGAGTTTAGCATGTGAGAAATTTATTAGAGATTCACACCTGTAGAAAAAAGTGAGAGGAAGCAGGGTCAGGCAAAGGAAAAAGTGGAATTGCCACAAGGCCAGTGGGCTTACCATTCCCTGAGTGATTTGTATGCAAGTTGAGCTGCCGCTGAAAGCTGAGGTGAAGCTACAAATTACTTCCTTGAAAGAAGATCTAGCAGTGCAAGTCTGAGTCTGTACACTAGATTTTTATAAAACGTCCATTGCAAGTTTCCAGTCATGCTGTCAAAAGAAAAGATTTCTTGGATATCCTACAGCTGAGTTTTTACATATCAATGCCCAAAATTTAGAGAATTAATCTCAGAGTAAGCTAAAGGGCTAGGAGGAATGAGAGCTCAAAGTGAAGAAATTTACCACACCAATTAGTCCTTCAAAACTGCTAAGGACAGCTGAGGTTGGGAACAGAGAAAGGAGAGAGAATATGACCATGATCTTCTCATGCCAAAAAACTCAGTTTTGGAGACTCCCAGAATTTGAATGCTGGTTCTTTGTTTCCTGACTGTGGCCTGGAGATTCTGGAAGACTCTAAGAGAATTCGGCTTCCTATTGCCTGAAAATAGTAGAGTGGCAGTGCCTGGAGAAACCTAAGATCTGGGTCTGAGGGCTTCCTCAACGAGAGGTACACACACTCCAGCATTTGTGGTGACATCAGGTAAGATTTCTTTATTCCAAGAGTTATGAATTAGAAATTCTACCAAAAAAAAAAAAAAATGTGATGAGAGAAGGTATCCCTGTCTTCTGCCAGTTTTCAAAGGGAATGTTTCCAGTTTTTGCCCATTCAGTATGATATTGGCTATAGATCATACATAGATTTTAATTAGAGATCTTATTATCTGTAATAGATAATATCATAATTAGATCTTATTATCAATATGATATCTAATACCAAAAATAGATCTTATTATTTTGAGATATGTCCCATCAATACCTAGTTTATTGGGAGTTTTTAGCATGAAGGGCTGTTGAATTTTGTTGAAGGCCTTTTCTGCATCTATTGAGATCATCATGTGGTTTTTGTCTTTGGTTCTGTTTATATGATGGATTACGTTTATTGATTTGCATATGTTGAACCAGCCTTGCATCCCAGGGATGAAGCCAACTTGATTGTGGTGGATAAGCTTTTTGATGTGCTGCTGGATTTGGTTTGCCAGTATTTGGCCCTCTCTCACCACTCCTATTCAACATACTGTTGGAAGTTCTGGCCAGGGCAATCAGGCAGGAGAAAGAAATAAAGGGTATTCAATTAGGAAAAGAGGAAGTCAAATTGTCCCTGTTTGCAGACTACATAATTGTATATTTAGAAAATCCCATCATCTCAGCCCAAAATCTCCTTAAGCTGATAATCAACTTCAGCAAAGTCTCAGGATACAAAATCAATGCGCAAAAATCACAAACATTCCCATATACCAATAACAGACAAACAGAGAGCCAAACATGAGTGAACTCCCATTCACAATTGCTTCAAAGAGAATAAAATATCTAGGAATCCAACTTACAAGGTATGTGAAGGACCTCTTCAAGGAGCACTACAAACCACCGCTCAACAAAATAAAGGAGGACACAAAAAAATGGAAGAACATTCCATGCTCATGGATAGGAAGAATCAATATCATGAAAATGGCCATATTGCCCAAGGTAATTTACGGATTCAATGCCATCCCCATCAAGCTACCAATGACTTTCTTCACAGAATTGGAAAAAACTACTTTAAAGTTCATCTGGAACCAAAAAAGAGCCCACATTGCCAAGACAATCCTAAGCAAAAAGAACAAAGCTGGAGGCATCATGCTACCTAACTTCCAACTATAATACAAGGCTACAGTAACCAAAACAGCATGGTACTGGTACCAAAACAGAGATATAGACCAATGGAACAGAAGAGAGCCCTCAGAAATAATACCACACATCTACAACCATCTGATCTTTGACAAACCTGACAAAAACAAGAAATGGGGAAATGATTCCCTATTCAATAAATGATACTAGGAAAACTGACTAGCCATATGTAGAAAGCTGAAACTGGATCCCTTCCTTACACCTTATATAAAACTTAATTCAAGATGGATTAAAGACTTACATGTTAGACCTAAAACCATAAAAACCCTAGAAGAAAACCTAGGCAATACCATTCAGGACATAGGCATGGGCAAGGACTTCATGTTTAAAACACCACAAGCAATGGCAACAAAAGCCAAAATTGACAAATAGGATCTAAGTAAACTAAAGAGCTTCTGCACAGCAAAAGAAGCTACCATCAGAGTGAAGAGGCAACCTATAGAATGGGAGAAAATTTTTACAATATACCCATCTAACAAAGGGCTAATATCCAGAAGGTACAAAGAACTTAAATTTACAAGAAAAAAATCAAACAACCCCATCAAAAAGTGGGTGAAGGATATGAACAGACATTTCTCCAAAGAAGACATTTATGCAGCCAACAGACATATGAAAAAATGCTCATCATCACTGGCCATCAGAGAAATGCAAATCAAAACCACAATGAGATACCATCTCACACCAGTTAGAATGGCCATCATTAAAACGTCAGGAAACAACAGGTGCTGGAGAGATGTGGAGAAATAGGAACACTTTTACACTGTTGGTGGGACTGTAAACTAGTTCAACCATTGTAGAAGACAGTGTGGCGATTCCTCAAGGATCTAGAACTAGAAATACCATTTGACCCAGCCATCCCATTACTGGGTATATACCCAAAGGACTATAAATCATGCTGCTATAAAGACACATGCACACGTATGTTTATTGCGGCACTATTCACAATAGCAAAAACTTGGAACCAACCCAAATGTCCATCAATGATAGACTGGATTAAGAAAATGTGGCACATATACACCATGGAATACTATGCAGCCATAAAAAAGATGAGTTCATGTCCTTTGTAGGGACATGGATGAAGCTGGAAACCATCATTCTGAGAAAACTACCACAAGGACAGAAAACCAAACACCGCATGTTCTCACTCATAGGTGGGAATTTGACAATGAGAACACTTGGACACAGGGTGGGGAACATCACACACCAGGGTCTGTCATGGGATGGGAGCTGGGGGAGGGATAGCATTAGGAGATATGCCTAATGTAAATGACAAGTTAATGGGTGCAGCACACCAACATGGCACATGTATACATATGTAACAAACCCGCACGTTGTGCACATGTACCCTAGAGCTTAAAGTATAATAAAAAAAATGTGGATCTAAATAGACTTATGGGTCAAAGGAAGGCCACTGACTTATAAGAGGCAAAACGCATAGTTCTCAAATTTACATATGAACACAATTGCTAAATGATCAAATGAATTTCTATCCCTTAGCAAGTACTGTTACCACAACTCTGTACAACCAGAAGGACATAGTTATGAAATCTAGATCCAGATACAAAAAAAAGGACTCAAGGAGAACAGAAGCTGAGGTCCAGAGACAAAGGATAATGACACAGCACAGACAATGACCAGACGACATTCCTACAATACTATAAGGATACTTAAACACACAGAACTGATACTCCTACCACGTCTCAACACTCAGAAACCACTGTGGGGACAGGACAAGAGAAGGCGGGATGGCACAAGAGGACTCTTGAGAAGAACAAATTCAGAAAGATTTAAAATTAGTTAAAATGGGATGATATAAGTTTCACTAAAATAATGCTAAAATTATATTAGTCAAATATTTTTAGTAGAGTCAAATATAGATTTGGACTCCCTAAAATGCTAGCCATTAGCCACATTTGGTTAGTTAAATTGATTAATTGATTAAAATTAACTTGAAATCAGATAAATTAAAATAAAGTTAAATAAAATTAAAGTTAAATAAAATTAAAAATGTAGCTTCCCTTTTGCTGTATTAATATTTCTTAGCTTAATAGTCACATATGCTAGGGGCTTCCATATTGAACAATTTAAATATAGGACATTATCTCCATCACAAAATGTTCTTTTGGACAGTACTACAAGATAAATATGAAATTAATTATTTTAAAATATTTTTTACATTTTGGACATTTTAACTTAATGTATATCGTTTAATCATGCTACATGAAGAAACACTTCTTCAACCTGTTTGGAGTGAGAAAGAAATTTAAAAAGAATTCTTTTTGAAACTAGTTTCTTCACTCTTTATGAAAATACCATACTCAGGCTCACTACAACTCTTTTGCTTTCACCAGCTTGCATTCTATTCCAAATAGCACGCATTTGAAAAATTCCTAGATGAATTTGTCTTTTCATAATTGTCTCCACAGCAGAATAAATGTTCCATAAAGTTATCTATTATTTCTCTAATATTTAAGACAAGAGTGATCAAATATGTGTCAGAAGGCTTCCACTTAGCAGGACATTTTTGAGGGCCCTCCACATTTTAGCAGGCATCACTACTTCATTCCATTTCATGGCTAAATATATTCTATGGTAGCGATATACTACACTTTGTTAATCTATTCATCTGTTGATGGATATAGATATTTTGGTTGTTTTTTCCTTTTGGCTACTGAAAATAGTACATCTATGAATATTTGTGCACAAGTATTTGAATACCACTTTTCAATGTGGGGGTTATATAATTAGGAGTTGGATGGTTGGGCCATCCAATAATTCTGTTTCATTTTTGGAGGAATCACCAAACTGTTCTCACAGCTGTTATATCATTTTATATTCCTATAATTAATGTAAGATGGTTCCTTTTCTCCACATCCTCACAAACTCTTATAAGTATTGTCTGTTTTTGTTTTGTTTTTAAATATTAGCCATTCTAATGGGTATAAAGTGATTTTGATTTGCATTTCCCTGACTACTGATAATGTTGAGCATCTTTTTCATATGCCTATTGGCCATTCGTGAATCTCGTTCAGAGGAACGTCTACTTAGGTCTATTTATATTTATTTATTTATTATTTATTTAATTATTTTTGAGACGGAGTCTTGCTCTGTCTTCCAGGCTGGAGTGCAGTGGCGTGATCTCGGCTCACTGCAAGCTCCGCCTCCCAGGTTCAGGCCATCCTCCTGCCTCAGCCTTCCGAGTAGCTGGGAATACAGGCGCCAGCCACCACGCCCTGCTAATTTTTTGTATTTTTAGTAGAGAAGGGGTTTCACCGTGTTAGCCAGGATGGTCCTGATCTCCTGACCTCGTGATCCACCTGCCTTGGCCTCCCAAAGTGTCAGGATTACAGGCGTGAGCCACCGCGCCCGGCACGTCTACTTAGTTCTAAAGGATGTACTTAACATGCGGGAAAATAGGCACTTAACAACTTTTAAAAATGCCTGTGGTTATATACCAATAGACATCATTATCAAATATTAATCCTTATCACCAACAAGGGACATATATCGAGATTTGCAAGTATTATTGTATTCCATTTTAATAATAACCAAAGTGTTGTTATGTCTGTTGCTATGGTCTGAATGTTTTTGTCCCCCTAAAATTTTTATGTTGAAATCTTAATCCCCATGCTGTTGGATTAGTGCCCTCATGGGATTAGTGCCCTTTTAAAAGAAGCCTGAGAGAGATTCCACAGCAAAAAGTCCCCTTCTGTGATTAGGATCTGCTCCACATAGGACATACACAAACAAATTGATCTTGGACTTCCCAGCCTTTCCAAATTTTCCGTTTTCTTTGTCTCAATATTCTTTCCATAGATATTGGCTCTTTGGCATCACTTTTTAAAGTTGTGCTTCAAGAAAGTGTTGTGATGGCAGAACAGACAATATAAATGGAGTTTCACTGTCCAATTCTAGAGAAATCTGAGAATGAAAAAAATAATGGAAATAATGGATTATAAAATATATGTGTGTAGAGAGAAAAAGAAAGAAAGAAGGAAGGAGGGAAGGAAGGAAAAGAAAGAAAGAAGAAAGAATGAAAGAGGAAAGAAAAAAAGAAAGAAGCAAGAAAGAAAGCAAGAAAGAAAAAAGAAAGAGAAAGAAAGAAAGAAAGAAAGAAAGAAAGAAAGAAAGAAAGAAAGAAAGAAAGAAAGAAAGAAAGAAAGAAAGAAAGAAAGAAAGAAAGAAGGAAAGAAAGGAAGGAGGGACAGAGAGAGGGAGGAAGGTTTGTTTTCTTTATAGTGATATGTCAACCAATAGATGCAGAAGTAATGGTGGCATTAGAACAGTAATAACAGAGATGGATACTTAAACTTGTGGTAGAAGTTTGATCAAGATTATGATACTTACATCATTTCAATGTACTTTTCCACAAATCCCTTTTCCCTCACACATGGTAAAAATAGTAATTTAAAATGAAAAACCTGACAAACATTACTTTATTAAAGACATCAAACTTAACATCAGAAATGGGCCAAGCCTATACCATGTACCTTTTTATATGTTGCACTAAGTAGGACACAGTACAAGCATCTGATACTCATAATCTGTCAATATGCATAATCTGAATCTCATCATTAGGAAATAACAAACTCAAACTAAGGAACATTCTACAAAAAAACTTGTTTGTACTCTTCAAAATTGTTACCTTCATATAAGACAAGAAGTCAAAAGACTATTCTAAAGAAAGTGATCAGATATGAAAAACCTGAAATACATCATTCTAGATTGGTTCCTTGGCTGTGAAAAAACATGTCTACAAAGGACATTATTAGGATAATTAGTAAAATTTTACTATAAAGTATGGATTAAAATGTGCTATATCAAAATTAAATGTCTTCATTTTTATATTTGTTTCATAGTTATATGAGTATGGCCTTATTCTTAGAAAAAGCACACTTTACTATTTTGGGGGCAAAATGGCAATCATGTATACAGTTCATTCTGAAATGGTACCAATCTATGTACATTGGGCTAATTGTGAATTTTAAAAGTTTACTTTGGACTCAACTCCACAAATGTTTCCTTCATTCATTTGAATCACATTAGCCACCTTCACATTGTATCTTACCTCTTTGTGGACAATTTTCTGATCACTCATTGCCCCTAGCACATATTCTAAGAAAAATTTTTTCATTATAAAGTGATTGATATGCCACAGAGGTAAATCAAAAACTGTATGTATTGAAGCCAAACATATGGCAAACACCTGAAAAATTGGTCAAGAAAATAATCACTAGTTTGACTACTGCTATAATAACTTCAAATCTATTAGTATTACCTTCTGGCCTTTAAAAATAACGAAGGTTGGAGAAACTCTACAGTAAATATTTTGATGGTTTCTCATACAACTTTATAACCCTCTTCTGTTTATAACTTCAAAGAAACTGTTTTTGGACTTTGCAATGTTTTCAATATTTTATCAGTTGTAAATGAAATTCAGCTTTTCTATTGAAATTGCTAAGAAGCTAGACTACAGATCTTTCAAAATGGTATTTATTAAGTACTTTAAGTATTATGCAATGCTAAAGGTTTGATTTAAAAGTATAATATAAAAAGTGAGAGTTAAAAGATAGACTCATTGGGGATCAGAATTTTCGTTGTTAAATTGTTGTGGAAAATGCATAATAAGGTAAAAAAATAAATGTCTGCTCAATATCATGCAGATTTGCTTATTAAGACATATGCTATAAGACATGGTATAATACTTACTTAACAAATATGTTAATTAATCACCACCTATATAATAAGCAAGGAGTTACAATGCTGATACTCTTGGATAATCATAATTGCATATTCAAACAGCTCATAAAACAACACACAGTTAAATAGGGAAGAAAAGAATATGCTGAGCAGAGCGTTCAGTGAGAGCACACCACTAGGCTGGGCACGGTGGCTCATGCCTGTAACCCCAGCACTTTGGGAGGCTGAGGCGGGCAGATCACGTGGTCAGGAGTTCGAGGCCAGCCTGGCCAATATGGTGAAACCCCGTCTCTACTAAAAATATAAAAATTGGCCAGGCATGGTGCTGCGCGCCCGCAGTTCCCAGCTACTCGGGAATCTGAGGGAGAAGAATTGCTTGAACCCAGAGGCAGAGGTTGCAGTGAACCAAGATGAGCCACTGCACTCCAGCCTGGGCGACAGAGCAAGACTGCATCACAAAAAAAAAAAAAAAAAAAAAAAAAAAGAAAGAAAGAAAAAGAAAAAAAGAAAGCCCCAAATATGGCAGGTGAGGGAAATGGAACTAACTGACCTGCACTGGGGCTTTCTAAGTAGTTCATCCTGGCCGAACACAAGATTGTACTGCGAGCCCTGAAGGAAGATGAAATGCTTTATCTTGTCCTTAAAGTTAGCCCAATTATCTATCATAAAATTCCAAACTTTAAGAAAATTAGGCAAATTGGAAAATATGTACAGAGCACCGTTCCTTTGTTTTCATAAAAGGAAATTAGGATAAAGAAAATAAAACACATTTCTGTTCATCACATAAATCATGCAATTTTTCATACCTTTCAAGTTTGGCAAAATATAACATGTGGTTCTCTAAGTGCTTTTCTTTCTTAATTTTTAAACCCAGACATTTTTTCACAGAAATTAAATCCTTATGCTCCTCATTCTTTTCCACTTAACACATCAAAAAATGGCTCTACATAAGATATTTGACATTCAGCATAAATTTTATTCTTTATTCTTCTTAAACATAGAAAGTTATATTTTGCCAATGGTAACACAAAATATTCAACTTCAAGTTGAATTGATAAAGTAGTATATGCCTGTGTGCCTGCATGTGGATGCTACTTGTGGGAAAACAGATGTCTACTCTGGTCTAAAAGCTATATTGACATGATAACAAGTGAATTGAAGAGGAGAAAAAAGAAATAATATACCTACATTCTGCATAAACAAAAATAGCCATCCTTGTAAAGAAGTCAAGATAATAATGAGTTGACAGGACACAAAAATAATAGATTCATTCCATAGTTCTGTTCTCTCCAGTATTTCAGTTGCATTCATTGGTATTAAATATTTTATAAATTAAGCTTTCAGCAAAAATAACATCTAATATTATGAGAAACAATGCCATTTTAATACATATTACCTGTTTTTTAATTTTGAAATCATCTGGAGAAGAACAATTATTTCCATTATACAGTTGAGATATTTAAGGCACTGAAAGATTGACTTCCTGAGTTGCACACCTCTAATTAATTAAGACAAGATTCATACCCAGATCTCCTGGTTTCTAAAGTATAGGATTTTTTTTTCCCTTATACTTTCTCATTCTCTTTGGCTTGTGAAACTCTATTATCTTCTAATTAATTTAAGGGAATAAATTGTTTTGATCTGGGTCTATATAAATCTAACTTTCATCCACTTATATTAGAAACATATAAAGGATCACCTATCGGTAAAATATTATGCCCCGTGACATAATTTTAATCAGTTTATGATAGCATAAAACAGGGTTCAATTTACAAAATAATATTTGAAGTCCTGGCATTCATATTTAAAGATTATTTTTTTCTTTTCCAAAGACTAATGTCTGAAAGTTAAAGAAATCCACCATTACATTATTAACAACACATTTAAGGTCATAAATACTAAGTAGATACTACAGATAAAGAACTAAAGGAGTTCACTTGGTAAACTTTTTGCCTAAAAGTTTCCATACAAAGTATACAAAAGGTGTTTTCTCCATAAAATTATTATTAAAATGTAGTTAAACACTAGACATAGAGGTCATCCTGCTATAAGAACTTAGGTCTTAAAAGCTACGTTTGACTTTTGCTGAAGCAACTTAAAGATATGTACATTCATTAATTAGGAAATATGAAGCAAACTGTTCCTTGTGAAACTTAGTATTTATTTGAATAAATATATACATAATTGTTGTGCCAGTTTGTCAAAAGAACATGAATGCTTTCCAAAGATAAGATGTTAGTCTTATTCTACATTGGAAAATCAGAAAGTGACATTAAGGCTCAGCTGACCAGATATTTCACTACTGATAACGAAGACATATAATTGACGTTCAGGATGTACCAAGAGTATATGACAGAGCTTAAAACTGAAAGAACACTGGGCTTGGAGTACTAAAATAGGGTAAACAAATAGATGAATAAAAAGGATGAAGTAGACAGTATTTGCTGATTCAATTTGACCCAGAAGTTGGCACCTGCTGCTGGATTGGAACATTTTTCTTTTTTTATGAATAATATATTGGATAAAATTTACAAAGAGGCAGATTTCAGTTCAAGTTTGAAAGACTGTTTAAGGAAATAGGGCTAGCCAAAAATACAAAATAGGTCATTAAAGGACATATATTCCCCCTCCCAGATAAGCTGTATTTTTTATTACCCTCATATCCCCTCATAGCACCAATTGCAATGGATATTAATGTTTGTTAGTTCCAAATCTTAAGTAGTCTGCACTCTTCCAAAAGAATGACCCTGTTTTATTTATGTCTGTATCCTGGTATAATTCAAGTCTCATGGAAGGCCATGAACATAAAAACATTTTATTTTATTAATAATTAATCAAGTTAATTATTAATTAGTACAATTAATCAAAAATTATAACAATTTAATAAATTATAGTCATTCCTACTTCCTTCTGCCTATCACACATTGTGAGATTAATTTCAATAGTATCTGAAAGGCAGGTGAATTTTTTCTCTGTGAATGGGATGCTAGGTTAGATGGACAGGACGTACTCTGGAATGTCAGAATAAAGACTTTCAAAATCCAAGTTTTAAAAAAGCAACAAGAAAACTTGCAAAAATATAAAAATTACCATTTTCAGAATCCAAAAATTAAGAAGAGCTTGAAATAAACTAAAGAACATTTATTCAAGGAAAAATGGTAAGTCTCAGTTACAACAGCAAGATTTGCATCATTTTAACTTGCCCAAATCCACCCTGCTTTCCCCAGGTCTGCAGTAGCCCAGAAAACCGAAGACCATGCAAATGGAGTACCTATAGAAACCAATGGCCTAACAGATGTTAAAGGAGGAAGAAAGGGAATGGCGCTCCCCAAAAACCTCAGCCTGAGAGAACTGTCACAATTTGACCTCCTGGGAAGCTCCCTGAAAGGCTCTAGCTTCAGGACATGTTTTTAATCTGAATCAGAGCTCACTCTGTCTGAATATCATTACTCTCATGGCATCCGTTGAAAATTGTCCATGGGAATTTTTAACATCACAGATGCTTAAGGCAGCAATATCAGTTTGGGTTAACAGGAGGCAGATGTAAAAACTGGAAAGGAGAAACTGAGGAATGCAGTGTCCAAATGGGACTTTCAAAAACTCTCAGGTATTTTTGGGAATATAAAAGCAAGTGTATGGTTGTGGGAACACACAGGAAATATCTAAAGAGAGCTAATATTTTACTTATGGCTGATCTTGAAGCTCTGTACCACCAAGAAGTGAAGGCTAAGGCAGAGTTGTAAATTTCCTGCTGGAGCTCTGAAAACATGCCATATGACACACACAAGACCTACTGGCAAACTCTGGCAGACACTAATTCAAGATAGTCAGGTAAATCTCTATTCAATTTTTAGCCAATCAAGCAGAGATTTTATTGACTGTCTACCAAAGTATACGTATAGTGACAAGGACTACAGACTTTACAGAATTGGTCCAGGAAAGTCACCAATCAAATGACAATCTCAAAAACTACATACAATAAATCCAGGGGCTCCTTTTCAGAGTTGTTATGTTGTATTATTTAAAATGTCAATTAGATGAAGCAGGGTATTTCCCTGACCTTTTAACAGGACTTGTGACAAGAGCACCTCATTTACTCAGCCCACTGCTCTCAACTTCTTGTGGGAGGGAGTGCGTGAATAAATGAGGTGGGAACTGGAGTGCATGAGTGCTAGAACCACCCAGCAGCTTCAGCTCAGGCTGCAGCAAACTCCACTCAGCCCCACTGTGTTCCACCCCACGCGGGAGGGAGTGTGTAGGTGAGTGCAGGAGACGGGGCGAGCCCTTTTGGGTGCCAGGAGGACCAAATTCCATGCAGGCCCTGTGGCAGCATCTGGTGGCAGAGTGTGTGAAGTCCCAGAGGGCATGTTACAGTGCTCTTTTAGCTCTGCCATCTGCAGATAGCTTAAGTGTTAATAGCTCAGTAAGTCCTATGCCTTTTCATATGTGGTGGCTACCCTACACCAGTGAGGGCAAAGGGCCAGTGTGACAGCCTTTTGTATCCACATCATGGCTCCCAAGCTCTTGTCCAACATCCAGGAAAAATGAGGTTGTCCAAATGGATTGAAGAATGGTAAATGTGGGGGATTTCACTGATGAAGAAAATGGCTCTCAGTGGGAAGGGGAGCTGAAAAGGGGATGGAGCGGGTAGGTAATCTTCCCCTGAAATCCTGACACCTCCAGTCAGATTCTTCTTTCAAGTTACACCATCAAGCTGCCCCTATGACATGAAGCCACTTCTCTCCAACGTCCAGCCCTAGTCCCTGAAGTCTAGCTGGTTCTCATCTCTGCCAGCTGAGTCTGAGGTCTTTATAGGCACAGGACGAAGGGTGGGGCAGGCCATGGGTAATTTAGGAAAAGACAACATTCAGGTGGAAAAAACAGGAATAAAAGTTCTTACTTTGCACCATGGCTTCAGGCTTTTTGACTTGAGGGTAAAATTTTGTCAGGGACCCGCTCTTTTCTGCCTAGAATTTATCTGCCCCCTGTTCCTATCAAAAGATGCAGAGAAACAAGAAAGTATGGCCCAATCACAGGAGGAAATGCTATCAATAAAACTGTCCCTGAGGGAGTCCAAATATTGAGTTCAACAGACAAAGACTTTAAATCAGCTACACTAAACATGTTTAAAAATTAAAGAAAACCATATTGTGTGAGTTCAGGCGGGCTGGTGGAAAAAAATTTTAAGATAGTTATAAGAAAAAGACACAAACCTCTTGGAAGGCCTTGGGGGTTGCATAACTTCAGTAATAGATCTGGCTGAAGGTAGCCTAATTCTCTTACGTTAAGTAAACAGCTTAAAGTAGTACAAAGGAATGTAAGGGAGTTTATCTAAATAACTTGTTTACTCATGTGGTCCTAAAACTAACCTTTGATCTTTCAGGGGCAGGATGGCTCTCTGGGGGGCGGGGGGGCAGGGGGGGAAGGGCCACCAGGTTAATTACCCTCTAGTTGTGTTGACTCAAAGCCTTTGTCTTTTAGTGTGTGCTGAATAAATTCCTGCAGGGCCAGCTAGTCAGGGCGGCAGCTGCTACAATTCTTTCAGTCAGGGACCTGGCCCCCAGCCTGCTCTTTCACTGAATATTGATGTCTGAGTAAGTTATTCATCTGTCATGCAGCTGGGGTCTGCAGGATAGACCCCTGCACTGTATTTTAAAATGCAAAGGGAAAATGAGAGTGATTTCTCACTGAATAGAGAACATCAATGAGGAGACAGAACTTATCTTCAAAAAGAATAAGTTACAAATTCTGAAGCCAATATACAACTAAATAATAAAAATACACTCTTTGGCCTAAACAGCAGATTTGAACTGGCTGAAGAAAGAATTAGTGACCTTGAAGACAGTTTAATTCAGATTAGCTGGTGTGAGGAATAGAAAGAAAAAAGAATAAAGAAAAATCTCATTTTGAATTGTAATCCCCAGGTGTTGAAGGAGAGAACTGGTGGGAGGTTATTGGAACATGAGGGTGGTTTCTCACAAGATCTGATGATTTTAGAAGGCAGTTTTCTATGCTCTCTCTTGCATATGCTGTCTCTCTTGCCACCTTGTGAAGAAGGCACCTGCTTCCCCTTCCACCTTGATCATACGTTTCCTGAAGCCTCCTCAGCCATGCAGAAGTGTAAGTTAAACTTCTTTCCTTTATAAATGACCCATTCCAGGGAATTTCTTTATAGCAGTGTATGAATGGACTAATACAAATACTAAGGGATTGCATATGTAAACAATGCCTCTAAACATTTTCTGTAGGATGGCTCAATCTTTATTTGCCTACTATTTGGCCTCTGTTTAATACTTTAAGCTCAATATACTCTAATGTGTTTGAAATGAGCTCCTTTCAAAGCATCTTCAAATTTTGGTTAATGCCACATTATTTGTGGACACAGAACATATTTTCAAAATAGAAGTTGGTTTATATTGTTTATAAAATAACTTTTAAAATAAAAAGCATTTTGATTCTAATATAAAATAAAGTGTAGTATTCCTGGCTAGGAATAAGCTATGGAGTTTTGAAGACTGTCTGTTTTCTGGATTGCCATGGGGAATGTGCAGATTATATTAATGTTCTTGATGTTTCCCAGCTTCACATATATCATGACTGGCTATGAAATTCTTGGATCTATAACAATGTAACACATTTTCTTTCCCATGTTTAAATTGATTTAGAGAAGTGAGCATGTATTGAGCACTTGAGTTAAAGCATGGCAGGGAGGTTAGGTTGCTAAACTTCCAAGTTTTCAAATGCAATCCCAATCACTGTACTTCTTTTTCTTCTAGCTCATTGTTGCATTTCCTGATGTGTTGAAAGTTTATGGCAGGGCGCAGTGGCTCACGCCTGTAATCCTAGCACTTTGGGAGGCCAGAGTGGGCAGAACACGAAGTCAGGAGGTCGAGACCATCCTGGCTAACATGGTGAAACCCAGTCTCTATTAAGAATATTAAAAAAAAAAAAAAAAAAATGAGCCAGGTGTGGTGGTGGGCACCTATAGTCCCAGCTACTCCGTAGGCTGAGGCAGGAGAATGGCATGAGCCTGGGAGGTGGAGCTTGCAGTGAGCCAAGATAATGCCACTGCACTCCAGTCTGGACGACAGAGCAACGCTCTGTCTCAAAAAGAAAAAAAAAAAAAATAAAGGTGGATGATCTCTGCAAGCTTCAAGCTGTTATCAAAACAATCTCTTTCCTTTTATTGCACATGAATTGTGTTGTAACATACATACTATATTTTAGGCTTTATCAAATTATCTGAAACTATATGTCCCTGAAGTTCTTGAGCTCATGTGCCTAGATGTGTTCTGCATTCTTTCATAGTGTAATCCAAAGAAGATCGATTACATTTCTACTTTTTAAAACTTTTACCAATGTCCACGTTAATTGTATAAAAGACTAACTGTATAATGTTAACTATATAAGAATCCTAATTACCCAAATAGCCTCTCCAAATACCAAAAATTAATGGTATATTTGTTAGGAGATACTGTAGTTAGTTAAATACTGCTCCCTGTTTACTTAATGACCACTTTAGTTTCAGAGTGTGACCTTATGTTGAAATTGGGTCGTGACAGATGTATTTAGTTAAGGATTTGGGGATAAAAACCCTACTTAATTTAGATTGGGCTCTAAATCCAATGACCACTTTCCCTATAGGAGGAGAAGGAAGACAGAGTTACTCAGAAAAATCTATTTAGGTGGAGCAGAAATTGGCATTATCTTCCCCAGATCCTTTAGAAGCAGGATGGCCCTGCTGACACCTTGAATTTGAATTTCTAGCCTTTATAACTATAATATAATAATTTCTGTCATTTTAATCCACCAAGTTGTGCTAATTTGTTATGGAAGCTGTACGAAACTAACGTGGTGTGTTTTTTAGAAATCTTGAATAATATGCCTTGTATTAATCTATGCATCTCTAAGAATCACTTACTTTTGATGAAAAAATATAAAATGAATATAAATATCCCAAAGATAGAATTGACAAACACATTACACCGTCCATTTAAACCACATATTTTGATGCTGGTTTTGTTAAATATCTAATATCCGGATGATTCTGTAGCTCAAGTAGCTACAGTAAACTATAAAAATGTTAAGATTGCTAGCCAGTTAGCTTTAACTCTGTTCTTTTCTAACATGATTTATGATCAGAACTCCAAGTCCAGACAATTTCACATGAAATCTGTACGTGTGTGCATTTTATATGTGTGAGAGAGGACGTTCTGTTTTTCCCAGCTTTCCAAGAATAAAGAGCTCTGTAACTGACCCAATCAACCTTGGAAATTACTGTATCAAATACTGTGGCTAAGTTCATCTTTATATGATACTAACTGAAGAATAAACTAGACTTTGGGACCATCTCATTATCTGCAGTGAAGTGACTACCATCGAGTAGGATTATGTTACTTAAATTAGGAACTCCACAAGCAAATAATAGGTCTTTACTCCACAAAAGGTTTCTGTGGTGGAAAATATATGATTAAAAAATGTTAAACATATTTATTTAAGAAATCTTCACAGGCCATAAGATACTAGTATGTATTATGAATCTTCAGGAAGAAAAATATGCAGTATTTTTCAAGCTTATTTGTTCTTTTAACAGTTTTTATTAAATATCTGTAGCAATTCCAAGTGCAAGTGCTCTGGAGAACATCATGTGGATATAGCACTTCAATGCATGGTGGCATCATGGGCTTTTAGAGTAAGAATGACATAATACTTACTCTTATACAATATTGTCTTACTTTTTCATAGTCTTTGCATAACTCTTTTTTTTTTTTTTTTTTTTAGAATGAGTCTCACTCTGTTGCCCAGGCTGGAGTGCAGTGGCACGATCTCAGCTCAGCTCACAGCAACCTCCACCTCCCGGGTTTGAGTAATTATCCTGCCTCAGCCTACCAAGTGGCTGGGATTACAGGCCTCTGCCACCACGCCTGGCTAATTTTTTTTTTTTTGTATTTTTAGTAGAGACAGGGTTTCACCACGTTTGCCAGGCTGGTTTTGAACTCCTGACCTCAAGAGATCCACCCACCTCAGCCTCCCAAAGTGCTAGGATTACAAGCATGAGCCACCACACCCAGCCAACTCTAATTCTTATATTGTACATTGTTACAGGTACTAATGGAGGCATTTTACTTTCATTAAGTCACCTAATATTGTCCATACTCTTATAGCATAGGTATTATTATTATCCCTAATTAACATACTTAAATCACATGTCCAATGTAACATAAGGGCATTATGTTACAGCAGGAATTTAAAATGCAGGCCATCTGGTTACAGTCTACAGATTTAACATACAATAAGAAATCATGGGCAAATATTGAAGCTTGATGAAGGCAAGAATAAACTAAGAAAGTAAATCAGTGTTCCTTAACTAGATTTGATCATGGATTCACTTGAAAATAGAAAGAAAGCCACAAAAGATACCTTCATAACAGTGTATACACATATATCTAAAAACATGTATATATGACTTTAGGGCAGTGCAAATCTCCTAAATTATCCACTGGACAACAGGGTGAAAATCACTAATTTAACTACCTTTATGTGATGTATGACTAAATTAATAGGTGCCAAATCTAGAAAAACTATTAAAGTAGATTAGTGTGTAGTGGAATCATAAGAAATTTTTGAGGTTGATGTATGGAAAAAACAAACTATTCCATATCATTCATTGGACTGGAATGTTATCCATACTAATATTGTTGTTTGCTAGCCCACTTTAATAATTCTTAGCTCTTTTTCTGTTTATTTCCTCAAAAATATTTTGGATAGCTAATTACCCTTATTTTAAATCAAAATTGTTGGTAATCTAGTGGGATAGGACAGCCCTCTGGTTCATTTGTTTACTCTAATCTAATTAAATGTATGTGGCTTATATCTTTTTATTTCCATTTGACTTGAGTTATTAATTTCATCTTACAGGAAAGATGTAAGTTAAAAGTATGAAGTGTTTTGCAAATTAAAACAGTAAAATAAAATCAAATTAAAATTAATAGGTTTTTATTTTATTATCACATCAAGAGACATTGAAATGAGTTTTTAATTTAAATGAATATATTAGTAGACTAGAACTTGACTATGCCCCCCCAAAACACAAATATTTTCAGAATAATGACTGAACGGTGGATTACTTGAAGGCAGCCACGCATAATGAAAAAGACATGAAAAGTAAAAGAAAATATGCCTGGGTTTATAATCACTTACATTCAACAAATGTCCATTGAGTATATTTTGGATAGTGTAACTTGTGCTGCTTACCTAAATCTTATGTAAGGGCAGAGATTACATCTTGTTCCCCATAGCATCCTTCAAGTACCCCTGTTCTAACTGTCTACCACTTACAAAGGGACTTCAAAATGGCTGATCAGAGCCACAAAGAAGAACCAAAATACCAAGTAAATACAGTTCAGATAGATCATCTAAGAGGGAATATTGGTATTCAACAGAGAAGTGACAGGAAATGTCTAAGTCAAGGAAGGAGAGGGAAGTGAGGCATCCTGCTTGGCCAGGATTGGCTAGGAGCCTGGAAAGGGTCCCCATTGTGGGGCAGGGGTAAGTGAGTGACTCACAGCTATCCACATTCCCACCATAGACTCCTACAATCCTAGCCACCAGAGAGCCCCTTGACCCATGTGGGCTCTGAGACTAACATAGGGAACTGCATGGTCATGGTATGACTGCATTGTTCCAGAGAGAAGTTCATGATGGGTCCCACCCTTATCTTGAGATCTAAGCACCTACAGCTAGGTGCCATTTTGAGAGCCCAACCCCTATCAGACTGTATCCTGCCCTGGGGCCCAACCACTGCTACATCTCCACATCTCTGGGGATTCACTGATTTCCTCTGCTCACAGCAAGGCATTGCTGCTGGCTGTTGCCACCATGGCCAAAGTACAAGAAATTGGCAGTAAACCCACTGCCTTCAGGGCCAAAGCACATTTAAAAGTGCTCTGAGAAAAGGCTACCCCACTTATAGACACTACATTGGGCCAAAGTGCATGCTCTCCAGTCACCTATACATAACTGCTGCCACTGAGATCAACTTTCCCCTTCCTGGAAGCAGGACCACAGTGTAGCCACTGCTACCACCACCCTCACATTGTGCCTTAGTCCCAGGCGTCATCTTGTACTTACCTACCACAGTAAGTTCCTACACACACTATTGTGTAGGAAAGGCCCAACCACCCAGGCTTCAAACACCTAACCCTGACCCCCGGAGGATACCATCTAGGGGCCTGGAGATCTCCTCACCACATTCACCATCATTAACACCTGAACATTCCTCCCTGGGGCCTGAGATCAGGCCCACAGAGCCTGCCACTACCATAATTGCTGTCAGTAACATGCATGCAGTAACTAGGGGCCTGAGCACTGGGCAGCTACCATTAACAACCACATGGATTGCTTGGGAGCCAGAGGATTGTCCCACCACTGCTATTGTCATTGCCAATCCACACCTACTGCTTTAGGGGCTTAGGGATCCAGATCACCACTGCCACTGCCAGCACCTGAGCAAGCCACATGGACGTCCAAGAATTTAGCCTGCCTGGATTCACTAATACCAGTGCCAGCATATGTTGTCCTAGGGCCCAACTACAGGCATATTTGTCTATTGCTGCCACCATTGCAACCCAAGGACTGGCCTGCCTAATGTCCCTGTGCCCAGCAAAACTTCACCACAGCCTCCACTAACAACTATACCCTAAGCCACTGAGGAAATCACAGACATGACTGGTGCTATTTCCAGCTAAATAAATTATACAGAGACTACCCTACTGCACATACTAAGAAACAAAGTCAAAGTACCCTGCACAACAAACACCATGGACATGTCTTCAGGAAAAAGTCCCCCAGTATAAAAGCAAATTCAAGAAATTGAGAGAGTCAACTATTACATCAGGTGTACAGATACAAGGACAATGTAAGGACACAATAAACATTAGAAAGCAAGGAAATATGATACTTCTAAAGGAACACCATAATTCTCTAACAAAATATGCTACTAAAAAAGTTTATGAAATTCCAGAAAAATAGTTCAAAATAATGACATTAAAAAATGTCATTGAGTTTCCAGAGAACTCAGAAAAGCTATACTAACAGTTCAGAAAAAAATAATTCAGGATATGAATAATAAACTTATCAAAAAGTTAGATATTATCAAAAAGAATCAAGCAAATCATGAAATTGAAGAATTCAGTGAGGGAAATAAAAAATACATTCAAAAACTTTAACAATAGACTAGATAAAGCAGAAGAAAGAATTTCAGAACTTGACAAGTTTTTTTTTTAAGATTATCTAGTCAGACAAAAGTTAAAAAGAATAGGAAGAAATGGAGCCTACATGACATATCGGACACCACAAAGTGACCAAATGTTGATGCATTGGTGCCCCAGAAGGCGAAGAGATAATGAAAGGAACAGAAAACCTATTTAACAAAATAATGGCTGAAAAACACCCAACTCTAGCAAGAGATTTAGACATTTAGATATGGAAGCTTCAAGATCCCCAAATAAGCACAAACAAAAAGGTTTTCTCCACGGTGCATTCTAGTCAAGCTGTCAAAAGTCAAAACAAAAAAGAATTCTAAAACAGTAAGAGATAAATGTCTAGCCACTTATAAGGGAACTTACATCAGACTGACAGTAGATTTTTCAGTGGAAACTTTACAGGCCAAGAAATCAGATGATATACTAAAAGTGCTGGAAGAAAAACAAAAAAAACCTCCTGACCAAGAATGTTATATCCAGCAAAGCTAACTTTCATAAATGAAGGAGAAATAAAGTACTTATCATACAAATGTTAGCTGAGAGAATTCACCACCACTAGACCAGCCCAATGAGAAACGCTTACGTCAGTCCTATAAGCAGAAATAAAAGGAGGATAACTACCATTATGAAAACACTTAAAAGTACAAAACGCACTGGTAGACCAAAGACACCAATAAGGAAAAGAAAGGATTCAAATGTTACTAATTCAGAAAACCACGATATCACAATGATAAACAATAAGGTAATACAACCCATAAATAAATGAATAAAATGACACAAATAAGCCCTCACATATCAGCAATAATCTTGAATGTAACTAAATAATATAGACTGGCTGAATGGATTTAAAAATAACCCAACTATCTGCTGCTATAAGAAACTCATCTCACCTGTAAATACACATATACATTAAAAATTAAAGGATAGCAAAAGATATTCCATAAAAAGAGAAACTAAAAATCCACAGGAGCAGCTATACTTATAATAGATATAACAGATTTTAATTCTAAAACACTAAAAAGAGACAAAGAAAGTCATTCCATAATAACAGGTATCATTCCAATAAGGGTATATAACAATTCTCAATAATATACATATACACCCAACACCAGAGTGCCTACATACATAATGCAAATATTAGATTTAAAAAGAGTGGGTTGAGGCCAGGTGTGGTGGCTCACACCTGTAATTCCAGCACTTTGGGAGGCCAAGGCAGATGGATCACGAGGTCAGGAGATTGAGACCACCCTGGCCAACATGGTGAAACCCTGTCTCTACTAAAAATACAGAAATTAGCTGGGTGTGGTGGCATGCACCTGTAATCCCAGCTACTCAGGAAGCTGAGGCAGGAGAATCGCTTAAACCTGGGAGGTGGAGGCTGCAGTGAGCCAAGTTCATGCCACTGTACTCCAGCCTGGTGACAGAGTGCGACTCTGTCTGGGGTAAAAAAAAGAAAAAAAAAAAAAAGAGTGGGTTGAGTGTGGGGGCTCACACCTGTAATCCTAGCACTTTGTGAAGCTGAAGCAGGTAAATCCCTTTAGCCTAGGAGTACCAGCCTGGGCAACATGGTGAAACCCTGTCTTTACAAAATACATAAAAATTAGCTGGTCATGGTGGTGCAGACCTGCAGTTCCAGCTACTCAGTAGGCTGAAGCAGGAGGACAAAGCAAGTAACAGCCTGGTACTGACAGAGTGAAACACTGTGTCAAACAAACAAACAAAAAAACATTTAAAGGGGGAGATAGACTCCAATGACTCCAATGTCATGATAGTTCGGGACTTCAAAACCCCACTGCCAGAATTAGACAGAGTCATCTAGACAGAAAATTAACAAATAAACATTGGATTTAACCAAACTTTAGACCAAACGAACATAAAGGACATTTACAGAATATTCCCTACAATCTCCAGGACTGATCATTTATTAGGTAAAAAACAAGTTTCAACAAAGCTTTAAAAATTGACATCATGTTAATTATATTCACAGACCAGAATAGAATAAAACTAGAATCATAACAAGAGAAACTTTGGAAACACAATTACATAGAAATTAAACAGCATGCTCCGGAATGACCATTGGGTCAAGAAATAAATTCAGAAGAAAATTAAAAAAAAATTCCTTGAAATAAATTAAAATTAAAACCCACACCAAGTTAAGATGCAGCAAAATCAGTACTAAGACGAAACTTTATAGCAATAAACATCTACATCAAAAAAGTAAAAAGATTTGAAATAATATAATGATGCATGCTAATAATGAGTAATGAGATTGAATTTGTAATAATAATGAAAAAAACCTCCCAACAACAAAACATTCAGGACCCGATGCCTTTACCGCTGAATTCTGCTAAACTTGCAATGAAGAACTAATGCTGATACTCTTCAAACTATTCCAAAACACAGAAGAGGAGGGAATACTCCCAAACTCATATTATGAGGCAATAATTACTATAAGACTATATTATACTAAAATGTTTCTGCATAGCAATGGAAACAACAGATTGAACAGACAATCTGATGAATGAGAGACAATATTTGCAAACAATTCGTTAAGTAAGGGACTAATATCTGGAATATACAAGCAACTCAACTCAACAGGAAAAAATCAAATAGTCTTATCAAAAAGGGGGCACAGGGCATAAATAAACATTTCTCCAAAGGAGACATACAAATGGTCAACAGGTATATGAAAACAATGCTTAACATCACTAATAATCAGTGAAATGCAAATAGAAACCACAATGAGACATCATCTTATCCCAGTTAGAATAATTATTATTAAGAAGACAAAAAACAACAGATGTTGGTGAGGATGTAGAGAAAAAGGAACTATTATACATTTTTGGAGAGAATGTAAATTAGTATAGCACCATGGAAAACATAATGGTGATTTCTCAAAAAATTATAGATAGAACTACCATAATATCCAGCAATCCCACTCCTGGGTATGTATCCAAAGGAAGAGAAATTAATGCATCAAAGGGATACCTGCACCGCCATATTTATTGTAACAATATTCACAATAGCAAAGGCATGGAATCAATCCGAGCGCCCATCAACAGATGAATGAATAAAGAAAACTTGGCATATATACACAATAGAATACTGTTCAGCCATTAAAAAGGAATGATATCATGTCTTTGGAGCAGCATGGACAGAACTGGAAATCATTATGTTAAGCGAACTAAGCCAGGCACAGAAAGACAAATACTATGTTTTCTCACTTATATGTGGGAGCTAAAAAAGTTGAATTCATGAAGTAGAGAGTAGAGTGATAGATACCAAAGGGCCTGTGAGGTGAAGGAGTATAAAGAGAGTTTGGCTATGTGGGAATTCAAGATGAGATTTGGGTGGGGACATAGCCAAACCATATCACGAAGATAGAAGGAATAGGTTCTAATGTTTGATAACAGAGTAGAGTGACTATATTTAACAACAATATATTGTATATTTCAATATAGTTGGAAGAGAGACTTAAAATGTTTCTAACACATAGAAATGTTAAATACTCCAGGTTATGGAAACCCCAAATATCCTGACTTGATCATTACGCATACTATGTATGTAACAAAATATTGCATGTGCTCCATAAATATGTATGAACACTGTATCAATAATAAATAAATGAATGCATAAATTTGAGAGTTTGCTTTTTCAATGCAAAAAAGAAATAGTTTACCATGTACGGTTTGTATGACAAAGTGCAAATGACTCAATCTATCTTTCTTTATGTAAATAGAAACAATAATTACACAATAATTATCACATAATTACTTGCTAATTTAAATAACATGGCAACATTTACAGACAGCAGCTTATCAGGGTCTAGCACAATGTCTTTGGCTCATAAATATCTGTTGAATGATTGTGTAAATGAAGAAATAAAGAATTAATGTTCTGGGAATTAAAACATGTCAAATATATTATGGCATATGCCAGTGCCCAGTGCACAGTAATTGCTGAAAATACATTTCTGCTTTTTCCTCCATAATTTCACAATGACTAGGAAATCTAAAGTTAACAATAGGATTTCATGGACATGACAGTTAGTAAACTCAAAAGTAATTAATACCACTGGGTAAAAAAAAAGGTATTTTTCTGAATGTCTCTTAGAGCTTGCTTTACTCTTGTGTGCAGTCTTCTCACATTATACATTTATTTGTAAAGAAACAGTGATTTATCAAGTTATTTCTCTATAAAGAACTTTGTTTTGAGTGCCATGATAGCTTGCAGTACAGGGAAAGCCAATTTCCTCTCTAAAAGAATACTATATTACTAGAGATAAAACAAGCTTAGTTCTTGAAAATACTATCAAACGAAAAATATAAGCCAATATGACTTTTTAGTGTCAAAATCCATGCCACAAGAAAAGGCATGTCTGGATCCAAGTGGACTTAGTTGGAGGAGATTACTGGAGACGGAATTGCTTTTCATTCATTAAATGTGATACTTATTTGTTTAGCAACTGGCACACTACAAGGTCTTCTACATATGGTATTTTATATACGATACATCATAAAATACATGATATATTTTAGGTGATACATCGTAATCATCCAAAGTCTATCATTTAAGTTAGCATTAACTCTGGAGTGTTGAACATTCTATGGATTTGTACAAATGTATAATGACATTTATTCACTATTATAGTTTATTTCAGAGTATTTTCACCGCCCTAAAAATCCCCTTGTCTCCAACTATCCATCCTTACCTCCCACTTCCAACTTGTATTTCATTGTTGTTTCAATTTGCATTTTCCTGATCAAATATGATGTGGAGCATGTATTCACGTGGTTATTTGCCATTTGTTTACCTTATTTGGTGAGATGTTTGTTAAGGTCTTTGGCCTACTTTTTTATTTTTTTATTTTTATTTTTTTGAGATGGAGTCTCGCTGTGTTGCCAGGCTGGAGTGCAGTGGCACAATCTCAGCTCACTGCAACCTCCACCTCTCGGGTTCAAGCGATTCTCCTGCCTCAGCCTCCTGAGTAGCTGGGACTACAGGCATGCGCCATCATGCCCAGCCAATTTTTGTACTTTTAGTAGAGATGGGGTTTCACCATGTTGGCCAGAATGGTCTTGATCTCTTGACCTCGTGATCCGCCTGCCTTGACCTCCCAAAGTGCTGGGATTACAGACATGAGCCACCACACCCGGCCTTTGGCCTATTTTTTAATCAAGTTGCCTGTTTTCTTATTGTTGAGTTTTAAGAGATCCTCAGAGTTTGGATAACGCTCCTTTATCAGATGTATCTTTTGCACACCTTTTCTCCAAGTTTGTGGCTTGTCTCTTCATTCTCTTGCAATGATTTTATGGAGCAGAACCTTTTAATTGTAATGAAGTCCAACTTACTGATTATTTGCTTCATAAATTGTGTTTTTGGTGTCGTATCTAAAAAGTCATTGCCACACTCAATGTTATCTAGATTTCTCCACTAGTTATCTTCCAAGAGTTTTAGAGTTTTGCATTTTACATTTTGGTCTATGATTTTTTTTTTTTTGAGACGGAGTCTCACATTGTTGCCCAGGCCGGAGTGCAGTGGCGCAATCTCGGCTCACTACAAGCTCCGCCTCCCAGGTTCAGGCCATTCTCCTGCCTCAGCCTCCTGAGTAGCTGGGACTACAGGCACCTGCTACCACACCCGGCTAATTTTTTGTATTTTTAGTAGAGATGGGGTTTCAGCGTGTTAGCCAGGATGGTCTCGATCTCCTGGCCTCGTGATCTGCCCGCCTCAGCCTCCCAAAGTGCTGGGATTACACTATCATTCATTTTAAGATACTTTTTGTGAAAGATGTAAGGTCTCTGCTTGGATCCTTTTTTACCCCCTGTGGATGTCCAGTGGTGCCAGCACCACTTCTTGGAAAGACAATCTTGGCTTCATTGTATTTCCTTTGATACTTTGTAAAAGACAAATTGACTATACAGTTGATCCTTGAAGAACACAGAGGTTAGGGTCACTGTATTAGTCCATTCTCACACTGCTCTAAGAACATATCCAAGACTGTGTAATAAAGGAAAGAGGTTTAATTGGCTCACAATTCCATATGGCTGGGGAGGTCTCAGGAAACTTATAATCATGATGAAAGGGGAAGCAAACACATACTGCTTTACAGGGCAGCAGGAAAGAGAAGTGCTAAGCAAAGGGGGAAAAGACCATTATAAAACCATTAGATCTCATGATAACTCGCCATCATGAGAACACATGAAGGTAATCGCCTCCATGATTCAATTACCTTCCACTGGATACCTCCCATGACATATGGGCATTATGGGAACTAAATTCAAGATGAGATTTGGGTGGGGACATGGCCAAACCATATCATTCCATCCCTGGTCCCACCTAACTCTCATGTCTTCCCATTTCAAACACAATCATGGCCTTTCAACAGTCTCCCAAAGTCTTAACTCATTCCAGCATCAACACAAAATTCCATGTCCAAAGTTGCAACTGAGACAAGCAAGTCCCTTCTGCTTATGAGCATGTAAAATCAAAAGCAAGTTAGTTAATTCTTAGATACAGTGGGGTTACAGGCATTGGGTAAATATACCTGATCCAAATGGGAGAAACCGGCTGAAACAAAGGGCTTGCAGGTACCATGCAAGTCTGAAATCCAAGAAGGTAGTCAAGCCTTAACATTCCAAAATGATCACCTTTGACTCCATGTCTCACATCCAGGGCACACTGATGCAAGAGGTGGGCTCCCATGGCCTTGGGCATCTCTGCCCTTGTGGCTTTGCAGGGTACAGCCCCTCTCCCACCTGCTTTGTTGAGCTGATGTTGAGTGTCTGTGGCTTTTCCAGGTGCATGGTGCAAACTGTCGGTGGATCTACCATTGTGCAGTCTGGAAGACAGTGGCCCTCTTCTCACTGCTCCACTAGGCCATGCCCTATTAGGGACTCTGTGTGGTGGCTCCAACACCACACTTCCCTTCCACACTGCCCTAGCAGAGGTTTTTCATGAAGGCCCTGCCGCTGCAGCAAACTTCTGCCTGGTCATTCAGGCATTTTCATACATCCTCTGAAATTCCAAACCTCAATTATTGACTTCTGTACACCTGCAGGCCCAACACTATGTGCACACTGCCCATGCTTGGGGCTTGCACCCTCTGAAGTATTGCCCTGAGCTGTAAATTGGTCCCTTTTAGCCATGGTTGGAGTTGAAGCACCTGGGATTTAGGGCACCATGTCACATGGCTGCACAGGGCAGGGGGACCCTGGGTTTGGCCCATGAAATAATTTTTCCCTCCTAGGCCTCTGGGCCTGTGATGGAAGGGGCTGCTACAAAAGTCTCTGACATGCCCTGGAGACATTTTCCCTATTGCCTTGGTGATTAACATTCAGCTCCTCATTACTTATGCAAATTTGTGTAGCCGGCTTCAATTTCTCTCCAAAATGGGGTTTTCTTTTCCAACACATCGTTAGGTTGCAAATTTTCCAAACTTTTATGCTCTACTTTCTCTGAAAGCTTTCCCTGTAGACATTTCTTCTGCCAGATACCCTAAATCATCTCTCCCAAGTTCAAAGTTCCATAGATCTCTAGGGTAGTGGCAAAATGCCACCAGTCTCTTTGCATAGCAAGAGTGACCTTTACTCCAGTTCCCAACAAGTTCCTTATGTCCATCTGAGACCCCTTAGCCTGGACCTCAGTGTCCATATTACTACGATCATTTTGGTCAAAGCTACTCAAGAAGACTCTAGGAAGTTCCAAAGTTTCCCACATCCTCCTGTCTTATCTTCTTCTGAGCCTTCCAAAATGTTCCAACCTCTACCTGTTAGCCAGTTCCAAAGTCACATGCACATTTTTGGGTATCTTTATAGCAGCATCCCACTCCCGGTATGAATTTACTGTATCAGTTTATTCTCATGTTGCTATAAGGTACACCCAAGACTGAGTAATTTATAAAGAAAAGTTGTTGGCCTGGCACGGTGGCTCACGCCTCTAATCTCAGCACTTTGGGGGCCGAGGCAGGCGGATCATGAGGTCAGGAGATGGCTAACACAGTGAAACCCCATCTCTACTAAAAATAAAAAAAAAAAACAAAATTAGCCAGGCTTGGTGTTGGGTGCCTGTAGTCCCAGCTACTCAGGATGCTGAGGTAGGAAAATGGTGTGAACCCAGTAGGTGGAGTTTGCAGTGAGCTGAGATGGTGCCACTGCACTGCATCCTGGATGACAGAGCAAGACTCCGTCTCAAAAAAAAAAAAAAAAACAAAAAAAAAACAGAAAAGATGTTTAATTGACTCACAGTTCTGCATAGCTGGGGAGGTCTCCAGAAACTTACAATCATGGTGGAAGGGGAAGTAAACACGTTCTTCTTCACAGGGTGGCAGGAAAGAGAAGTGTCAAGTAAAGAAGAAAAATCCCTTATAAAACCATCAGACCTCATAAGAACTCGTTATCACGAGAAGAACATGAGGGTAACTGTCCTTATGTTTCAATTACCTCTCACTGGGTCCCTCTCATGACAGTTGCTAACCTCCATGCAATGAAAAATCCACTTGTAACTTTTGACTCCTCAAAACTTAACTACTAATGGCTTACTGTTGACCAGAAGCCTGACTGACAACATAAACAGTTGATTAACACATATTTTGTATGTTATATGCATTATATGCATATTACAATATTACAATAAAGTAAGCTAGAGAAAAGTAAATTATAAGAAAATCATAATGAAAATAAAATATATTTATTTTTCATTAAGTGGAAGTGGATCATCTTAAAGGTTTTCATTCTCATCATCTTTGCATTGAGATTGCTGAGATGGAAGAGGAAGAGGAGGGTTTGGTTTTGCTCTCTCAGGGGTAGCAGAGGCAGCAAAAGTTCATATATAAGCAGATCCACACAATTCATGGTGTTCAAGGGTCAACTGTATTTATGTCGGCATATTTCTGGGTTCTGTATTGTTCCATTGATCTATTAATCTTTTCTTTTATCAATACCAGACTGTCTTGATTACTGTTTTTATTGTTATCTTTGTGTTTGTAAGATGGTTGACAGCATCAACTGAGAGTAAGTGTTCTCAGTAGAGAAAAAGGGGAGAGAGAGAAAGATTGTTTCCAAAACCATCCAATAAAAGTTTTCAGTCTTCCACTGTTGACTGACTTCCAAATAAATTTTTACGGCAAAGCACACAAAGGAGGCTGATAGTTCAAGATATCAGAACTAATCACTGGAAAAGTGGATGAGGAAGACTTTTAATTTTAACTGACACATCAGGAATCTAAAGAAATCTAGATCTCTACATCTATATTAACAGCTGTAGAATGATAAATTTAATCATGTGCCTTGGAAAGGAAATGAAATGAAGGAAATGATAGATTTACTAGGCTAATTAAAAACAGAATAACATTGAACTTTCTAAGACTGAAATTTTGAAAAAAAAAAACAATGGAAAAGTAGAGGTACTAAACACATTATTTAATTCACTCCCTTCTGAGACAATAATATGTCCTCTGGGTTACATATATGTGTCAATAAGGTGTTTGACATAATTTGGCTCTGTGTTCCCACTCAAATCTCATCTGGAATTGTAATCCCCATGTGTCAAAGGTGGCAGCTGGCGGAGGTGATTGCATCAAGGGGGCAGATTTCCCCCATGCTTTCTCGTGATAGTGAGTTTTCATGAGATCTGGTAGTTTGATAAATATCTGGTGCTTCCCCCTTCTCACTCTCTCTCTCCTGCCACCATGTAAAATGTGCCTTGCTTCCTCTTCACCTTCTACCATAAGTGAAAGTTTCCTGAGGCCTCCCCAGCCATGGGGAACTGTGAATCAATTAAACCTCTTTCCTTTATAAATTACCCAGTCACAGATAGTATCTTTAGAGCAGTGCGAGAACAGAGGGATAGTGTCTCAGTTTGAGTACAGATGAGCTGGATGTCATAATAATATAAATTCTGACATATTGTCTGTGCTTGAGTTCTGACAATGCCAATTCCCAGTTGCATTATTTTGGACAGAAAATGATTTATGTCCCACTCTGTTTCCTCATCTGTAAAATGCTAATAACAATGGTAACTGCTTTGCACTGTTTCTGTAAACATGATCAAATAATGTACACAATGTATATAATGCTCAGTAAAATGCCTGGCATTTGTAAACTCAATTTATTCTAGCTAATAATTTGGTTGAGATCAATCAAGCATTAGACTTATGAAGATTTATACATTTGTTCTGCAAAACCATCTATCTGTTTGTTATTTCTATTAATATTCTGCGTAAATTACTTCCAGTCAGTGTCATTGTTTCTATCTGTGAAGAATTAAAAGAACAGTGATAGGAACAAGGATAAACAACAAGTTGTTTTGGCATTCTTATAAACGGGCTTTCATCTTTGATTTGCTTTCCTGTTCCAGGAATTTGTTTATTTGCAAAAGAAAAAATAAAAGCTACTAAGGGCTTCATGCCATGCAATCAGAGGAAAACTAGGCATGGCTTTGAAACTTTGTGATCAAAGCACTTGGGAAAACATGTTAGGGGTACCCGGGAATATTTGGTTTTGTGATGGGTTACATGTGATGTTAAAGAGCTTTAATTTAAAGACACAAAATAGCATAGACTAGAGAAAAATATAACACATTCAAAGCTACCTGATTGCTCTTAGTTGTCATTACATGAGGTTATTACCACCACTGACCTTCAATCATAATCAGCTTCACATATATAGTAAAGAGTTGGGCAATTAAGAATCCTCATGGCAAGAGAGAACTTTTGGAATCACAAATCTTTGAGTCTTCTCCGTTTCTGCCACCTGCTTGGTGGCCACCACCTTGGGCAAGCTGGTCAACATCTATAAGAATTGATTTCCTCATCTGATATATTGGTATAATAACATAGATCTCAGGGCTTTTGGAAGCATTAAATATACATAAAGTCCAGCATGGTGGCTCTCACCTGCAGTCCAAGCTACTGGGGAGTATGTGATTATGGAGCATCCACTGTGTGACGTAAAAGTATGTGTGTCTTATAGTAAAGTGCTCCATAATCACATACTTTATTTTTCATGTGTTTATATGTTCATATACATCACTTGTTATAAAACAGACTTTAAGTCCATTACGAAGCTTATATCTACCTTAAACAATGCGTGCTTGTATATAATAATTTTTTAAAAGAAAGAAATATAAAGAATAGAAAGGCTGGAACAACAAATGAATACAGGAATGATGCTAATATAAAAATACAAACCCTAAATTTTCTTTATATATTTTGAGGGTAAGCTAGTTTCAGATTTTTCTCTAAGGTTTTGTAGGAAGAGAAAAATTGGTCACCCTAACGCCATTTTAAAATATGCCTCCATCTATAAGAGGCAGAGCCACCTGAGGTGAAAAGGTAAACGGCTTGTATAAGATTTCGCTAAAAGTCCAGAAATTAACTCAAGTCCTGGAACACGTCCTGGGACACTCTCCTGGAACGATTGTTCAAGTCCTGGAGCACGTTTCGGAACGCTGCTCCCGGAACACCACTCCCAGAGCGATTGTTTCAATGTTGCTTGCTCGGAAGGGGCCTCCTGAGCAAACAACAGACGGTGCTCGAAGTAACAACTGCACTTAATAAAAGGAGCTTACACGAAGGAGGAGCTGAAGGCTGCTGTGGTCGTGTGCCGGCGGCTGCCCCAGCTCCAACGGCAGGACCCCGGCCGTCCGCCTTCTGACTCCGCTGATGATTCTTCCTGCGGTCTGGTGAGCTTTGGTTACATGTTGTCTTCTATTGTTAGTTCTTTTATACCTACTTAAGACTGCTTTTGCTGTGATATTTGCTTACTTTTTTCTTTTTTTTTTTTTTTTTGAGATGGAGTCTCACTCTGTCACCCAGGCTGGAAGGCAGTGGTGCAATCTCAGCTCACTGCAGTCTCTGCCTCTGAGTTCCAGCAATTCTCCTGTCTCAGCTTCCCAAGTAGCTGGGATTACAGGCGTGCGCCACCACACCCTGCTAATTTTTGTATTTTTAGTAGCGTGAACTATGTTGACCAGGCTGGTCTCGAACTCCCGACCCTAAGGTGATCCGCCCCCGGGGGCCTCCCAAAATGCTGAGATTATAGGCGTGAGCCACCGCGCCTGTCCTTGCTTACAACTTGGACTGCAGGCTCCTGGGCGTCTCCCTTCCGACTCCCGTGAAGGGGCTTCCTGTGGTCTTATAAGCTTCCGGTTACATTTTATTGAGCTTTGGTTACATTTTGTTTTCTCTTGTTATCAGGCTAATTTTCTATTGCTATTTGCTTAAAGTAATAAAGTTTTAGTTTACCCCTCCCTCCCACTCGAGTGTTCGGCTGTCCTTCTGACGCCATCTTGAAACAGGTTTATTCAAAGATAAAAAAGGCAGTACGAACTCTGCTATAGTTCACACAACCCATTACATAATGTAAAACAACCAGTCAGTAAAAGCAAAACTCGTCATTCGTTACTGAGGCTCCTACTTGTGAAGCTACTGGGGAGGTGACGGGAGGACAACTGGCTGCACCCCCAAACACTGCTCTGGCAGCCCAGTCCCCACAGCTCCGTTTCTGAGCCCTGGCGTCCACTACTGTCTGGCCTGTGGGCCCTACGCTCCTCAGTTTGGTTTCCCTCTCCTCTGCCCACACCTTGGTAACTAGACCTGCATTAATTAGCACTGGGTTATGCCGAGATAAAAACTACCCCCACATTTTAGTGTATTTTAACAATAGTTTTTCACTTACATTGTGTGGAAATCACCGGAGGCTGGTGGCAGCTCTGCTCCACCCATCTTCTCATCTTGAAGAGGATGAGTACAGACTGAAGACGCAGCCTCTATGTGGAATATGCCACTTCTGAGGCAGAGAGGAAGACCCTGAGAGCTGCCAGAAACAAGCAGTGCCCTTAAAGCTTTCATTCGCACTTTGGGAGGCCGAGGCGGGCAGATCACGAGGTCAGGAGATCAAGACCATCTTGGCTAACATGGGGAAACCCCGTCTCTACTAAAAACACACAAAAAAATTAGCCAGGCATGCTGGCGGGCTCCCGTGGTCCCGGCTACTCGGGAGGCTGACGCAGGAGAATGACGTGAACCCGGGAGGCGGAGCTTGCAGTGAGCCGAGATCGCGCCTCTGCACGCCAGCCTGGGACAGAGAGCGAGACTCCGTCTGAAAAAAAAAAAAAAAAAAAAAGCTTTCATTCAGCTCTGACATCTCCTGTCCCATGTCATGAGTGTGTCAGGGTGTAGAGCACCCTGCCAAAGGTGCTTCTCCCAAAAGAAGGCCTCTTGAGGGACAGAACTCTGGGGTGTGGTTGGAGGGTGTGTATAGGTGAGAGGATGGTGGATGTGTAATTCTCTTACAGGAAAGGGGACTGCTGCTCACTGGGAATGGTAATATAATCTGCAGCCTTTTAAAACTTTGCTCACCTTTCTCAGTCCGAGTCACTTGTTGTCTCATAGCATTCTGACCTTTAACATTGTTTAGGGGAGAAAGAAAACAAACTCCAGTTAAGGAGGCATGATAGTGACAAAATCTTGGCAATAAATAAAAATATTGACAAAATGAATATTCATACAATTTTTCAAATGTAAACAAAATGTTTGAAAAATATGTATTATTGTTTGCTATATTCCCGCTTTAAACTATCATGACTTCTTAAATTATCTTACCAGTACCTACCTACTTACTGCACACTTTACAGAAGAGGAGTCTTTCTAAAGCTGTGTATACATTTGCCACAAAACCAAATGGGTTTTCTTTACTATTAGTTTTATATATTCCTCTAGGTCATTAATTTTATAAAAGATTCAAGAGTATTTATTTGTGTTGGTAAACCATAATCCACAATTCTCATTTATTTATTTATTGTAGAGACAATCTCATTACGTTGCCCAGGCTGGTCTCAGACACCTGGGCTCAGGCAGTCCTCCTGCCTAGGCTTCCCAAAGTGCTGGATTAGACATGAGCCACTGCACCTGGCCCATAATCCATCAATCATTGCACCAATCTACTATACCAGCCCTTTTGGTTATTTCTATTTTTTTTTTACTATTGTAATTTCACTATGCATTTGTCAAATTATTTTCCTTAATTTTTTTAAAGTCACATCAAGATTTCAAATCTTATCTCTTTTACATCTCTTGCTAGTTAGCATTAATGGCCATCCAGAAAAAATACTAATTTTTATTTTCTTTAGGGGTCACTTTCCATCTTTCATTATGTTTCTTTAAAATTATTAATTTTTAAAAAACTTAAATAAATTTGTGAGTACATAGTAGGTGTATATATTTATGGGTTACCTGAGATATTTTGATACAGGCATGCAATATGAAATTTGATCTTTGCTAATCTTAAGGTGAATGATCATACTTCTGGCAAATGGTGAGTTGAGTGGTGTATAGATATGCTTGATATATGGATATAGGTTTTTATATATATAAATACATATATACATGCATATATAACATGTATATATACATGTATTATGCATATATACATGTATATATGCAAGTATTTTATATACACGTTTTAGTTTCAAATAAATATGCTCGCTTTATAATTTTTCTAATATTAATGTATTTTATACAGAATTTAAAAACAAAGTTATTTGATATGATTCTAAAGATCAAAGTTGTATAAATAATCTTCTATAGTTTTGGTACATTATTAAATTTCAAAAGATAAAAATATAATGAATCCACAATTAATTTTTAGATATGGTATGGTTTAGGCACCTCTTTTTTTAAATAAAAGCTTAGTCACATTTCCATATATCATTTATAAAGTAATATTTTTAACTTTTATTAATTTGACTACCACCTTTATTATATAATTTATTTTTTACACGTTAGTGTTTTCTTTCTTTTTTTTTTTTTGAGATGGAGTCTCACATTGTTGCCCAGGCTGGAGTGCAGTGGCGGGATCTCGGTTCACTGCAAGCTCCGCCTCCCAGGTTCACGCCATTTTCCTGCCTCAGCCTCCCCAGTAGCTGGGACTACAGGCGCCTGCCACTATGCCTGGCTAATTTTTTTTGTATTTTTAGTAGAGACGGGGTTTCACCATGTTAGCCAGGATGGTCTCGATCTCCTGACCTCTTGATCTGCCTGTCTCGGCCTCCCAAAGTGCTGGGATTACAGGCGTGAGCCACCTTGCCCGGCCTGGTGTTTTCTTATATATCCCATTAAGTGCCTATTTCTCTGCTACTACAACATAATTTAAATTTTTGTCAGTTTATATCATGTTTCTGTAACAGGCCAATCTCTCCTTTTTCTCTCTTTTTAAGTTAAATTTTTTTTTCTGTATACATAAGTCCATATGAACTTAATTTAAAAACAATGTAAAACAAAATGTTTTTTAATTTTGTTAAATATATAAATTATTTTGAAAAAAATGCCACTTTTAGTTTACTGTCTTCCTGTGCAAGAACATTATCTCTCCATTTACTTTTCTAATATTTATGCTGATTAAAGTGTTGTATTTCTTATATTGTGCACATTTCTCGGTTTTTAATTTTTGCCCGTTTTCATTATGTATCAGATATTTTCAACATAATGTTCTAAAATTATCAATTTAAAACAATAAAATATATTGAAAATTTTCTGAATTCTGCCATTGTTTTACAGATACTACTTTTAGTCAAAAATTTTATCCATTGCAGAAAATTATGATTTGAACTCCTCCATTCTGATCAATTATGCTATTGTTGACTTTGCAATAGCAATGCCAACTCACTTCAGTTACAGTGGTGATTTCAGTATTCTTTCTATTCTTTTATTGTATTTAATTAATATCCTAGTGATTTACCATTAAGTATCATTCAGATCCTTAATTTAAGATATTTTTTTCTTTAATAATATGAAGGAACTATATGTCTTTATTGGAACATAAGTTTATTTTATTAAAAAGTAATTTTATTAAAGCATTTGAATTTATCAAAACAATTACATATTAATTTTATTTTCCTTCTACATGGAACATGATTCATGCTTTCGAATATTAATTTGCAAGTTCAATTCAAAATAGTGTTCTTCCATTGTATCATTTATTTTCATTTCCTTTCCACTTGGTTTTTCTCTTTCTTTGAACTGACATTTCTCTTTATCTGGGAATAAAGATCTCTTTTCCTACACTGGACAAGTCTGTGGAAACCAAGATAAACTAGACACATTTGAATGCAAAGATCCCATTGCTAGCAAGTAGCTTTCCCATTTGACATTTGGCTTGAAGTATGGTAAGAGGAGGGATAGGATAAATATGTAGTGAGAAAAAAAATCATATTTTTACCCCTACATATTACTAGTGCCCATATCGCAGATATTATATAGTGAAAAAATGTTTGTTCTTCCATAGCATGTGAATTCGTAAGAGAGTTGGAAACCAAATGAATAATACACTCACTGTTTATTTATTTATTTATTTATTTATTTATTTATTTATTTATGAGACGGTGTCTGGCTCTGTTGCCTAGGCTTGAGTACATTGGTGCAATCACAGCTCACTGCAGCCTCAACCTCTTAGGCTCAAAGGATCTTCCTGCCTCCACCTCCCATGTAGCTGGGACTAGCGCATTTGTCTAGCACATTAAAGGTGGTTCCTTGTAGAGATAATGTACAATCATATATTTATTTACTATTTATCTACCTCATTATGTAATCTAGAAATAGAAACCATGAACACCTATGTAATATATACATATGTCCTTAAATGTACATATGTATGCACCACCATGCTTGGCTTATTTTTTAAAGTTTTTTGTAGAGATGAGGTCTCACTGTGTTGCCCAGGTTGATTTTGAACTCCTGGGCTCAAGCACTCCTCCCACTTTGGACCCTCAAAATGCTAGGATTACAGGCATAAAACACTCATGTTTGTAACAACAGAGTTCAATTGCCTCATTGGGAAATATTTCCGAATTTTCTTGGTTTATTAGAACTAGAAATCTGAATTCTCATCTGGTCATTTTTGTGTCATATGCTTTCAAAACAAATGGAAGGTCTTTCTACTCATTTGGAATTTGTCAATTTGCGAACAATTGTCAATATATATGTAATAGAACTACTTTATTGAGAATGAAACGAGTGCAGTCGAGCATGTGGATTGTAATTTTACCCTCAGCCTATCTCTCACAATGTCACTGGAACACCTAACCCTCTTTATTGCCTTTTCCTACACCTTATTCTCTTCACTTTAAACTCTATGTTTTCCAAGAGTAAAGCCATGTTATCATCAGATTAAACAAGGCTCTGGCAGCTACTCTTCACTGTTACTCTTCACCTAGACTGTCTAGCGATTTTCTCTTTTGCTGTTGAATAGCTTCAGAATGTGGCTCTTGCTCCCTACTCTATTCACAGTTGCCACTGGTCCTCTCACTCTTCCTACCAAAATTCATGGCCTGGAATGGAGGTTTCTCTTCCATCAGTGACTATTGATGGAGAAAGAGAAGGGAAGGGAAGGGAAGAGAAGGGAGGGAGGGAGGGGGGGGAGGGGAGGGGAGGGGAGGGGAGGGAAGGGGAAGGGAAATGAGCTTCTTGCTCATTCCCCAAAGGACATGCTGAAACTTCTTGTGCTTTATGGGCTTTACTTTCATGAATGTTAAGATGTTTTCTTTTTGGGCATTGTCAGAGAACAATAAAAGATCGCTTACAATCAAGTCTTCTTTTTTTAATAATAGCAAATAGGTTTTCCAGGAACATCTTAGTCATAGTGTCAGTATCTGCCATATGGAAATATTTTTATGAGTATCTGCCATACTCATCTGCTATCTCTGAATATCTGCTATAAGTATTCCTGCCTTTCCTTTGTTTCAGAATCTTAATTTTTATAACTTAGTCCCAGTTTTCTTCCAGTATTTTTTATAGTAGGCCTAGGTTTTCATGCAGTAGAAGACACATTG
Organism: Hylobates moloch; assembly: GCF_009828535.3. NCBI lineage: Eukaryota > Metazoa > Chordata > Mammalia > Primates > Hylobatidae > Hylobates > Hylobates moloch. The sequence goes on along the minus strand of NW_026652292.1, from coordinate 66,274,799 downwards.
GTCTACCAGGATATTCTACTATTCCCAAACTAGACTTACTAATTAAGTTCCATGGTCTTAAAAGATATTTTACTTTGTGGTTATCTGCCTTTTCTGTTTAAGGGAACATATCTGATGTTGAAGCCATTTTTTGCCTTATTTTAGCCTCTCCTAAACGTTACATATACATCCATTGATAAATTAGTGGGACCAACAAATATTAATTTGGGATGTAGCTGCCAGAGCCTTGTTTAATCTGGTGATAACATGGCTTTACTCTTGGAAAACATAGAGTTTAAAAAACACTTTTATAGAAATGATCTCACTTTATCTTTACAAGAGGACAACAAATTGTACTTCATTTTATGGGGGAAAAATCTAAGTAAGGCTTAGAGAAACTAAACCACTTGCCCATAGTTAGCCTGCCAAGAGAGTGAAATAACTAGGGTTTCCCCTCAGGCTTTTTGTCTCTCATTACTAAATAATTAAATTTCCAAACTGGACTTTTGGACACCAGACATTGTTTTGAAGGGCTCATCTATTTCTTATTTGAAACGATATAGTTTTGAAATCAACTCATCCTTCCCCTCTCAAACTGGTTTCTTCTCTTACGTTATCAATATTCTCCTAGAAATCTGGGGGCCTATTGTCAGTCATTAACCCTTCCCCTCATGTATACACATACATACGTGTCAAGTCCTAGTGACTTTCCTCCTAAATGTTTTTTGAACTTTTCTCTTTACACAATGCCCCTACTTCCATTTCCTTAGTTCTGAACCTTGAAACTCTTCACAGGAATCGCTACACTGTCTTTTCAACTGGTCCTCTTCTCTCCAAAGATTTATTGCCACCAACAGAACATGATTAAATAGATATAAGACTCATTGTGTTAAAATAGATATAAGATCCACTATAAACAGACCTTTTTCTACCTCAGCAATGCATCATTTGACACTCCCTGCCTCGTAGTCTATGCTTTAGAAATCCTGATTTACCAATTACCTCCATTTTCTGTGGTTCATCTTTCTCTTATCTCTATCTTTTCTGTATACTGCTCTTTCTGTTGGAGATTTCTTTATCTTCTCCATATACCTCATTCCTTTTTGTTCATGCATTGCCTTCATCATGCAACTTTCACTAACATCTTCAATTATTGTGCAAAGGATCCCTTCCTGATGTTGCTATAACACCACAATACAATGTTAATACATTTATTGGTGTACTTTATTAGTTGTTAAGATTTATATTATTTCCAATGTGTTGGTATAATGTATTTATATTTATCTCTTTATTTGATAATTAAATATTTATGTCAGATATCTTGTCTGTTTATATGCTGTCTCTCCTAATTAAACTGTAATCTTTTTAAGGGAATTATTTTCACTGATTCCTTAATTTGTCTAGCATATTAAAGGTGGTACCTTGTAAAGATAATGTACAATCACATATTTACTATTTATCTCATTATGTAATCTACAAATAGAAACCATGAACATCTGTGTGTATATATACGTATATCCTTAAATGTACATATAAATGGACATACATGTGCACACATACATACATGGGATATATACACAAATATCCATGTGTGCATACAACATATATTTATGTGTTCTTTTTTTCTCTCCCTCTCCAACTGAAAGGATACATGTTCTTTGAATTTAAAGTTTGGAATATAAAGACTTGAAGAAATATTTTACACAAAATTAAACATCTGATTCTAAAATCCAAACCCTACTCTAAGGAGTATGCTTGTGTGGGCCAGTAAAACTGAATGAGTTGGGCATGAGTTGGATGGGAGGATATAGAGGGTTTTGCACTAGTTTCTCAGCTGTTCCCTGATTAAAATAATGTCTTGGGTTGTGTATTGAGGTCAAGTTGTCGACAAAGGTGACACTATCATCTTCTCAACAGTGTTGTATAAAATATAAAACGGTTAGTGTAAGTGAATCCAAGAACGTGGAAAGGTCAAGTCCTTAGAAAAACTTCTGTAATTTACAAAGTCTGTGCATTCTGAGAAGTGAATACAAAAAAAATTGCAATTTTATATATTGTACATAATCATTACACACTATGCAAACACATTCATTAAAGGGATTTTAAAGTTTAGATTAAATAAGTAATGATGATTCAAACATATAATAATAAGCAGTAATATTTTGTGGATTGCTAAATAAGGGGGTAAAGTATTTAATATCCTGGATAATTTTTTGGGCTTTTAGATGGGTTGAAAACACATTTTTCCCCATTTCAAATAAGGCATACAGGCTTCCACTATCAGAAATGTTGCTAACACTTTGTGGGGAAATAATTTGATTGAGAAAATCAGGAGAATACACACCCAAACATAATAATAAATATATATATCACATATTAATACATATGTATGTATATATACATTTATATGTACATGTATATGTGTGTGTGTTTACATATCAATCATATGTAAAGCACATGAGACAAAGCCATATCACAGTCCTAGTGATTTACTACTATTTTCCTGGTTATGAGATATGATTGATTTCAGCAAAAGTCTCAATACTTATTAAGTGGACCTACATTAGAATATTTTTTCTATTCTAATGCTATATTATGAGAACATTTTAATATATTTTGGTCTTACATTTTGATATGTATGTTTCAATTTAAAAATTTTTTTTCTGTCTCTTGTACTAACAGCTTCCATTTTCTGATTAAATCACCTCTAATTTTATGCAAAGCATCTAATACACTGTCTTTGTGAAACTGAAGTCTGTGAAGTGGGGAAGTGGGGTTCTATGTTTAAAAATGAAAGACTTGATGCCCTCTTATTGTGTTGTTTTCCTTTTTTTTTTTTTTTTTTTTTTAATGAGTGGTTGGGACGTGCAAGATTTCTCTGTTTCTGCAAGGCCAGGATTCTGTTTCAAATGCCACTTCCCCCAAATTAAGATTCTAACTCAATCTAAATGCCAAACACCTCATCTACTAATTAATGGCATCTGTAGATTCCAAGCCTAGAATTTCCTTTGATTTATTTCATGTTCAAACTTAAACTGTTCTTTAGGGATATAAGTATCCCTATTTCATCAGTTCTAATAAAGCTCAATTTATTCAAATCCCTTGCAAGAACTTGAGCATCTCACATTTAAAACACAGTGATTATTTCTAATCCTTATTAAGCAAATCACCCTAACCATCATACCATTGACATCTAGAGGAGCATATTCAGGATTAGGGAATTCCTTTTCTCTACCTGGAAAGTTTTACAGTGTAATGAACCTAGATCAGCTGTTCTCATACTTGTCAAAGGAGTGTAAGCAGCACAATCACCTGGAAGGCTTATTTAGACACAGATTGCTGAACCCCACCCCCAGAGTATCAGATTCAATAGGCCTCGGGCAGAGCCCAAAATTTGCATTTCTAACAACTTCCCAAGTTACCTCATGCTGCTGGAGCCAAAACTGCACTTTGAGAACTATTGCTTCTTACACTTAACTCTTTATTAAACATGTAACTTTAAGTTTGTGCCTTGTTCTCCCTGAGCTTCAAGTTCCTCATTAGCTCTGTAACATAGTTCAATGCTCATAAGGGCCACACACATGCTAAGCAGCTGAGCTGTGAAAGAGAGAACATACCCATGAACAATGGTCAGACCGTATATAACAGTAGAACCTCTGTCCCAAAACCTCTGCAGCAACCAGCCCAGAAACCGCAGCCTCTAAAGCAATTGACCCAGAATGTCAGGACCTGGACAACAACTTACAGCTTTTCCATTATGCCCGTTTCCACCTCAGCACCAACTAGAGAAAACTGACTATGTTCCCCAAACCAACCACAATTCTAGATAACACAATACAGTTTTCCCATGTCAAAACATCCTAGGACACACCTGAAGCCTTCCCTTTGTTTTCACTGTAACATTTTCCCATTTCCATGCTTGCCTTTGAATCTCTGCCAAACACAAGTGATTGTGGCTGACTCCTTTGCTATAGAAAGCTCTGGATATTTATGAATATTATGGAAAGCTATTTAGCCTCCGTTTTTACACATTTGGGTGGTCTTAATTTGTTTTCACAGCTAGTACTGAACCAAAACTTCTAAGTTCAGTAGTGTTTCTACTTCATCATAGCTACCACCAGTAAAAATAATAATGTCACAGTTGCATTTTTTCCTAGTATGTTTCTCAGTTTTATAGGGGAGCCACCTTATATGTGAAACATTGTTTATTTTCTAGGGAAAATATAGATAAGTTGTTGTAAGGAGATCACATTTTAGGGTAAAAAAAATCTACAACAATAGAGGTAAATACAGAGTATTATAATTGTGTGCACAAAGAGCATATAACCCAAACATGGAGGAAGAAGGGAATCATTCAAAGCGGATTCAGTATAAAATAATCATTTATAAGATACATTTCTACAGGTGTAGGATTCTTAGGAGAGTGATGATAAACTACCCCACAAAGAAAACTCCAGGCTCAAATTGCTTCACCAGTATTTTCTGCCAATCCTTTAAAGAAGAGATTGTACTAATTGTATGAAATTCTTCTAAAAAATTGAAGAGGTGGCAATATTTTTCAACTCATTCTATGATGCCAGCATTTCTTTGATACCAAAACCAGATAAAAATGTTAAAAAGAAAGAACGCTGTAGACATAAAAGAAAATATCTCTTACGAACATACGTGGGAAAGTTCTCAATACAATCTCAGAAAATTGAATCTAACAATACATAAAATAACATGAAGGACAAGTGGAGTTTATATCAGGAATACAAGGTTAATTTAGCATTCACAAATCAATCAATGTAATTCCTGCTATGAACATACTTGTAGTAGCCTGTTTTTGTTTTGCTACAAAGAAATACCTGAGACTGGATAATTTATGAAGAAAAGAGGTTGAACTGGCTCATGATTCCACAGGCTGTACAGGAAGCATGACGGCTTCTGGTGAAGCGAAAGTGGGCACATCTTATATGGCCAGAGCAGGAACAAGAGAGAGAGGGGGGAGGTACCACACGTTTAAACAACCAGATCTTGTGAGCATTCACTCACTATCACAAGGGCAGCACTGAGGGGAAAAATCTGCCCCCATAATCCAATTGCCTGCCACCAGGCCCTACCTCCACCATTGGGCATTACAATTTGACGTGAGATTTGGGTGGGATATGATTGAATAATGGGGGCAGATCCAAACCATATAAATACTAAGAAAGTAAGAAAACACAGAATCATCTCCATAGACTCCAACGGCATTTTACAAATCTAACACCCGTTCCTAATAAAACTTTGTAGCAAACTAGGAACAGAGTGGGCTTATTTCAGCTTGAAAAAGAGCCTATACAAAAATTCTACTTCTTTGTTAATTTACTAATTAAGTAGTTAATTAGTAATCATAACTCACTAGGATTCTTACATCCTAGTAAATAGTAAAATATTTGGTGCTTCCCACTTATATAAAGAATAAGGAAAAGAAGACCACTCTAGAACTTGCATTCATCATTGCTACATCCATGGAAAGGAATACTACTCAGTAATAAAAAGGAACAACCCACTAAAAGACACCACATAGATAAAATAATTATACTAAATGAAAGAGAAAAAGGTACATGATATGTACAAAATATTCTATTTATATAAAATTTGAGAAAATGCAAAGTAATCTGTAGTTAAAGAAAAGCATATCAGCTGTTGTCTGGAGATGGGCTAGTTTGGAGGCAGGGAGTATGGGAGGGAGGAGTTACACAGGGGCCTGAGAAAACCTAAAAGGTAATTTATTTTTTCATTTCTTGATCATAGTAAAGTTTTTAACTTTTACAGATATATGTCCAAACATCAAATTGTACATTTCAAATATGTGCAGGTTATTTTATATATATTATACCTCAATAAAGCTACTAAAAATCAATTTTAAAAAGTGAAAGGGAGCCAAGAGAATCTTTTAAATTTATTTTTTAAATCTTATTTTAGAACACTAGAGCATAATTCTCCCAAATCTCTGAACATTTCTTGCTATACTTGTGTAATTTTGTTCCACAGAATCATGTTTATAGCAATATTATCTGTGCTGTAGTGGAGGTATTTACAGAGAACTTTCTATAGTTACTCTGTACCTCGTACCCCTCCGACCACAAAGAGAGAATAAGAGAATGAGAGGGCAAAAATATTAAATTAAACATTTCAAATTTACAGAGTACACACACACATAAATTATATATTCACATACCCCATGCATCACAAATATTTGTGTGTGTGTATATATATAATATATATATTTAATATGCATATATAGTTGTATGTGTATATTACACACAAAAATATATTTTGGGACTGTGGAGAACCAATAATTGGACAAAATGAGCTTATTGTTTTGTAAACTCATTATGAAGAAATGTATACTGAATACACAGGTATTACTTAGTGACTCATGGTCTTTAATAGGTTGAAAAATGATTATTCTACTTTATTACAGAGTACATCAATGTCTATTATAAAACTCCGTACAATGTTTTCCTCTCTAAAACACTATCTGTCATTAAAATGCGCATAGTGCTGTGTAAATTCCATTAAGTAGCATGTTTTTCACCACAGAAGCCAATGAATACGATTGCATTCAAGTTTTCTCAAAGTTGTTAATAAAAGTTATATCATGCAGCTTAGGCACTATAAAGACAGCAAATAAAGAAATGTGCTTCATTCCTCCCTTCCCATCATGATTCTAATAGGGCAATGAAAAGTTGTTTTAATTAAACTTCAGATTGTGCAGATAGTAGAATGTCTCATTTCCTTTGATTTCTGTGCTCCTGCAGAAACGTGCTTGTCTCGGAAAGCGTCAGATGTTCCACATGTTCCTTTTTTTTTTTTTTTTAATATGACAAAGGATAGAAGTTGAAATCTGGCGATTTTTCATGGAAAGAGAAGATACAAAAAGATTTGTGTAGGAAGAGGGGTTAGGGGAAGCAAAGAGAAAATGTCACATCTCTAAAAGGATGCTTCCTAAGTCAATGCCCGTTTCTGACAGATGTGGAAATAGATATCCAAGACAGGAAGTGACTATCAAGATTGCGAAGTAAGTTAGAGGAGACTCAGGAGTAAAATCTGTTGCCTCTTGAAAGGCACCTAACTCAGCTAGGCTAGTGGAGGTTTTCTCACAACAGGACCTCCAATGTTCTATATCCACATTAATTAAATGGGGGGAAAAGGCTAGGAATCAGATTTTAACTAAGACGTGTACTTGGCTGTGTAATACACTTTGCCTTTTTAAAGTGAATACCCTATGATGGACTCAGCGAATTTGTTCCAGTTAGATAAAGTACTTTCAACTCCTCTCAACAACTGGCAATGCTTAAGTGCCAATAGGCAGGAGTTAAATCAAGGTTTCTAACCTCAGCACTATTGACAGTTAGGGCTGGATAATTTATTGTTGGGGGCTGTTCTGTGCATTGTAAGGTGTTTAACAGCATCCTTGGTCTCTGCCCACTAGATGCCAGTAGTCCCCATTCCATTTGTGACAACCAAAATGTCTCCAACCATTGCCAAATAGTCCCCTAGGAGAAAAAATGTCACCAGGTAAAAATCGTGAGGTAAACCATCTCTAGATGGTTTATTTCTGATATTGCCTATTAAGTTTAACCTGAAGAATATTTGTATTCATTCTGATATAGTTTATTTCTCATCAACTTTTATTTTGTATTTTCCTTTTTTTTTAAAATTTCTTGAGACAAGTCTCACTCTGTCGCCCATGCAGTGGCACTATCTCGGCTCACTGTAACCTCTGCCTCCCGGGTTCAAGCGGTTCTCCTGCCTTAGCCTCCCAAGTAGCTGGGATTACAGGTGTGCACTACCACACCTGGCTAATTTTTTGTATTTTCAGTAGAGACGGGGTTTCACCGTGTTGGTCAGGCTGATCTCAAACTCCTGACCTCAGATGATCCGCCCACCTCAGCCTCTCAAGCTTTGAGGATTACAGGTGTGAGTCATCAAGCCAGACCCGTATTTTCCTTTTAGATTCATGGGGTACAAGCCTGGGTATGTTACATGGATATGTTGTGTAATGCTAGGGTTTAAGCTTCTGTTTAACCCATCAATCAAATAGTGAATGTATTCCCCAATAGATAGTTTTTCAGTCTCCAAACTACTTTCCGTAGTGGATGAATCCATTCATTGTGGAGGCAAAGGTAACTCCATCTAATCTGCCTTGTTGGCTTCTGATTAACACCTAATCCAGGAAGGCCTCTAAGATTTCAGCTTATCTTTTGTTCCTTGTGTTAGAGCAGGTACTAACTGTAAGCCCTTAGGTAGAATGACCTTGATGTTATTGCACTTCAATTGTCTTACATATCTCTTCTGAACTACTCCTTCCCTATGGTATAAGAACACTGGGTCTGGGAGATAATGGCCTGGGGATCCACCCTCTTGTCTCCCTGTGACTCAAGACACAAACATGGCTTCTGTTCACAAGTCCCTATTAAACGTTTCTTTTGGGGAAACTGGATTTATCAGCCTCTTTTTTTGGCCTCTCCTCAGATTTTGGGGTAGGTGTGCACAGACCCGCCCACTGTGGAACATTTACATTCCCACCAGCAGTTTAAAGGCACTCTCTTTTCACTGTAGGCTCACTAGCATATGTTTTTGTTTTTTTTTTTGACATTTTAATAATAGCCATTCTAGCTTTTGTGAGATGGTATCTCATTGTGGTTTTAATTTGCATTTCTGTGATAGTGAGGTTGAGCATTTTTTCATGTTAGTTGGCCACTTGTATATCTTCTCTTAAGAAGTGTCAGCTGGGCATGGTGGCTAACGCCTGTAATCTCAGCACCTTGGGAGGCCAAGGTGTGTGGATCGCCTGAGGTCAGGAGTTCGAGACCAGCCTGGTCAACATGGTGAAAATCCTGTCTCTACTAAAAATAAAAAAATTAGCCGGGAGTGGTGGTGCGTGCCTGTAGTCCCAGCTACTCGAGAGGCTGAGGCATGAGAATCTCTTGAACCCAGGAGGCCGAGGTTGCAGTGAGCCGAGATCACACTATTGAACTCTGGCCTGGGCAACAAGAGTGAAACTCCATCTCAAAAAAAAAGTGTCTATTCATAACTTTTGCCCACTTTTTAATGGGATTATTCATATTTTCTTGCTGATTTGTTCAGCTTCCTTATAGATTGCGGATATTAGTCCTTTATCACATGCATAATGTGCAAATATTTTCTCCCATTCTGTAAGTTGCCTGTTTACACTCTTGATAGTTTCTTTTGCTGTGCAGAAGTCTTCAGTTTAAGTCCCATTTGTCAATTTTTATTTTTGTTACATTTGCCTTTGAGGCTTTAGTCATAAATTCTTTGCCTAGGCCAATGTCCAGAAGAGTATTTCCTAGATTTTCTTCTAGGGTGTTTATAGTTTAGGGTCTTACAGGTAAGTCTTAATCCATATTGAGTTAATTTTTGTATATGCTGAGAGATAGGGGTCCAGTTTCATTCTTCTGCATATGGATAGCCAGTTTTCCCAGGCTTATTTATTAAATAGGGTGTCCTTTCCTCATTGTTTATTTTTTATTTTTTTATTTTTTTTTTTGAGACAGAATCTTGCTCTTTCACCCAGGCCAGAGTGCAGTGGCACGATCTCGGCTCACTGCAAGCTCCACCTCCCGGGTTCACGCCATTCTCCTGCCTCAGCCTCCCGAGTAGCTGGGACTACAGGCGCCCGCCACCGTGCCCAGCTAATTTTTTGTATTTTTAGTAGAGATGGGGTTTCACTGTGTTAGCCAGGATGGTCTCGATCTCCTGACCTCGTGATCCGCCTGCGTCGGCCTCCCAAAGTGCTGGGATTACAGGCATGAGCCAGCGCGCCCGGCTCCTCATTGTTTATTTTTATCAGTTTTGTGAAAGATCATTTTGTTGTAGGTGTGTGGCTTTGTTCCTGGGCTCTCTATTCTGTTACATTGTTTTGTACCTGTACCATGCTGTTTTAGTTACTATACCCTTTTAGTATAGTTTGAAATTAGGTAATGTGATGGCTCTGGCTTTGTTCTTTTTGCTCAGGATTGCTTTAACTATTTTGGCTCTTTTTTTGGTTCCATATGAATTTTAGAATTGTTTTTCCTAATTCTGTGAAAAATTACATTAGTAATTTGATAGGGATTTTATTGCATCTCTAGATTGCTTTGGGCATTATAGACATTTTAATAATACCGATTCTTCCAGTCTGTGAGCATGAGGTGCTTTTTTCATTTGTTTGTGTCCTCTATGATTTATCTCAACCGTGTTTTATAATTCTCCTTATAGAGATCTTTGACCTCCCTAGTTAGATGTATTCCTCAATATTTTATATCTTTTGGCTATTCTAAGTGAGATTGTGTTCTTGATTTAAGTACCAGCTTGAATTTTATTGGTGTATAGTCATGCTACTGATTTTTGCATGCTGACTTTGTATCCTAACATTTTACTCAAGTTGCTTATCAGGTCTAAGAATCTTTTCACAGAATCTTTATGATTGTCTAGGTATAGAATCATGTTGTTTGTAATCAGAGATCAGATCACTGGACATCCTCTTTTCCTATTTGAGTGCCTTTTACTTCATTCTTTTGCTTGATTTCTCTGATTAGGATGCTCAGTACTATGAATATATGGAAACTCAACAACTAAGTTGCTCCTGAATGAGTTTTGGGTAAGCAAAAAAAAATTAAGGTAGACATCAAAATAATATTTGAAACAAAAGAAAATAGAGACACAACATACCAGATCTTCTGGGATACAGCAAAAGCTGTTAGGAGGAAAGTTTAAAGCACTATATTCCTACATCAAGAAGACAGAAAGGTATCAAATTAACGACTTAATGTCACACACAACTATAAAAACAAGAACATACCAAATCCAAAGCTAGCAGAAGAAAATAAATAACTAAGTTCTGAGTAGAACTAAATGAAATTGGGATCAAAAATAAATATAAAGGATCAAAAAAATGAAAAGTTGGTTTTTTGAAAGGATGAACAGGATTGATAGACAGCTAGCTTGATTGACAAAGGAAAAAGAGAGTATCCAAACAAGCACAATAAGAAATGAAAAAGGTGACATTACAAATTATACCACAGATATATACAAAAGACCCTCAGAGACTACTGCCAACAGCTCTACATGCACAAACTAGAAAACCTAGAGAAAGTGGATAAATTCCTGGAAACAACCTCCCAAAACTGAATCAGGAAGAAAGTGAAATCCTGAATGAGTTACAAATATGAGTCAGTAATAAAAACCTACCAATGAAAAAGCCCTAGATCAAATGGATCCACAGCCCAATTCTACCAGACATACAAAGAAGAACTGGTATGGATCTTAGTTAAACTATTCCAAGAAGGTAACTCATTCTACAAACCAGTATCATCCTGATACCAAAGTCTGGCAAGGACACAGCAGCAACAAAAAGAAAACTACAGGCAATATCCCTGATGAACACAGATACAAAAATCCTCAACAAAATACTAGCAAACTGAATCCAGCAGCACATCAAAAAGATAATTCATCATAACCAAGTGGGCTTCATTCCTGGGATACAAAGATGTTTCAACATATGCCGATCAATAAATGTGATTCATCACATAAACAGTATTTTAAAAGTATGATGATCTTAATAGACGCAGAAAAAGCATTTGAAAAAATCCAACATCCTTTCATTACAAACATCCTCAACAAACTTGGCATCGAGGACCACATCTTAAAATAACATCATACTGAATGCCCAAAATTTGCAAAAGAATTCTCCCTAAGTATTGGAATAAGACAAGAATGTCTATACTTACCACTCCCATTCAACATAGTACTGTTAAGTCTCATCAAAGTTCAAGTGACTTGACTTTTTTTGTGGTTTATTTTACTTTGTTTTATCTACATATAATTGGCTTATTGAAGAATCTCAGTTTTGGCTACAAACAAAATGTTAATTTTGTCTAATTATTGTGATGTTATGTTGATCACTCCTTTCCTCCAGAAGAATAAATCATTTAATGGAAGTTTAAGCATACTCCATAGGCTTTTGTTCAACTTTCATTTTAATGGTGGTTAATATTCATCTAGTTTTGTCCTCATATCAGATCCTAAGCTCATCTCCAATATTCTCAATTCAAATCATCTATGGTTCTAGTTGCATAGGAGGTGCAATGTTTGGGAGCTTCATCTTGTCTCAGACACATGCTCCAGAGAGAGCAAAACATAGTTCCTTATTTGGCTGACAAAAGAGATATTCACTCCTCTTTGATTGCCATCATGTGTTTTAAAGAGAATTTAACCCCTTGTGAGTGTTTTAATTTCAATGAGTGGTCACCATCTAACTCGCCTAGTTTTTGTAGGTTCTTGAATGCCTTGGATGATTAAGCCTCATTTGTTTCTGAGCTCCAGCTCACCGTCTTGATCAACAGTGCTCTCATTTGTGTATTCTTAATCTATGGTGCCTTCTATCAAGTCCATGGTTCACATTTTCCTCCATGGTCCTCAATTTCAGGGCTTGAGGACATATTATTGATTCCTTGTCTCAGAACCCAGAAATTAGAAAAATGGCCCTACCCTCTCAGTTAGCCTGTCTCACGTCTTACCTGGCACCTTTCTCTTGCTTGTTTCTCCAATCCTCAGAAGCAGTAGGCAATCTTCCAGGACAATGACTTTGCAAATTTTAGATAGGAGATAATTACAGTCTTATATTTGGCAACAAAGAGACACTTTGTGTACCCCAACATAAAAAGTGAGTTTCTCCCCATTTTCTCTCTCCTCATTTTTTTAGTAGGGAATTTTGATGCCTTGCATTAGAATTCTGTTTTACAGATCTTTAAAGTTATGAAATTCCTACCATTATCACTATGATTGCCATATCTCAAATGGTATTATAATTGATTATTTTTCTAATCTGTCATTCTCAATATTTTGTAAATTTCATTGAAGTATTTGACTCTTTAGCACCAAACACAATTTCTGGAATGTCAACAATTATTGAACAAGTGAATACATGAATAATATATTCTCTCTCTCTCTCTGTGTGTGTGTGTGTGTGTGTGTGTGTGTGATTGTATGTTTCTTATGTATATCTTGGGTTTTATTTATATTTCCAATTCTCGTATCAGTATCACTGTGATTTTATTAATTTAGTTTTATAATAATTTAAATGGCCTATTCCCTTTTGGGTGTCTTTATTTTAATAACAATGGCGTCTAAATTTTTCTTGCTGTTTAATTTTCCAAGAGATACATAGATTTCTTTTTATCAAGTTACAAAAACAAACAAAAATAACAAAAATCAGATGAGATTTTGAAAACTGAGTGCCTACTTTGGCCCATATATTGTGCTAAACACTGTGCATTCATTACTTTATTTAATTTTCACAAGAATTTGGGGTAAATGCTATTATATTCCCATACTACTCATGCCCACAGCTACAAAACTCATACATCACAGAGACAGAATTTGAGCCCATGCTCTTAAATAGTAAAATGTATAGTTTTAACCACTATACTGTGAATGTATTATTTATAAAACAGTCTAAGAATAAATGACCTGTTTGTAAAGCAAGTCCTTTCATCAGGTGCATTGGATTTATCTGTATTTCTTCAATTTTCATTTTTATGTTTTTATAGAATGCTATTCCTTCATATAAATGCTAGTCAATGTTAAATTTACTTCCTTGTGTTTTTGATTGCCATGTGTATGCGATCTGTTTACTGCTATGTTTTTTATTTTGTAATTTAGTGCTATATAGAAAAGATATTTATTTTGACATTTACATTTTGCATCATACTGTCTTAATAAACAGCACCAATTTAAAAAATACCCAAGCTGAATAGGTATTCAAGCATACTTTCTGAAAATAATAGTAATGTTAAGCAATTAGTATTATTTATCCATAATAATTTTACATTATCAAATATATTTTTATTCTCATACTTCTATAAAGCATAAAACAAGGAATGGATTTTACATTTTGTCAAAATTTTTTGTATCTTTCTTTACCTAGAATTCATGGAAGGCATTGTTTTGATATTTTTGTATAATTGCCAAGCTTAAAATTAAACTAATATTTTTAAAGCTATTGGTCTCATATTTTCATTTTATTAAAAGTTGAAAATGAATAAAAATATACATGATATAAACAAAATGAATGAACTACAATAAATACTAATGAGTCCCAACCCTCATACAATCACTGTTAATATTTCTGTGCATTTCCTATCCTTTAGGCACATTACTCTCCTTTTAATTATTATTTTGTAGACTTATCATTGTCCTATGTAAAATGTGGCCTACAGTATTAATAACCATACATTTCTAATTTTACTTAACTATTTATCTTATGGGGATATATTCTTGGTGATGGGGAACAAAGAGAGCATTCAGAGATTAAATAAGGAATAAATATAATAATAGTTAAATTGTATAGTGTGTTAAAAGGGGATAAATTTTATTTAATTTTATTTTTTCCCACCCCTTCAGGAGGGGATAAATTTTACAGAACAAAACTAAAGCAGGAAGAAGGGGCTAAGTAGTGCTGAAACTAGTATTGCAATTTTTAGTAGGTGGCTATATTTAATAGGTGCAATTTTTAATAGGTATCGTAATTTTTAACTTGAGCACTGACTTGGAGAAAAGAAGCAAGCCCCACCCACAGGCAGAGAACTCTCAAAGCAGAGGAATCTCCTGGGAAAATATCCTATGGCAATGTGCCTGGTGTGTTTGAAAAACAGCAAGGAGGACGGTGTGATTGAAACTGAGAGGGGGAGAGGAATATGCAAGGTTAGAAAGCAACGGGTCACCCAAATTACATGTGCCTTCTTGGCTATCGCAAGGCATCTGAGGATAATCTTTTATTCATAGAGAAATGGAGATACACTGGAGAATTTTGAGTAAAGGTGGCAGAGAAACTCTCCTATACAAATATTTGGCCACATATTTAATGTTTTTGTTTTTTTTTTTTAGACAGAGTCTCACTCTGTTGCAGTTGGAGTGCAGTGGTGCGATCTTGGCTCGCTACAGCCTCTGCCTCCCAGGTTCAAGCGATTCTCCTGCCTCAGCCTCCCAAGTAGCTGGGACTACAGGTGCGTGCCACCATGCCCAGCTAATTTTTGTATTTTTACTAGAGGCGGAGTTTCACCATGTTGGTAAGGCTGGTCTCAAACTCCTGACTTCATGATCTGCCCACCTGGGCCTCCCACAGTGCTGGGATTACAGGCATGGGCCACCACGACTGGCCATGAATTTTTATGGAAAGGGGCTTTTGCATAATTTTAAACTAATTTTTCAGATAAATTATATAATAATGAATACCCCCAAAACAGGACAAGAAAATGCTTCAGTTTACCACACGCTCATTATTATAGTGCAGTATTTTTCAGGCTCCTGTGTCTCCTGTCCACTGAAGAAATAAACTGCACATCATAATCTAGTGCATAAATACATATGGGGATGCTCTATAGTAGGGATCTCCAAGCCCCAGTCACTTACCACTACCTGTCTGTGGCCTGTTAGAAAACTGGCTGCACAGGAGGTGAGCAGTTAGCATTACCACCTTTACCACCTGACCTCTGCCTCCTGTCAGATTAGCAGTGGCATTAGATTCTCATACGCGTGTGAACCCTGTTGTGAACTGCGCATGTGAGTGATCCAGGTTGTGGGCTGCTGATGAGAATCTAATAACTGATGATCTGTCACTGTCTCCTATCACCCCCAGATGGAACTGTCTAGTCACAGGAAAACAAATTCAGGGCTCCCACTGATTCTACCTATGGTGAGTTGTATAATTATTTTATCATAAATGATAATATAATAATAGAAATGAAGTGCACAATAAATATAATGCACTTAAATCATCCGGAAACCATCCCCACTTACCCTCCAGTCCATGAAAAAATTGTCTTCCATGAAACCAGTACCTGGTGTCAAGAAAGGTTGAGGACCACTGCTCTATAGGTAACACAGATAGAGACATAGATGTAGATGTCATGAATAAAAGTTTCCAGTTATTCTTTATGAGGGAGATGCTTTCTTATGTTTGCTATCCCATTTTTTTCTTTATCTAAAACAATCCTGTTCTTAACTATTAAATTAATTTCACAACACACTTTTCAGGTCACATTTGCTAGCCAATTATTTTGGATATTAGAGATTATCTTAATCCTTTGTGTAAATTATTTGTGTCTTCATGACATTAACTTTATAATATTTGCCTGTTAATGTAGTTGATGTTGACTTAGAACAGTCAGATATTTTATTTGCACGAAATAAAAATTACCATTTTTTTCTGCAATACTGTTAATTATTAAAATTTTAGGGATTTAGAAGTCAGAAAAATATTCAACTTTTAAAATATCTTATGGAAGGACTATTTTATATTTAATAATTTAATCCATAGGATTATGCTTTGCCACATACTTTGAGGTGAGGCCTTAACTTGAATTTTACTCTAAAACAAAAGGCCTATTTGTGATGTCTCTTATTTTAGATCTATTTCAAAAGTCTTTGCAATTCATTTTTTTTCCATGGCTGATCATCTATAACCATCAAATTAGTTCAAGCATAATAATCTTATAGAATTGTCTAATACTAATATTAATAAGCAACTTTCTAGTGCTTATTAATATAGTTAATAAAATAGACTTTAATACATTTAAAAGTTATTAACATGGTGAATGGGTATTTAATCACAATTAAAAAAATGGAAAAAAATAGACTTTGGAGTCAAGACAAAACTGGATTTGAATCCTGGCTATTGCAATTTTTAGCTGTGGAACCCCAGGAAGGTTACTTAATGTCTGTGAGCTTTTCTTCCTTAGTCTAAAAACGAGAATGACAATTTAATTAGATAATATATTCAAGATACTTAAGACAATGGGTGATACAAAGGGAATGCTCAGTCAATTCATCAATTTACAATTTTGTTAAAGTTATTCTTAGATTATGTATATATAATACGTTTTTCTTACATGAAATAATTTTGCTAAGTAATCTTTTAATATTGTCTACATATAAGCATGTTTACCAGCAAATGTTAAAAATGATTATCTGATATCTATTTACTATCTTCTTGCATTCATAAAACATTCCCCCTAAAATGAAAATTTATGATTTTGTTTCTAATTTTAATTAAGGCATCTGTTTTGTTTAACCAGCAATTAAAATTTTCACATTTGCTTTTTCATGCTAAAAAGATGGCTGTGTTTTGCTCAGTTTTTTAGGAGTTATCACTGAGGCAGGGCCTTACTTTTATGGAATTTCCATCGTGCTCTTTCTCATTAATCCTGTTGAAATCAACTTGATAATAGTTCATTTTTTAAAATTTATATCTGTAAATGATTTCATTTTATATTTTTCCTAATGAGCTTCATAAAATAAATTATGCAATATTCCATAATTCTGGAAAATACGGAGCATCTCAACTAAACTTTTTAAACAAAAATTTAAAATAACAGGCCAGGCGAGGTGGCTCACGCCTGTAATCCCGGCACTTTGGGAGGCTGAGAAAGGCGGATCACGAGGTCAGGAGATAGAAACCATCCTGGCTAACATGGTGAAACTCCGTCTCTACTAAAAATACAAAAAATTAGCCAGGCGTGGTGGCACTCACCTGTAGTCCCAGCTACTTGGGAAGCTGAGGCAGGAGAATTGCTTGAACCAGGGAGGTGGAGTTTGCAGTGAGCCGAGATCGGAACAGTACACTCCAGCCTAGGCGACAGAGCGAGACTCCGTCTCAAAAATAAATAAATAAATAAATTGAAAAAAACACACAAAAATTTCTTAAGTCTACAGTATTTTGGTGATTCTTTCTTGGTAAGTTTTGCATGTTTACTCTATGGTCATTGACTTACTTAGGAATTTGAATCATTTTTTTGACTCAGTTTTAGTAAGTTATGTTTTATTCTGCATGAAACGTATTCATTCTATAAACATTTTCTAAAAGCCTATAGTTGTGCATAGTATTATCCCATACAAACTTAGTACTTAGTATCCTATTCTACATTTGTATCTCCATAGTTCTAAATTTCAGTATTATTCCTTGATAATTCCCTGCCTTTTCCATTTTATACAATTATTTACTTTCAAAGAATTAGATATTTATTATTTTCCATTTCTACTCCATTTTAAAATTCTCACATTTTGCTTTTATATCATAACTATATTTATATGTGCATTCTTGTTGTTCTGCTTATCCCTTTTGTAAATCTATGAACTGAAATTATTTCACTTTACTTTCTGTTTAAATACTATAAATAAAATAGCCATAAATTCTGCTTAGACAATGACCAAAGCATTATTTTCTTAAGAGTGTCTGACTAAAATTCTTACTCCCCTTTTGGTTTGTGTTTTGGTAAAGAGGGTGTTGGGGTTGAATCTCCTAATGGTTAATTCTTCATACATTTCTTTTTCTTTCACCCAAAACACAAATATCTTTATAGTCTACCTTGTCATGAACAGGTAGAAGACACTTCAAGTAGAGCCTGATCTATAGACTTTGGCATAATACTATTTCAGGAATATGAAATGACTAAATACTTATGAAATTATCATTAAAATATATTAAAATTATAGGAAAACAACAGTTTGGATTAAAAATAAAGATATATGATAAATACCTGTTTTAATGTTAAATAGATATGTATTTATACATATAAATACAAATACGAATATATACATAGTAGTATGATCTTTCAACTGAGATTATATTTCACCACAAATTTGTTGATGTATGTATGGTCTATAATGAAATCAATTGAGGATTGAATTTGTATGCCTTGGCAGTAGTGGGTCCTTGAAAAAATTATTTAATTGATGTGAGTCACAGTTTGCTGATTTTCCTTCATCAAATGGAAAAAAAAAAAAAAAAAAAAAAAGCCTCACATGATTAGACGAGGGAACACTTCCAAGGCCCACCACAGTGCTGGTTTCATAGTTTTTGCTTAATAAATATTGTTAAAAAGTGTCCAAAACAGCAACCATTTCCATTGCCACCCCACCTTTATCCTCCACCAACATGCTACCCACTACCCAAGCTTAGTGTTCTTTTATACCTGCAGTTGTTCCTGAGTGAAATACGAGATAGCTGCATGCTAAATATTTTACACTCTAGCCACCCAGTGGCCTCCCTCGTTCTGCCTGTTAACACCTTCCATCACAAGATTACATCCCAGGGCAGGTCTTCTATCAGATGAATCACTGCCTTCTGTAAAAGAAACTTGTTACCTTCCCTGATTGTCCAAATGGCCAAATGCTTTATGGAGGAAAAAGGCTGGAAAGTTGGAAACCAATATATTGTTATTTATTTATTTAGAGACAGAGTCTCGCTTTGTCACCCAGGCTGGAGTGCAATGGCTTGATCTTGGCTCACTGCAACCTCCGCCTCCTGGGTTCAAGCAATTCTCCTGCCTCAGCCTCCCAAATAGCTGAGATTACAGGTGTGCACCACCACACCTAGCTATTTTTTTGTATTTTTAGTAGAGATGGGGTTTCACCATATTAGCCAGGATGGTCTCGATCTCCTGACCTTGTGATCCGCCCGCCTCAGCCTCCCAAAGTGCTGGGATTACAGGCGTGAGCCACCGCACCCTGCCTAGACTAGAATTTAAATGTCAGCTTTGGCTTTGTGAACCTCGTCAAGTTATTTAATCTAATGTAAACTGTGTATCCTTATTTTCGAAAGAACGTAATCACAATCAATACCCAGTGGTGTTGTGTAAATTGGATGAGATAAAACAGGTAGAAATTCCAGGTACAGGTCATACCTTTGAAACACTGCCTTACCCACCTTTCCTCCCTTCCTCCCTCCCTCCCTCTCCCTCTCTCCCTCCCCTTCCTTCCTTCCTCTTCCTTCCTTCCTTCCTTCCATCCTTCCTTCCTTCCTTCCTTCTCTTTCCCTTCCTCCCTTTCTTCTTGCCTTTATGCCTGTCATATCCACTTTAATGTACAAAATCAGCTTTGGAAATCTTTTTTTTTTCCTTTTTTTTAAATTATACTTTAAATTCTGGGATACATATGCAGAACATGCAGGTTTGTTGCATAGGTATACATGTGTCATGGTAGTTTGCTACACCCATTAACCCGTCATCTACATTAGGTGTTTCTCCTAATGCTATCCCTCCCCTAGGCCCCCACATCCCAACAGGCCCTGGTGTGTGATGTTCCCCTCTCTGTGTCCATGTGTTCTCATTGTTCAACTCCCACTTATGAGTAAGAACATGTGGTGTTTGGTTTTCTGTTCTTGTGTTAGTTTGCTGAAATCTTTAATATAAAAAAACGAGTAACTGTTCCTGCAGACAAATGTGAAACATGGAGTTCAAATTCACAAAAATAGGAGGATATGATTTCTTGAGTAGTTCTGTATTCCTTAGATTTTAATCTTAGAATATCACGAAACAATTATCTATTACTTTTAACTGCTAATTACTACAGTGAATACAATTGTTTCCAAGAAGTTGTGTATTTTTTATTTAGCATTAACCCAGTGCTTAATTATCATATAATAATGTAATATACAAATTGCTTAATTTTAATTGTTGAAATAAGGTTTGGCAAATGAGAAAATATTTTTAAATTGTTACTGTTGAGATAATTTCTATATAAATGATTTAAACTAGAAACGAGATTTGGGTTTTTTCAACTTATTTCTTAATTAAAGAAAATAAAACTTAAATTTCCACTTTTTGTATGGTGAACATTTCCATTTTTGAATATTTGAATAATTTTAATTAGCCTAGTCAACACAGAACTTTTAAAACATGTATTCTGTTATTGCTAGGTATGTTTTTCAAAAACAAATATGTCTAGTCAATTTCTATCATTTACCTCTATGCAAATAGGAGATAGTTAGAAACAGAGATAGAGAGATACATAGTCAGAGACAGAATGCCAGAGCCAGAGAAATGAATGAGATGAGGGATACTAAGAGAGCTGAAAGTCACACAAGGCAGAGAATGAACAATTTACACATAAAGGGTGAAACTTGGGAGTGACCATGACATGCAATGTGGGATTTGCCATTCTTTCATTCATTCTCAGATCCATTGTGCTTCTGATTTTATCATTACCTGAGCATATTGAATTTGTTTTTTATGGAACCATGCTGCATATACACATTTCTGGAACCAGAAATGTTTAAAAATAAAAGTGAGGTACTCTAGGCAATGCTTAGAAACGTATAAAGCTGCATTGTGGAGCAACCAAGATATTCAAATGAGTATTGTATAACATAAATAAACTCTCTCTACTCAGGATAACCTAGACTATCCCAGTCAACCCAGGGAGCTGTCAGAAATATTACTGCATTTATTTTAAACATTGACTCTGTTCCTCAATATGTTGCATATCTTACATCACACTGTCTATAGTTGGTGATTTCTTATGTACAGTCTTTTTTTTTCTTTCTTCAAAGTTTTCTGCTGGTATTAATCACCACAAAGCTTCAATTTGGTTTCATAAACTATTTTATCTCTCATCTGCATTTCTATTCCCTTTCTTTCCGGGATACCACTGAAATCTTATGATAGTTCAGCCATTTTGCACTTCCTGAAACATTTAAACTCTATTTATTATTGATACTATTTTAATATATATAAAATAGATATTAAAGTGAGTATCTGCTCAAAAGATTTTACAATACTTTGATAAAGAAAGTACATAAACATTTAGGAACACATGCAGCTCCTATAAACACTTTATGCCTGGTATTAAGTTTAAAATTGCTGACACATTTAATGTCACATTTGAAAAAATTCAAAGTGTCTTGTAGAAAATATTAAGCAAATAAATGTCAGAAACACACTTTTTTTTTTTGATGGAGCACTACCTGTCACCTGATAGTAACAGCATTTATAAATTATTGGATGTAGTTTGCATAGTACTTAATTATCCATTGATTGACCATTATATGGAAAATGTTGATAATATTCCTCACTAACTCATCATAAAATATTAGCAAACTGGAAATAAAAACAAATGTCTTTACCTGAGCCTTCAAAAACAGCATGCTGAAGTATGATATTTTAAAAAGAGTCGGCCGTATGCGGTGGCTCACGCCTGTAATCCTAGCACTGTGGGAGGCTGAGGCGGGTGGATCACGAGGTCAAGAGATAGAGACCATCCTGGCCAACATGGTGAAACTCCGTCTCTACTAAAAATGCAAAAATTAGCCGGGTGTGGTGGTGTGTGCTTGTAATCCCACCTACTCAGGAGGCTGAGGCAGGAGAATCGCTTGAACCAGGGAGGCGGAGGTTGCAGTGAGCAGAGATCTCGCCACCGCACTCCAGCCTGGCAACAGAGGGAGACTTTGTCTAAAAAAAAATAGAAAGAGTCCCATTAGAATTAAGCAGAAAGCAAGTATGTGCACCCCTACTTACTACTATATTAACCCCATAAACAATAAAAAAGTTTGTGTGACAATTGAAAAACAAGATATAAAAATAATCGATTATTTTCAGGAAATAGGTTTTAATTTATATAAAATGTATATAAAAGCCAAGAATGTGTATAAATTATTAAAAGTAATAAGACGATTTAATAAGAAATGCTGGTGCAGGCTGGGCGCGGTGGCTCATGCCTGTAATCCCAGCACTTTGGGAGGCCGAGGCAGGCGGATCACAAGGTCAGGAGATGGAGACCATCCTGGCTAACATGGTGAAACCCTGTCTCTACTAAAAATACAAAAAATTAGCCGGGCATGGTGGCAGGCTGCTATAGTCCCAACTACTCGGGAGGCTGAGGCAGGAGAATTGCGTGAACCCAGGAGGCAGAGCTTGCTGTGAGCCGAAATCGTGCCACTGCACTCCAGCCTGGGCAACAGAGTAAGACTCAGTGTCAAAAAAAAAAAAAAAAAAAAGAATGCTGGTGCAAAACAGTGTTCAAATTAAGGTGTTCTCAGACACCATTAATCGCCAATGAATATAAGAATAAATTATAACACATAATAGAAGAACAATCTGATGGTACGTAGTAAATTTTGTTTAAATAAAGTACTAGAATTTTACATGTAGATTTAAAGTATTTCTTCACCTAAATTAAGACTAAAGACAAAGAAGGCTGGGTGTGGTGTCTCACCTCTATAATATCAGCACTTTGGGAGGCCGAGGCAGGTATATCACGAGGTCAGGAGTTTGGGACCAGCCCGGCCAACATGGCGAAATGCCGTCTCTACTAAAAATACAAAAAATTAGCCAGGCGTGGTGGCACGCACCTGTGATCCCAACTACTCGGGAGGCTGAGGCGGGAGAATCACTTGAACCTGCGAGGCAGGCATTGCGGTGAGCCGAGATCATGCCACTGCACTCCAGCCTGGGCAACAGAGCAAGACTCTGTCTCAAAAAAATAAAAATTAAAAAAGACAAAGATAAGGTAGCCAATGTCCTGAATAACAAGACTCACTAACATAAAAATGTCAGATAACACCAGATAACACAAGTAAATTGTGAAGACAATGTAATTTAAATTTAAATTCCCCTGGGGTTTGTTGTGGATCTTGGCAAGTTGATCCTAAAATTCCTATTGAAGGGTAAAGGGATAAGAATAAGAAGAACAAAGTTGGGCAATTGATCATCTCATACATCAAAAGTCTTTTAAAAGTATGTTAATTAAGACCACATGATATAGGGAGAGTATTAGACAAATGGGTCATTGGAATAGGAAAGAAAACCCAGAAATAGTGCCTTAAAATATTATTTATAGGTAAGAGGTCATGTTACAATCAAATGTGGAGAAAATACATTGCTCACTAAATAATGAAAGAAACATTGAATTTTTTTATGAGAACATAGTTCTCTACATTATATTATGGACCAAAGTAAATTTCACATATATTAAAAGTATAAATATTAAAATCAAATTATCAGACTTTCAGAATAACATGTAGGACAATAGATTTTTGTTAGTAGCAGAATGAATTATTTCACAGAAACTGAGAAGAAGTCATAAAAATTAGACTCTGGTAAATAAAATAAATAACTCCTACCAAAATGAATATACAAATTTAAAATATGAATCATAGGCTCAGAGAAGATATTTGCAATGTATATTAGACAAAGATTTAGTGTCCACAAAACATTACACCATTCTACATGTTGTTTTTGAAAACAAGCATCCCTTCTCTCACACACAAACACAAAATGGTTAAAGCATTTATTAGATACTTCACATAATAATAGAATTAAGTGAATAAAAATTATTAAAAAGTATACAAATTTACTGATAATCATGGAAAGGTGAATACAGACAATTAAATACTTATATCTACAAAATTTAAACACTGATGATAATGAGGTAGGCTATTGTGTGGAGAAAGTCTTATAAGTTAATAATTTGTGGAGGCACATGCCCTATAAGCCAGCTATTCCGCTTTTTGATTTAATTACTAAGAGAATGTACCACGTATCTACATGTATTGACTTCTGAAGGTTGCCGTAATAAATTAAAACAAACTGGGTGGATTAAAGCAGTAGAAATGTATTCTTTCAAAATTCTGAAGGCCAAAAATCTGAAATTAAGGATAGTTCTTTGTGGAACTTTGAGGGAAAGTCTGTTTCATGACTCCCTTCTACCTCTGGTGGGTGTGAGCAATTGGTGGCGTTCCTTGGTTTGCAGACACATCACTCCCGTCTGGCTTTGTCTTCACGTGGTGTCCTCCTCTGTGTGTTCTCTTTGTCTATTTTCCCTCTCTTCCTGCAAGGACACGGTCATTAGATTAGGGTCCACCCTAATCCATTATGCCCTTGTCTTAACTTGGTACATCTGCAACACCCTTGTTTCCAAACAAAGTCGTGTCCTAACATTCTGTGTGAAAATGAATTTGGGGGGACACTATTCAATCCAGTACACCACACAGAGAAAAATGTATAATAAAGTTTATCAGAGCCCTCTTTGTCAAGGAGAACAATTTAAAACAACAGAATGTCCACCTATACACTAATGGATAATAAATAAGGGCAAAAGACATATAATGGTTATACAGGTGTTAAAACCAGTGACTCAGACATATGAATATCAAAGTTGATAAATATTAAAAACATATTGAGTGAAAGGTAGAAATTGTAGGATATTCGACAGTTTTCTGATACGTAAGAATAATGAATACACAACAAAGCATAGTGTTTAATACATATGAAATAAAATATACAAATATGAAGTGTTACCTGCACATCAGTTTTAGGTTAGAGGTTATCTCTAAAGTGGGAAGGGGAAGAATGAGATCAGGAGTAAAGAAATTCTTGGAATATATTTATAATATTTTTCTTATTTAAAGGAGAGGAGATTTGGAGCAAATGTGTTGAAATGTTAACATCTGATATAGTTGAATGGTGAGTATAGAGCAGAGTTTCTCAACACCTGCACTACTGGTATTTGGCACATGATTTTTTGCTGTGTGGAGCTGTCCCATGCATTGTAGATCATTTTGATGTTTATCAGTTTGCCTGGCCTGTGTCCACTAGATGCCAGTAGCAAACCTTCCCCTCACCCCCAGTTATGACAATCAAAAATGTTGCCAAACGTTTTGTTCTGTGGATAAAAATCAACTCTGGTTTAGAACTACTGGTGTAGAGTATTCATTATATGTTTCTGTTTGTCTT
The DNA here is from genome assembly GCF_009828535.3 of Hylobates moloch. Taxonomy (NCBI): domain Eukaryota; kingdom Metazoa; phylum Chordata; class Mammalia; order Primates; family Hylobatidae; genus Hylobates; species Hylobates moloch. Next base: position 66,249,279 of record NW_026652292.1, on the reverse strand, counting down.
TGCACATATTTAAAATATATTATTGAATATTGTGATAAAATAAAAATGTATTTCTTGCATACTGTTTTAATAAAAAATAAAGATAATTATCAACATATAAACATACATAATATAAAGTATGCCATGTCATAAATTCAAAATATAAAAAATACTTACATAATAAAGAAAATTTGCAACTAACTTTGAGCTGTTTAAGATAGACTACACTAAAGAAAAAATGTCTTGGTTTCACCTTTAAAGATGTGTAGTATTTTATAAGTTTGAGAAGTGTGGAATACCATTATAAGCAAGAACGGCAAGGTAGCAAAAGCTACGTAATTATTTTACAGAATAATGAATTCTTCTGTGAAACTGAAACATAGAGTCTCAAATTTTCATGCCTTCAATGGCAATAGCATATGTGTGTGGAGCAAATGGTTGTAAGAAATTTTAGAACAGTGCGGCCTACAACAGATTGGAGAGGGCACCTAGCAGACCATGCAAAACAAGTTTGAGGGCAGATTCAGTCCACATTTTTAATTGCCCTTGTCTTAAAATGTATGGAGGGAACTACTAGAAATATGCTGGCAAGAAATAATTGATACCATTAAGAAACAGTCATTTAAATTAATATTCTTGTAGAATGTTGACACGTTAAAATTGCTTGATATACAACTTCATGGATTAGATGTTTTAATATGATTAATATACCAATACTCCACAAATTAACTTGCTGATTAAATGCATTGACAAATATAATTCTGGCAGGATTTTTGAAAAATTGGCATGATGACTTTGAAAATCCATATGAAAATGCAAAGTATCAAGAACAAATTTGGAGATCTCATACTGCATGTCTTTGAGAGTTGTTGTGAAGCTACCTGATCATGAAGTGTGATAGTGACGTAAGAATCATCAAATAGATCAGTGGAACAAAATGAACAGACCAGCAACAGAGCCACACTCATTCAGTCCTTTAATTTTCTACAAAGCTTTCAATATTATTCAATTTGTATCAGTATTTGTCTTTTCGACAAGCGGTGGGATAAATAGATACTATAACTTGAGGATCTTTACATTATAATATATACAAAACATAATTCAAGACACACCATAGACCTTAACATAAAAGCTAAAACCATAAGGTTTTTAGAGGAGAACATCAGAATTTCTTTGTGATTTGGAAATATGCAAAAGTATCCTAGACTAGAAACAAAAAACAATAATAAAAAAAAAACCTGACAAGTTAGACTTGATCAAAAATTTAAAATAAATCTTAAAATATTTTCTAAGAAAATGATTCCATTAAGCATAATAACAGGAATGTTACAGATCTAGAGAAAACACTTGCGAAACATATATGTCTTACTGAGAACTGGTATCCGGGATTTTACATAACTTCTACAAATCAATGATAATAAGATTCAAAATGAGCAAAGAATCCAGAAACTCCACAACAAAATCTGCAGAAATAGTCAATAGACACTACAAAATATGTCTATCACAGTAATCTGGGAAATGACAATTAAAGGCATAACTGGAAACCCATCAGCAATAACAATGACATATTTTGAGAGTAAGTGGATCAATTGATATTCTCACACATTTCTGGGAGAAATGCAAAATGTTAAACTATTTTAGAAACAGGTTTGGACACTTTTATTTATTTATTTTTGTCAAGGACTGTGTTCTCTATAAGAGAAAGATCAGAAAAGGGTCTCTTTGTTTCTGCAACGTTATGAATATTTTATATATACCATTCAATAACTTCCCAGCGGCAGTTGCTTTTAACATATTAATTTAATGCTGAAGGCCATGCCCATTATAAAATCATGTACTAATCTCTGGTGTGTATTTGAGTTTTTATATATTCTGAAGAGTATCCCAAGAAATGCACAATTAGAACTACAATTAAAAATTCTCTGGGTAATTAATCTTATGTCATATCTGTGTTATTATTTTTTATCTTTATACTATGAAGAATTGCTGTTGGATAAAACATGTATGCTCTTTATTATATTCATATAGATAAGGCATATTAACTATTTACTTAAAAGTGTTTGCCTTTTCATAGAATCAAATACCAGGAGGGCAAAAATTATGTCTTGGTCACATTTGTTTCCCAGTGCTTAGAAGAATATCTGGCATATAATAAAAACCCAATGAATAGTTGTCAAATGAAGGAATATGACAACCAGAATCGAATAGCTGCAGGACTATAAATGTTTATGAGTTATTTGTGTCTTCATTAAAAATGACATTTTAGGAGGCCATGTGGCTTGCTGAATATCTGCAGTTAATATATATTATTTTGTAAAAAATTATAAAATATTGTTTACCTTTGTAGATTTTTTTGAAGTTTAAATTTTTCTTCAAATATTCTATAGAGCAGAAATTTGTATTTGCATCTCTTAATAATGCATGCTAATTACAATTTAGGGACATGAAGGCTTATATAAATGCTGAGTAAATTTTATATGTACACGTTTCCCATTCAAATGATTTTCATAGCTCATGGGGCATTCAGTTAAATGCAATCACTCTTTATGTTTCACAGAAATGGAATGGGATCTGGAGAGATGCATTTTTTTTTCTCACCAATTCATTTCTCATTATAGTTCAGCACTGTATTTCTTTAATACAATAAGAATTGCATTTTGTTGTTGCTGATTTTTCTTTATACCTGTTATTTTTTACAGTATTATTGGGAATCAAAATCTTCAATTTTTATATTAGGTTTTTTTAATTTAGTTTTTTCTTGGACAATTTAGGTCATTTTTTATATATTAGGTTTTTCTTTGGCAATTTCTACTAATGCAGGTGAACAATATGTGATGATTGTAGGATTTCCAAAATTAGATATCTACATAACAAGAAGTAAGTCATTTGTTTCCATTATCACTTTTTAACAATTATGCATGCACAGGGCTTGAATCTCACTTTTAAAAAGTCAATTTTTGATCTTGCAAATGTGTTTTACTCTCCCGTTGCCTGATCAGTGGAGGTTTTCAGTAGAAAGCCAAAAGAGGAAATGACTGCTTTCATGTTTTCTAATTAAAACACACACACACACACACACACACACACACACACACACACACACCACACAAACACATACATCTGATTTAAGAGGTGGCCAGCAAAGAATTGCAAATAGCTCTTATAGTTAGAAGAAAGAAAGAAATAATCACAGTGTTTTTCATAATTTCATTTCAAAAAATGAAGATTCAAAAATATTGTGTTTCTGGAAACTTAAGTAATCATGCTTATTATGAAAAATATAGGAGGAAATAAAATGGCATAAAAAAGGAGATGAGGTGATCCAGTATATACACTATTAACAATTTAGTATACGTCACTCCAGTTATCTACCAATTTATAAAACAGTTTATTAGTATATTGTATTTACTGTGTTGTAATCTGAATGTATCATTTTTCCCTTAGCAATAATCTTGAATGATTAAATATTAATATGCAATATGATTCTTAATGACCTCTTAGTATTCCACTAGTTAGCTGGAAAATATTTTACCAGATCAATCACTTATTATTGGACATTTCTTCTGTTTTCAATTGCAATGATTATCCCTGTCTTTACTTTCATATCTGATAGCCTTTTTATAGCGTGTTTTAGAGTAAAACTGATACTTTCCATTAGCTTAAAATATTAACAAGAAAAGAACGTGATTATTTTGACTTAATGGAATAAGCTGTGGTGTGACTCTGGTTCTCATCCAAATTAATTATATGACCTTGAGGTATTTCAGTTCTTTGAGCCTCAGTTTCTTCTTCTGTAAAGTAGGTATTGGATGGATAATTACTGATTATCCTTCAAGTCCTAACATTCTCTAACAGCTGTGGGTGTTCCCTACAGATTTGATGGTATACAGTTCCTGAGTACAAACCAGGAAGTAGTTTTATTCATGGTTTTCAAGTTATCTGTCCAATTTTAATCTACAGTAGGTGTCCAAGGGGGAGAATACAGTCATGGATTCCTAGCTTCTGTTTCTGGTTGGGCGAGTAAGGCCCCTTCCTAGTCCCTTTTTTCTGCTTATCACTAAAGACAGAAAATAAAAACCATGGCTTCAGGCTGCTAAAAGCCTAAAACAAAAGAAAACAGGACAACAACAAAATAAGGTGGGTTGGACAAGCCAGAACATTTATCCTCTGCTTACAGAGTTTGAAGATTCTTCCATGGCTTGCTTTTAATCTCAAGTGCCTGAATGAAAGTGAACAATAATGACACGAGTGTATCACATGGTCGTCATCCATATTGAGTGGCTAACTGTGAGGATTCCAACTCTCCGAAAAGGGATCTCTCCACAAAGAAAGCTAGACCAAACTCCAGTACTGTTCTCTCTTTCTTCAATTTTCTTCTCTTGATACATATTTTATAGTTTTAGTTTCATCAATATCTGCTTTGCTTTTGAACATTCATTTGTTTGGATTTATTTTTCTCACTTTTGCTTTCTACTTAATCTAAGTTGTAATTTAAAATGACCATCAAATGATACAGCACTGGAAATAGTAAAGTTAGTCATACTCAGTAGAACCAGGATGTATTTCATCCATAGGGTGCCCCAAAGAGATCATTAAGTATCTCACACTGTAACAACAGATCTCTCATGTATTCGAAAATACTGTCTTCAAATGGCTTGAACTTAACTCCCCACTATCATTCTCTTTGGATTGCAGTCTTGATTTAGTTATATGTGATCATTCTAAACCTCCTATATCATCTAGCCTTTACTGGAGGTTTGTAGCTAATGTATTTTATGACTACACATTTTTACATATTTTATTGGAATGAAACTATTTATCTTCAAGACTGATTGTGCAAATAGCAAATAAGGATGGTCCCACCTCTCTGTGTTCCTACTGGGAAGTTCCACTAAATTATCAGGAATTAGATTGTGTCACATAGATCTATCCAGAGATAAGAGGCATATGAAAATGAGGCTCATATTACCTCTAAGACATGAGCCTAGGTGACTTCTAAAAAATGTTTATGAAAAAATGAACAGCTGAGATGGAGTCTTTTAATATTTGTCTTCTCAAGGAATGTTGATTATTCTTTGCATGAATTTTCTGAAAATGGCATTTAACGTCGTAATATTCTGAATAGTTACTGAATTATTAGAGTACTCTCACATTTATTCCAAAAGATGGATGTCTATTAGAACCCACTCTAGTACAGGTAACCTGGGGGATAAATTTGTAGGCATACCTATTTCAGAGAAATAGTTAGATGTATTGTATCTTGACCTACAGGAGCCAGATAATCAGATCTAGGTTAAGTCATTCTGAAGAAAACAGAGGCTTAAGTAGATATTTGGAAAGTCCAAAGATTGTTCATTACATTTTCTTCTTTTTATAAACACTCAGAGCTATTATAGCATAACTATTATAGCATAACTATTATAGCACAGCTATTATAGCATAACTATCTTGTTTTTTTTTTTTTTTTTGCTTGGTAAAACAATCACCTTGGTTAATTCTATCACCTACTTTGTGTCCTAACCCATCAGCCCAACAAGGTTGAAGAAACACAAGTACATAAAACTAGTCTCATTTTATATTTATGACCCTTGATCTTGGTACTTATTGCTGTTGAGCAATAACATTCCATTTCGAAATTCTATTCCCTGTTCAAGTCTTTTAGACATATCTTTTACCTTTTACTTCTCCTTAAATATATAATACCTCTTCTCCCATTCTCACACATAGGTGATGAACTTGTTTTATGTCACTAACAAAATTTCAAAAATCAGAAGAGAACACCTACAGGCTTCCACCATCATATTTATCCCATAACTTTCATCTGTACCCAGGCACTCTCCTTCACAGTCTATGACTATAGATTATTAATTCTACCAGTTCTCACAGAAGACTACCCTATATAACAAACACAAATATATAATTCCAGTAATTCACCTTTTTCTCCTATATTATGAATTATCCCCCTGCTAGGCTGTTAATATTCAAACATACTGTCTTTTCTCCCATCCTAAGAAATACGTTTTTTTAGTACCTACTCACCAGTCCAGCTATTGCCTCATTTGTCTTCCTTTTGCGGGAAAACTTCTCATAAATGTGAATCATACTGATGTTTCAAATTTACATCTTCCCATATCCTTTGAAATAGCTCTAAACAGGCCTTTACTCTTACCATTCTTCTAAAACTGTTATATTTAAGGTCACCTATAATGCTGTTGATCAGTTTTTAGTAGTCATATTATTTGTTCCACCAGAAGCATTTGACACAGCAGAATTATGTTTCTTCATTGGCTGTCCAGGAACCTCACATTCTTACTTTTACTTGTAAATTGCTGGCCATTAGTTACTGAGGGATTGATGCTTCAATATGTCTTTTCTGAATTCTAAATACTTGCAATGGTAATGACATCTAGTTTCATGGCTTTGATATCATCTGTCAGTCAATCTCTGTCTCTATGTATCTCTATTTGTCTATCTATCTATCTATCTATCTATCTATCTATCTATCTATCTATCTATGTATCTACCTCTTACCTACCTATAATTGGTCTATCCCAGAACTCTTGCCTGGGTTCCAAGTTCATACTTCCAACTGCTTACTACATTTTTTCCATGTGAATATCTAATAGACACTTAGATCCTAACATGGACAATTGACTTTCTAACCTTTTCTTCATGCACTCGTTCTGGTCCAGTTCTTCCTATCTCAGTTAATGATTAAACTCTAGGCCAAAATTTGGTTTATACTTGACTCTCCTCTTTCAAATCATACATTTAATCCATCTATAAATCTTGTGGCTCTTCATTTGAACTATATCTCAACACTTCTGCTGCTACCACCCTTCCATAAATGATAAGCTTCTCTCTCCTGGATTATAGCAACCACTTATTTCCTTGCTGGTCTCTCTTTTCGGAACAATCTCTTCCAGAAATCATGTAACTCATATAGTCATCTCTTTGCCTTCTCACTGAAGTCTTTCCCAACCAACCTATGTGAAGTTTCTCGTAACCCCTATCTCATTGCCGGCACTATTTCTCCCTAGCAAAAATCACATTCTACCATGTTCTATATTTTAACATTTTATACTGTTATTTATCTGTCCACACAAGTATGTAAACTCTTTGACAATTGAAATAAAGATCTCTGCTTTATTTATTACTAGGAACAAAATAGCAGTTAAATAAATATGAGCACTTTTCTAATCCAGAATACTTTTTTTGTTTGCTGATAATATTCTTCTTTTAGATTCTAGAATGTGAGCCAGTTGAGAATTAATATTAGGCTTTATATAAGTTTTTAAATGCTATATGCTTATGAGAAGACTCAAAAATACTCATATTCCCACATTTAAGGGTTTTGACCTCTCAGGAGAAAAATAGAATGATTAAGGGTGTTTTGTTCACCACTCTAATATTCGTTATTTTTCAAGAGAATATGTCTTAAGCTTCCTAGCTCCCTTAACTAAAATTATTATCTTCCTTCCAGTCCTGAGTCAATTTTCTGACAAATTGGACATGATTTGTCTTAACACTTACAATTCCCTGTCAAGGCAAACGCAGTCTGCTCACACATATGGTCTCTTTTGGACAATATTTTAACTTTAATTTATTCTGCACACCTCTAAGACTTGGCAATCTCTGAGGACCTTGCCTGGATTGGAGGCAGATCAGATGAAGGTCTTCTTGGACTCAATGGCTAATGAGTGAATTTCTTCCTATTCTTTCACATACAGCATCATTAATCTAAATTGAAAATGTATCACCATCATTTATGGTTCTGAATGGCAACATATGGTGTTAGTTAATCTGGAGGAATTTTACTTTTACTATTACTCTTTTGGCTATTGACCTAGATCTTACTAAAATGAGGGTATCTCATGTTTGACTGCTGATCTTTTGATGGCTCTTCTGTATGAGAACACAAAGGCAGAGTTTCTTTTGGTTTTAATTCTGGGCATAGCAAGTCTAGAACATTTCAATTGCAATTTTCCCTATGAGAGAAAGAAAGATAAAAGATCTAAGATACACACAAGGACTTTCAAACTCTATTAGTGACCCATAGTTCTATTTTCTCCCCATAATGGCTGCATTCTCTAATATAAACAGGTAGAATAAAGGTGTGCAACAAATTGATCTGTTGAAATTATTATTTTAATATTAAATTAATTATTTTAATTATTTAGGAGTATTGCCATTCTATAGTCTATGGACACATTTCAATACCGGAAATAACTAAAGATATTCTGAATTGTGTTTGGTGAATCAGTGAGTGATCAGTCTAGGTGACAAATACAAGCTAATAGGCATATTTACAAAAAAAAGTCTGAAGATAATTCTCTAAAATTTGTTAAGCTATAACTTAACCTTTAGAATAATGAACCTACTTTGAAGCAATGCATTCATGAAGATTGCACATTCTGGCATATTTAGTAATTTCACAGTAATAATGAGTCATTCCTGAATGTTTTCAAAAATAATATTTGAAGATGTATTCTTAGGATCACTATGTATATTCTAGTAATCAGAGCTAATATTTGTTAGCATTTTTTATGTACCAGACAATATGCTAACATTTTTATAACATTTCAGTTTCTCTTTCAGTAAATATATATTGAATGCTTGCTCAATGTCAAGTACTATGCTAAGAACTTGAGGTACATAATAAACAAATAAAAAGATGAAGGCTCCTGCTACCATAGGGCATTAGGGTGGAAGACAATTGGCAAAAAATGGCAGACATAGACTGTAACAGACTAATTACAATATCTCAATGAGTTGAACTGTACACCCCTAAAATTCTTGTTAAAATCTTCAGCCTCATTGCCTCAGAAAGTGACCTCATTTGGAAAGAGGGTCTTTATAGAGATAATTCAGTTTAAAAAAGGTCATTCCAATAAGCCCCAATCCAATATGTCTGGTGCACTTTTAAAAGACAGAACTTTGAAGACAGACCCACATGCAGAAAGAATGCCAGGTGAAGATGAAGGCAGAATCAGAGGATGCTTCCGCAAGCCAAGGAACATCAAAGACTTCCAGAAAATCACCAGGGGCTAGGCAAGAAGCAAGGGTAGGTTTTCGCTCACAACCCCAAGAAGAAACCAGTCCTACTAACAACTTGATCTTAGACTGAGTCTTCAGAACTGAATAATAAATTTCTGTTTATAAGCCACCCATTTGTGGTACTTTAAGGTAGCCCAGTAATGTATGTAGCCCAAGTATGTAAGATGGTATGGAAGAACACCTTTAAATATGGCTATGAAAAATGTATTTTCCCCATAGATGCATGCCAATCTTCCCATCATAAAATGGAGTGTATTTACTTTTGTATCCAAACTAGTCATGTGCTTTACTTTTAACAACAGTGTGAGGCTGTGCCAGTGCCAGGAGGAGCTTAAAAAGACCTGACAGTTTCACCTTGGCTATCTGGGAGTCCAGCTTTCATGCTTTAAACTGGAACCAGGTCTAGACTTCTGGAGGAAGAATGGCCACATGCAGCATAATCAACAGATCTCAAATCCAACCAGTACCAACTCACAAATAGATCAGTGAGGTGGTGTTGTACATTCCAATCCCCAACTGAACCCCCATCTGAATACAGCTGCATAAGTGACCTGAACTAACATTGCACAGAGCCAAACTGCACAACTGAATCTTAGCTAGATTCATAGTCATGAGAAATGATACACCATTTTTGAGTTAAACATTTATGTTTTCAGGTGATTTGTTACACATCAATAAATCATTAAAACATAGACCAACAAGTTCCAGGAAAATAATAAAGGTAGAATGAAGAAATTGAATCAGAGTGTTTCTATGTGCCATGGTAGTGGTAGGGGAGAGTAGGAGGCTGCAATCCTCACAGCAGTTTATGAGGTTGATATAATATCCCCTTTTACAGACAAGCAACTGAAATTACAGAGGTTAAGCAGGGTGTCAATTGCTACCTAGTGATGGCTAGATTCAAATTCAGAGTATCTGTCCAAACCACACTATCAAATAAATTACTGGAGATGGAGAGTAGAGTAGGTCATTGATGATGACAAAGTGTCAACAGAGTGGGTTTTTCTCTCCAAGATAACAATCTAGAAAAACACTTTTAAAATAAATATTTTAAGGAAGATGTCATGGTTAATTCTGTGTTGACATAGCCCTGGCGATATGGTTTGGCTTTATGTCGTCACCCAAATCTTATTTCAAATTGTAATCCCCACATGTTGAGGGAGTGACCTGGTGAGAGGTGATTGGATCATGGGGTTTGTTTCTCTCATGCTGTTCTTGTGATAACCAGTGAGTGCTCATGAGATCTGGTTGTTTGATAAGTGTCTGTCACTCTCCCCTTCTTGCTCTCTCTCTCCTGTCACCATGTAAAATGTGCCTTGCTTCTCCTTTGCCTTCTACCATGATTGTAAGTCTCCTGAGTTCTCCCCAGACATGTGGAGCTATGAGTCAATTAAACATATTTTCTTTATAAATTACCCAGTCTCAGGCAATATATTTTTGTTGTTGTTGTTGTTGAGACGGAGTCTCGCTCTGTTGCCTAGCTTGGAGCGCAGTGGTGTGATCTCAGCTCACTGCAACCTCCATCTCCTGGGTTCAAGCAATTCTTCTGTCTCATCCTCCTGAGTAGCTGGGACTATAGTCGCATGCCACCATGCTCGGCTAATTTTATATTTTTAGTAGAGATGGGGTTTCACCATATTGGTCAGGCTGGTCTAGAACTCCTGATGTCAGGTGATCCACCCATCTTGGCCTCCTAAAGTGCTGGGATTACAGGTGTGAGCCCCGTGCCCAGCCTCAGGCAGTATCTTTTATAGCAGTGTGAAAATGGACTATAACACATTTGGTGCCCAGACATTCAGTAAAACATTATTCTGGGTGTGTCTGTGACAGTGTTTCAGGAGACTGAGTAAAGGAGATTGACTTCCTTAATATGAGTAGACCTCATCCAACTATTTGATGGCCTGAATAGAAAAAACAAAACAAAATAAAAAAACACTGACTGTCTTCAAGTAAGCAGGAACTCCTCCTGCCTGGCTACCTTTGAGCTAGAACATTAACTTTTTCCTGCCCTCGGATTTATACTCAAATATTAGCTCCTGCTGGGTCTCAAGCCTATCAGCCTTCAGTCTGGGATGACATCATCAGCTCTGCAGGTTCTCAGGCCGTCAGACTCAGACTGGAACCACATCATCATCTCTGCTGTGCCTCCAGTTTGAGGACTACAGACCTTGAGACCTGTCAGCCTCTATAATCATTTGAGACAATCCTCACAATAAATCTTTCTACACATCTATGGATCCTATTTGTTTTTTGTTTGTTTGCTGTGGAAAACCTTGATTAATACAGAAGTTATGTCTCTACCCTGTGTGTGTGCATGTGCATGCGTGTGTGTGCGTGTGTGTGTGCGTGTGTGTGTATGTGTGTGTGTGTGTGTGTATGATAGGTGAATATGGCATCTGGGATTTAGAGAGAAATTTTGGAAACCCAGTCTAAGCCTCCTTTTCTTAAAGTTATTAAAAAGTCAAGAAGAATAATGCTTATAGAAGGGGCTGACTAATAGGGATATTGTGTAACACACTAAAAGCCTGCATGAGATTCATAAAATCAAAATTGAGTTTTCCATCTATATTTTTGAGTTTTTTTTGAGAGAGAGATTCACTCTTGTTGCCAAGGCTGGAGTGCAATGGCATGATCTCGGCTGACTGCATGACTGCAACCTCTGCCTCCCGGGTTAAAGGGATTCTCCTGACTCAGCCTCCCAAGTAGCTGGGATTATAGGCATGTGCCACCACACTTGGCTAATTTTTGTACTTTTAGTAGAGACGGGGTTTCACTATGTTGGTTGAACTCCTGACCTCAGGTGATCCACCCACCTCAGCCCATCTAGATTTCTTTATATTTTATATTTTAAAGGATTTTAAAGGATATTAATGGAAAATTGAAAAAAGCAACATCAAGAGAAATGAATAATATATAAGCCTGCACATTAAGCAACTTGTATTTTTAAGTGAAGTTTTATTTTCGTAACATGATCATTGCATTTGTAGGCAAACTTGCATGAGAAAAATACATTTTGTGGGAGAATAAATGGATATTGCTTAGGGAGTTTCAGATTCTAAATAGCAAAGACATTCATCATATCTTTAACTGTATTTGGCATGGTATGCAAAAATAATAATTTGATTAAGCAAAATTTATCCAATAAATAAATAAAGTTCTTTCCTTTGTCCTTCAGTCTTCCAGATGGTCATAGTCTCTTTCATCCTCTTTTACCTGACCTTGTAATTTTGATTGTTGCATTGTGCACAGTCACCAAAAGTGAAACAAAAATGACACTACATTCAAGTTATAAAGAAGAAAAAGAGAAAAAGAAAATGGAATACTAACATGCTAACATAACAATAACATCAAAAATACCTCTGTGTTCCTGTTTTCCTCATATAAAAACTAAATTATTACTTCCATCTTTCATGGATTCAGATCTCGATTGTAATGGTACTAGTGACAGTCTGTGTAATGCAAATAATGTTTTCTTATTAATCAAATTCCAATTATCCTCTTTGCTTTATGAAATCTCACACTGTAGGAGAACTGCCTCTGCTTATATTTTGCAGCATTTCCTTTGAAAGGGAAGTAATTTTTCTTCATACATTTTTAAATAGAATCAGAAAATATATGGTTTGTGGTTTTCAGCTAGCACAGTTTTCATACATTGTATCTTCTTGGGGGGTGGGGGTGGGAAACCCAGATACTTTCTAACTGTATTTTCTTCATGATGAAAAATTTTGTTCGTTTTGTGATAAGAGAAAGGCATGTGGGAGATGAAGTAGAATAACTCATTCCAGCTTCATTATTAATTTTCTGTATGACTGTAGTCATATTGCACCAACTTTCTGAAGCTACATTTTTCTCTCTCAATAATAATAATAATAATAATAACAAAAAATGATGATAACAATTCTTAATTAGAAGGGTTTTGAAATGATTAAAGGTAATATGTGAGATATAACTTAGTCCATCTTGAGTTTTCTGATAACGTTAGTTGTCCATAATATTGCTGCTCTTTTTTGATTACTACTATTATTTTGTTCTCTTTTTTTTGTTTGTTTGAGATGGAGCCTCGCTCTGTCACCAGGCTGGAGTGCAGTGGCGGCATCTTGGCTCACTGCAACCTCCACCTCCTGGGTTCAAGCGATTCTGTTGCCTCATCCTCCTGAGTAGCTGGGACTATAGCCATGGGCCACTACACACAGATAATTTTTGTATTTTTAGTGGAGACGGGGTTTCACCATGTTGGCCAGGATTGTCTCGATCTTTTGACCTCGTGATCCGCCCACCTTGGCCTCCCAAAGTGCTGGGATTACAGGCGTGAGCCACCGCGCCTGGCCGATTACTACTATTATTACTGCTTTCCAGAAACATCTCATCTATTTTAATTGTCTGAATAGGGAAGAAAAAGGAGCCATACTTCTTCCTAAATGATTTGGTAATGACATAAGTGCCACACATAGATACAGATCCGTGAAAGAAGCACTGGTGGGATGGATTTCTAAAACCTACACCTTCATGATTATAAAGATTGTCTCTCTCCTATGAACAAATGTGGATATAACATCGGAAGTTCCATTTTGATTTTTCCATGTAGTCTATAAGCTATTGGGCCATAAATTCTACTTTCATTAACTTGTCCTAGTGATCCTGGGGAGCCACTTTCCTTTCCTAATGTCAGTTTTTCAGTTGAAAATGGTCAATAATGTGTTAATTATATTAATTTTGATATTATGAGACTGCTATAAGCAACTGAGATTATATATGTATACACATACACATATACATGAATATATATACCTATATGTATATATGTATTTCTTTATATCAGTGTGTTTCTTTATATCAATGTGAGAATGGACTAATACACACCTATTATAATTCTTTTACTTATGATTCCTATTTTTTTCTGTGTCTTTCCCACATCCTTTGTCCTTTAACACTAAGATGATCCAATAGTGTTTATCAAAAAATAAAAGTGTTTTTGTAAATCAGTCAGAGAATTGATTTGTATTTTCTTTTTTTTTTATTTTATTATTTTTTTTTAGATGGAGTCTCACTCTGTCGCCAGGCTGGAGTGCAGTGGCACGATCTCAGCTCACTGCAACCTCCACCTCCCGGGCTCAAATTATTCTCCTGCCTCAGTCTCCCGAGTAGCCGGGACTATAGGCATGCACCACCATGCCAGGATAATTTTTGTATTTTTAGTAGAAACGGGGTTTCCCTATGTTGGCCAGGCTGGTCTTGAACTCTCGACCTCATGATCCACCACCTTGGCCTTCCAAAGTGTTGGAATTACAGGCGTGAGCCACCACGCCCAACCTGATTTGTGTTTTCTATTTAGGTAACTTGTGATTTTCATTTTACCCTAGTTTGGATTGAAATGAGGCTAACTCAAGTACTGCTTTCAATGTTTAATTTTATATTTTATCTTACATGGCTCATGATACCCTGTTGAAAGAGGTGTGGTGTCATTTCCTAAATGACAAACTGAGGTTCAGCCGGCATGTTAAATACTCACAACAAAGCTGCGGGGTCAGAGCCAGGGTTTAGACCAGGTCTTTTGGTCAGTAGTCTTTGTATACCATCTTATGCTGATTCTGTTGATATTTACATTGACAAAAAAAGAAAAGAAATATTGAACAATCTTAAAAGATATCAGTTAAATAACTAACTAACATCTGAATATAGGACCACATCTATCTTACATGGATAGTGAGGCATGTAAGAGACCTGAATGATGTTACCAGCCTTCTGGGAGATTAATTACAACATTTCCCAAACAAACACACACACAAGCACGGTTACCACTTAGTGGTTCTTTAACAGGTTCAAAGTGTTACTCAGTCCTAGGTGCATCACAGCTACAGTTGTGTGTTTGAAAATAAGGTGTAGGAAACACCTATTGTCAGTGTTTTATGATATCCTGCCTAACAGGATCACCACTGTGTCCTCTTTACCTAGTAAATGGACAGAGCGTATAACAAAGGCTCAATAAATATTTGTTGAATAAATTTGTTCAATGAATTTTGTTTAATATAAAAATTTGTTTTAAAAAGTCCTGTTTATGGTAGTCCCGGTCTGTGCCATAAAATTGATATACATTTATTCATTCACTTGATTCAACAATTATTGATACCTTCATGTTTTAGATTCTATATGTTCATGGAACTCATTTTCTGTGTCTCCTTTATTCTCTTAGAATTACCTAGCTCATTGTTACCTAGAATTCTGTATCACGTTCATTATTTTTACCATACTAGAGTATTTTTAAAATAAATTTTCTTTTTTCTTTTTAAATTCAATAGTATTAGTCTCATGCTAAAAGATAATATCCATGAAGTCACCTATTCGATGTGATTATTATATTTTTCTAATACATAAAATTGAAATAAATATATTATTGATATAGACATATATATTTGTCATTTGAAACTATCGCACAAAAAGTTTTTGGGTTTAAGGAACAGTTTGGAAAATACTGATCTGAATTGACCCTGTTAATTTGGAGTTAACACATTGAAGACGATGGTGGTTAACTGGTATAATAAAGGTCAAAGAAATGGTTCATGGCAGCACACACCAAAACAAAGGTTTTCTTTTGTGAATAAGATAGTGATGCCTCATATACTACACTTTAAATTAGAAGCATTATCAGTACATACTACAATATTCATTCATTTCATAGTGTAACATATTATTTTTTGCTTCTCACAGTATTGTAAAAGAATATTTGTGGGGACAGGGACCCAGTCATGTTTACCAGTTGAGGGCTCTAGGTTCAGGTTGTAGTCAAATCCCAGCTCTAACACTTACCAGATTTTTAATATTAGGAAAGTTATTTCATTTCCTTGGGCTGCGATGTCCTTATCTATATAAATATTCACGATAAATATTATTTTTAAAAATAGGATAATAATATCTATGTAGAGACACAGTTGTTGTCATTAAATAAAATCACCTATGCTGGCATTTCAGCAATACCTGGCACATATTAATTAGCTATGTTAACTCTTAAAATTATTACAACTATTAGAGAATTTGATTAATGCTATTGACCTTATTTATTGAAAACTATATAGTTACACATAAAATCAAAATTTTGAACACAAAGATCAGAGTTTTCTCAGACTTCTTAAAGCTTGAAACTTCTAGCTTAAGAGATCTATTTCAGAGCCTGTTATTGGTCTATTCAGAGATTCAACTTCTTCCTGGTTTAGTCTTGGGAGGGTGTATTTGTCGAGGAATTTATCCATTTCTTCTAGATTTTCTAGTTTATTTGCATAGAGGTGTTTGTAGTATTCTCTGATGGTAGATTGTATTTCTGTGGGATCGGTGGTGATATCCCCTTTTTCATTTTTTCTGGCATCTATTTGATTCTTCTCTCTTTTCTTCTTTATTAGTCTTGCTAGCGGTCTATCAATTTTGTTGATCTTTTCAAAAAACCAGCTCCTGGATTTATTAATTTTTTGAAGGGTTTTTTGTGTCTCTATTTCCTTCAGTTCTGCTCTGATTTTAGTTATCTCTAGCCTTCTGCTAGCTTTTGAATGTGTTTGCTCTTGCTTCTCTAGTTCTTTTAATTGTGATGTTAGGGTGTCAATTTTGGATCTTTCCTGCTTTCTCTTGTGGGCATTTAGTGCTATAAATATGCTTCTACACACTGCTTTGAACGTGTCCCAGAGATTCTGGTATGTTGTGTCTTTGTTCTCGTTGGTTTCAAAGAACATCTTTATTTCTGCCTTCATTTCATTATGTACCCAATAGTCATTCAGGAGCAGGTTGTTCAGTTTCCATGTAGTTGAGCGGTTTTGAGTGAGTTTCTGAATCCTGAGTTCTAGTTTGATTGCACTGTGGTCTGAGAGACAGTTTGTTATAATTTCTGTTCTTTTACATTTGCTGAGGAGAGCTTTACTTCCAACTATGTGGTCTATTTTGGAATAGGTGTGGTGTGGTGCTGAAAAAAATGTATATTCTGTTGATTTGGGGTGGAGAGTTCTGTAGATGTCTATTAGGTCCACTTTGTGCAGAGCTGAGTTCAATTCCTGGATATCCTTGTTAACTTTCTGTCTCATTGATCTGTCTAATGTTGACAGTGGGGTGTTAAAATCTCTCATTATTATTGTGTGGGAGTTTAAGTCCCTTTGTAGGTCACTCAGGACTTGCTTTATGAATCTGGGTGCTCCTGTGTTGGGTGCATATATATTTAGGATAGTTAGCTCTTCTTGTTGAATTGATCCCTTTACCATTATGTAATGGCCTTCTTTGTCTCTTTTGATCTTTGTTGGTTTAAAGTCTATTTTATCAGAGACTAGGATTGCAACCCCTGCCTTCTTTGTTTTCCATTTGCTTGATAGATCTTCCTCCATCCCTTTATTTTGAGCCTATATGTGTCTCTGCACGTGAGATGGGTTTCCTGAATACAGCACATTGATGGGTCCTGACTCCTTATCCAGTTTGCCAGTCTGTGTCTTTTAATTGGAGCATTTAGCCCATTTACATTTAAAGTTAATATTGTTATGTGTGAATCTGATCCTGTCATTATGATGTTAGTTGTTTATTTTGCCCAGAATCTACAATGAACTCAAACAAATTTACAAGAAAAAAACAAACAACCCCTTCAAAAAGTGGGCGAAGGACATGAACAGACACTTCTCAAAAGAAGACATCTATGCAGCCAAAAAACACATGAAAAAATGCTCATCATCACTGGCCATCAGAGAAATGCAAATCAAAACCACAGTGAGATACCGTCTCACACCAGTTAGAATGGCCATCATTAAAAAGTCAGGAAACAACAGGTGCTGGAGAGGACGTGGAGAAATAGGAACACTTTTACACTGTTGGTGGGACTGTAAACTAGTTCAACCATTGTGGAAGTCAGTGTGGCGACTCCTCAGGGATCTAGAACTAGAAATACCATTTGACCCAGCCATCCCATTACTGGGTATATACCCAAAGGACTATAAATCAGGCTGCTATAAAGACACATGCACACGTATGTTTATTGTGGCACTATTCACAATAGCAAAGACTTGGAACCAACCCAAATGTCCAACAACGGTAGACTGGATTCAGAAAATGTGGCAAATATACACCATGGAATACTATGCAGCCATAAAAAATGATGAGTTCATGTCCTTTGTAGGGACATGGATGAAACTGGAAAACATCATTCTCAGTAAACTATCACAAGGACAAAAAACCAAACACCGCATGACAATGAGAATCATGGACACAGAGGAACATCACATCCGGGATTTGTGATTGGGGGAAGGGGAGGGACAGATTAGAGAGTTAGGGCAACACCAAACAAACCTGCACATTGTGCACATGTACTCTGAAACCTAAAGTATAATAATAAAAAGATTTAAAAAAAAGAAAAAAGAGATCTATTGATATTCTTAAAGATTCAATTAATACATAAAAAGAATTGTACTATTTCTAATAGTCTTTCTTGAAAACAAATTGGTTATCAACTTCCTAAGTCAACTCAGCAAATACAACAACTTTTTAAAACAAATTATAATATAATGAGCTGAGGAAATGTTAGTGTAGTAATCTTAATTATATAAGATCATGTAAACCCACTTTTTAAATACAGAGGGCAAGAATATTGCTCATATAAAGCAATCTGTTTAAATTATTGATAACAGGAGTTATGGAACATAACTCCTGTTATCAATCTGAAGTAAAGATTTTTAATAAAAAGGCATATAGTATTTCTGCACATATAGGGATATGTTGGATAGATAAGGATAGATAATAATTCTAGTTATCCGAAGCTCCATTCTTTTCCTTGCTTGTCTACAGTGCTGTTCCTTGAGAAGTTTCAGAAGGAAAATAGGTGGATTGGATGTGAGTGACTGAGTTATGAAGCCATTAGGTATCTAAGAACCAACATTCTTAGATATAGCCCTACACTTCTCACAAACATGAGAGAGAAATCATAGAGGAGGCCTTTAGGAGAGTGACAGAGTTAAAAAGAAATTCTAACAATAGTGAAAGAAGGCACATAGAGAAAAGAAGAGATTGAGGCCATGTCTAGACTAATAGCATTCTGAAGATAGAGAATGCAGATAGAAATAGGAGAAGGTTTTGCAAAAAATATTTCACAGGGCAAGAAGAATAGACCAAGAATAAAAAAGAATCTTGAAAATGATCAGTATGCTTCAACCAAACCACAGGAAATTTATAGTTAAAAAAAAGAATAGACTTTCAATGGAAGCAAAAGAAGTTGACATGATCACCATCATCCTCTATCTTCTGTTAGGGTATAAACACAGGCACAAGGGCTTTAGCCAGACGACTGGATGCATAGAACCAAACTGAGAATGAGAGTACCCGTGGATAGATGGGCTAAATGAGAAAGCAAAACATTAAGGACACACCTAAATTGAGACATAAGAGCATGCCTGAATCCATTAATTTATTTAAATATTTTAAAAAGAAAGTATAAAATTACTAATGAATTTTAAAATTCATCTCGGAAAACAGCAGACCATGAAGATTATTTCTAATATATTCAGTGCTTAAAAGAAAATTGATAGGATGGGCTAAATCATAGAATACAGAATTACCTCTTTCTTGTCCAATATTGCAGGCATGTGTGTTCTTCCTACTGCCCACTAAAGTACATTATTAATAATACAGTAATACCTTCTCAACTACAAATTTTGCTTCATATGGATAAAACATATAATTTGGGATTTTTTTTGTAAATGTGAGGATTTTGTTTCCCCTATACCTACGATGTGGACTTTCCCCATGAGAATAATTAAGAAAGCTGGAAAATGGTCATGGCAACTAGGAGAGGGAGCCAAACAGCACCCAAGTACGAATGAGGCTTTTGCTATCACTAATGGAGGAATAAAAGAAGCAGGAGAAAGTAAAGTCAGATTTGAACTACATGGTCTTATGTGCTAGCATATATGGGGCAGGTATGAATAAAAGGGACTGAACAGGCAATGCTTTTGTCCTTCTATGAGACCATAACAGTTCTGAAAGATGGGAGATCAGTATTCTTAAGTACAACATCAGAGAGCTTTAGACTTTGGAATGGACAACAAAGTGTAGAAAAATCATGCCTGTTAATTAAATATTATCATCAACAAAGCTCAATTGTTTACAAGCAACTTATTATAACTGTAGAATAAGGAAAGGCTGTAATTATTAATTAAAGGAAGAATAAATAGAAATTAAATGAACAGTACCTAAGTTATCGATTAAAATATATAAAATATAATTGATTATTTACTTATTGTTTTATTTAATATATTGAGTACCAAATAGGTCAAGGACTTGGCTAGGCAATTTTAAAAATATTATTTTATTTTTATATTTTAACAGCTTTTTAAAAGAGGAGTTTTAGGTTCACACCAAAATTGAGAGGAAGGTAAGACATCCCATATACTCATTCTCCCTATATGTTCATGACCTCCCTCATTAACAACATCCCCCAACAGAGTGGTGCATTTGTTATAAATGACGAATCTATGTTAATACAACATTATCACTTAATGACCATAGTTTATATTGGGATTCATTCTTCTACATACATTTGGGACTAGGTAATTTTAATACATTATCTCTTAATTTTGAAACAGCCGCAGTGTAACTTAAGCTTTGTTAAAATAAATGTTATATTTGAATCATGAAACTGACAAGTGATAAACTCACAAGTGACAATAACCATTATCTTTCATTGAGGTCATAGTGAAAGGTTGGTACAAAGATAAATGGAATATTTATATTACCTTATTTAATCCTCATATTAACCTTATAAGAGAGGTGTTATTATTTCCATTTTAAAGATTAGGAAACTGTGGTTTATAAATGCTAAGCAACATGCAAGGATCACCCAACCAGTAAATGATAAAGCTTGTATTTAAACCCATGCCAACAAAAGATGTAAATCTTACCTTTAAAATGTTACTTATTACAGCAATTGTATCTATGAGAAAGGCAGAATTTCTGTGACTAACAAAGTATAAGGGTTTATTTTTAGGAATTAGACCTTACACAATTATGGGGGCTGGTTAAGAAGTCTATGTGGCCAGGCGCAGTGGCTCATGCCTGTAATCCCAGCACTTTGGGAGGCCAAGGCGAGCTGATCACTTGAGACCAGGAGTTTGAGACCAGCCTGGTCAACATGGTGAAACTCCGTCTCTACTAAACACAAAAATTAGCCAGGCGTGGTGGCGCATGCTTGTGATCTTAGCTACTTGGGAGGCTGAGAGAGAGGATCGCTTGAACCGGGAGGCAGAGGCTGCAGTGAGCTGAGATTGAGCCATTGCACTCCAGTTTGGGCAACAAGAGCAAAACTCCATCTCAAAAAAAAAAAAAAAAAAAAAAAAAGGAAGTCTATGCAACAGCATTCTTTGCATTTAGTGTTGGGTGGGCCTGAATGATCCATAAGTTAGCTGGGGCATCTGATGGGTAGGGTGGCTCAAGTGTAGGAGAGCAAAGACCATCAGAAACCTATGAAGACATACATCTTCACAGATACCCACATCCGTATCTCACGATTGCCAACTTTGATGGTGCAGGTAACCTGCAGGAGAATTTGACACCTTTTGCCATGCAGCTAATTACACATCTGGCCCAGGATTTGCAGAATTTGAAGGGAGAAGCCTGGTAAGTTTGGGGGTAGCTGTGGACCAGGCAGCTTTCCCTCACTCAACTAAGTGTGCCAGTACATTAATGAAGACACGTGCAAGATGTCATGGTGCCTAGCACACTATGTCTGTCTTCCGAGTGTCAAACTGGTTCTTCCTTCATCTCTTTCCAAAAATCTTGCAAATCTCTCTGTATCCATCTCTCACTTGGAACCACATAAAGAAGAGAATTCTAGAAAAAAGTATCTCAGTTGAGCTAAGTTGTATCACCACAGGGACCTAGTGAGAATATATCATGAAAATACACACATGTAGGTGCATGTGCATGTGTCTGTGTGTTCACTTTTGACATTAGTTTTATTGATTTTTTTCCCCATTAGTTGTGAGTTTCTTCAACTCTTACTTTCCTCAACTTCATCAGCTCTCTTAATCATAGTGGTTTTCAGCAACTCCATGATTAGAGCGGGACTGCATAATGCAATATTTTCTTTGAAGAGCAGAATAGCCATAAAAATAGAATTTAAAATAATGTAATGATTATTATTCAGTTGTCCAAGACAGATCCCAACCCAAATAATAATAAATAAAATTGTTGCATAGTTTTACTTAACAGTTCCTGGAAGTAAAAATGCATCGTATTTTGCATTGAAATGTCGAATCAATCTGTAGTGGCTGTTGAAAGTGCTGCCTCAAGACAACCTCTGAGGAACATACAAGGTCAATGGGCTTGAGGGTAGTGATTACCAATGCGTTTCACAGATTCTAATCAAAGAGTGTGTCACATATGCTGCACAATAGATATTACATTCACAGTTTAAAAAACAATCATTATACATAGATAGCTACCATCACCCATCTCATGCCCTGGTTATTAGTAATACAGAAGTCCTTCCTGTGACCTGAACACTTTGCTTCTACTAATGCAGCCTAAATTTGCCTTTTTTTTTTTTCAGCCACAAATTACATTAAATCCCTAAGATTGTAACTGCGTGTTCTGGTTGCAAACAAGGACTTTGTCATCTTATACTTAGTTGAATTTCTGAAGCAAAGCAAAGGACTCTTTATATTGATTTTGTAAGGGAGATACTATTGCTCCCATTTTATGGATAAGGAAATTGAGGTCCTTAAATGCTAAGTAACTTGCAAGCATCACTTAACCAGTAGATGGCAAAGTTTACATTTAAACAAACCCATGACAACAAAAGGTTGGCATTTTATATATTTCTATGTGTCTGTTTTGACCCATTGTTTCAGCCTGTTGACAAACATTTTGAATATCATAGTGATCAACTGGATATTTTTTAGATGACCTATCTGTCTGAGCCTGCTAGAATGAGTTTTTGCTTTCCAGGTAAAAGTGTTTTAAGCAGTTCTCCATAGCTATAAGAACACCATTCTCTCATTTGGTTCTCGCACTTCTTGGTTGACCTCATATATTTCTTTTTTTTTTTTTTTTTTTTTTTTTTTTGAGACAGAGTCTCACTCTGTTGCCCAGGCTGGAGTGCAGTGGCGCAATCTCGGCTCACTGCAAACTTCGCCTCCCAGGCTCAAGCTATTTTCCTGCCTCAGCCTCTGGAGTAGCTGGGATTACAGGTGCCTGCCACCGCACCCAGCTAATTTTTGTAGTTTTAGTAGAGACAGGGTTTCCCCATCTTGGCTAGGCTGGTCTTGAACTCCTGACCTTGTGATCCACCTGCCTCGGTCTCCCAAAGTGCTGGGATTACAGGCGTAAGCCAGCATGCCTGGCCTATTTCCTTTTTAAAAATATTTAAGAAATTTAAGTAATTTTAAAATTAATATCCACTTCTTTGAAGTTCAAAATCAACACTATACTCTGACATCTCGCTTTATGTATGAATTTTTGAAGGGTAAGGCCGTCTTTTTTTTTTCTTTCTTGAAATGCATATCCTTTCTTCTTAAGTTGTGTTTGCGCTTTCTCTTTTACATTAGCAAACTTTCAATGATTAACACTGAACACTATGTAATCATCCCCTGATCCATATAATTAGGGAATTCATTATATTCACCATATAGGGTTGTTGAGACGATAAAAGCACAAAATAATTCATGTAACGCACTGAATAGAATGCTGAAAATGCTCACTTTGAGTTAACTCTCGATTACTAGTCATGTGGCTTAATCTGTTCTTCAGATACCTCTTTGGATTTTTGTCCAGGTCCCTGAAATCATCTCTTAGATAATTATCTTTTGCTTCTGGCCCTATTACTTTTTTCTTTCCTCACTGTGTTGGACACAAAGTATATCAGAGTGAGCATAATACCAGAAAACAGGAAATGTGTAGGGTGATCAATAGGCTTGAAGGGATTAAAGGCTTACTGCACCTATTAATTTTGAAAGGGGGAGATACCAGCTCCCTGCTACGCCTAAAGACATGAGTGAGAGACTTCTGGTCATCACAAGGTCTGGGTTTGCTATCTATGCTTAGAAGCCAGAAGTGTTCATTGCTTTTCACTGAATGGGATGTTTGGCCTTAAATGCCATAATACTCAGGTGAAATCAATGCAATGAGCAACACAGCAGAAGAATCATGAGGGTTACTTGGTGGGGATATGGAAAAACAGGAATAGTGGGGCTCATAAGCTGTATTCATATGCAGTCTGGAAGCATTTTATGTGGATTTGAAATATAACATCATAATGTAATATAAAGCTATAATCATATGTGCCTAATCTGAGAGTATGTGATATCTCCCAGATCTTCAGAATTTATCAAGGATTACAAAATTTCCAAGATTACGATGTAGATAACTTATATACTGTACTGTATATTGTTAAAAGGAAGTGCCATTTATGTGGCAAATAGAAATACTAACAATGCTTGTTGGTATTACTTGAATCTCACAGTTATTTCCCTGTTTTGAAACTTCTGCAGATGCTTTGGTGATGCAAGCTCTGTGCTTACACTATTATTATAATTTAAAATCTTCTTAAATATTCTATAACACTGCTGTGTAAAAGCTAGAGATAATGCAGTAAAATGCACTAAGAGATCAATAACCTGGAAAGGAAGTTAAATAACATAAAAATGCCACAAAGAAGACCAAACGACCTCCATAATATGCCATACATTTAATTTAAGAGTGAGTAACCTGAGAAATATTAGTAATAATTCTGAGGAAACTGAAAAGCATTATTAAAGAAACTATAGCTTTAATTTTACAAAAATAATCATATAACTGGTCACAGATAATGAGAAGATGCTGACTGTAAGATCAATGCTACTGATGTGTGCTTCTGACCCAAGTTACCATCTGTACTAAGGCATAAAGTATTCTTGATGATTTTGGAGGAGATAATATATTTAAATATACATATTTTTGCAAGAATTTAATTGTACTTAGAAAGTATGTACATATGCAAATATATATTACAATGTTTGTAGATGCATGTGCTCTGAAAAACAACCTCCCTTTTTTATTTTAGTCTGTGAGAAAAGTACCCTTAAATGCTTTCATTCTGCTATTGTGTTATGAATTTACAAGTCAGACTGGTTTCTCTATTCTACCGCTATAAAACTCTGAGCTACAAATCTCAGATCTGTTTTCTCAAACACACAACTTTCCAGATTTGATTGAAGAGTAAATGAAATGATGTGTGTTAAGTTCTTAATAGAGAGCAAGCTCTTAACCTTTGGCACATACCATCAAAATAGTAATAGCTAATGCTACTGTAGCCATGATGACAGGTCAGTCTTCATTCTAAATGTCTCACACGTATCATCTCCTTTAGTCCTCAAAATACTTCTCTGATGTAAATACTATACTGTCACTCCCATTTTTCAGATGAGGACACTGAGCAACAGGAAAGCTAAGCAGCTTTTATAAATCCCCATGCCAGAAAGTAGCTAATTTGAACCTCAGCAATCCAGCTTTAAAAACCTGTGTACAGCTTAGTGCTTGCCATTGACAAACGTTAGCTCTCGACTTAATCCTGGGTCACTTATAAGCAGACTGTTACTTCAGCCTAGATCTCCACTCATTATGTATAAGTTGTTCATCCAGAATTCAAAATAAGACCAAATTAGATATTTGGTGATGATGCTGATGAGTGATTGTCAGCAAATCAGTCACTGGTGGGAGTTTGGGACTATTTTCTATATAGACGCATAAGCCAAAGTTAACTATTGCTTTGAAAAGTCTTCATTAATGAAGAATAGAAAGAACCAGAATCATAAGATGAAGGACTAGGCTCTAACCAGAGATCTTGAAAAGAAGCGTAATATTCCAATAGTGGTAGTGTGGAGTCAGGAAGGTTGCAGTGCACAGGGGCCAAAAATATCATGATCCTGAGAAAATTTTAAAATAGCCATGGAAAACTAAAGGCATAGGCAATATTATGCTTGAAAACTGCCTAGCATTTTAATGGAGAGCTCTTTTCTCTTGTTAGAGAATATTAAGGCATGTAACAGCTGGCCAAGGGCCAAATGCACTTGAACACCCCACGTTCTCGGAAATGGTAGGGTTGTTGTTTCTACCTGGGATAGAGCTGACCAGAAAAATGAAATCCTTTAACTACTTTGCTTTTTAAATGGCATTTGGGGGTTTATACTCAGAGTGAACTCACTAAACCACCTGTGTTTTTATTTTACTTAAACAAAAATGCTCTTTCCAAACTCTGATTAAACTTTGCTGTTTAAGACAGCCTTTTATGTGGTGACTGCAGCCATGCAGTGTGAGATCCTTTAATGTCTTATTGAGCCACTGCTGTCGTTCATGGATAGGGGAATAATGGAAAGCCAAAATGTGCATTTGTTTCTGCCTAGTGGTAAATATTTGAAATTATAGTGCTTACATTTCAGAAAGCCATTAAACATGGAATAAATTGTTATGAGTTTGACCCAGTTCAGATTTGGAATTGTTGCAGGCATCATGCATTGTGATGCTATAGAAGGAAAGCTTTCTAAAACCTGCTGGTATCACCCTGGCACAATGCTATAAAAATTCTTGAAATCTTTTATTTCTGTGTTAGACTTATGACCACACAAGGTGGAAGTAAGGACAACATTGCTGAAAATGACCTAGGCATTAATGAGATGGACTGCTGTGCAGGGAGTATAGAGCTCCTGATACCAGAAGAGTGACAATCTTTTTCTTAACTCCTGACCTCCTCAGGCACCACATTTAGAAGGTTAATAGTGTGATGAATGACAGGCACCTGAATTGAAACCTTGATGTGGCTTCATCTCTTGCTCATTTGAAGACCTTTAGAAAAAATTTTTTTCTTTAACTTCTCTGTGGTTATGAAACTACACAGAAGTATTGGAGGATAGAATGATATAAAATGTATAAAGCTCATAGTGATAAATTTATATACATTTTTTATGGCTCAGCTCAAATCTGCCTCCTATAAACTGATGCCTATGGCCATTCCTTCCTCTTCTTCTGTCACATGAATCTTTGTGCTGCATAATCAACAAGAGAGGAAACACTATGGTATGCTCTAAGAGTCTCTGCTAAGAAGGGGAGCAGCATTATATGCTTATTTACCTTTGGAAGTAAAAAAGAAAATATGCTCCCCACTCCAATAAAAAGTTATTATGCTAACAATTTAGACCAGGGGTCAGCCAACTAGGGCTCTCAGGCCAATTCCAGCTGCCTGCTTAGGTCAGTAAAGTTTTACTGGGAAACAGCTATGCCCATTTATTTCCATATGTTTATGGCAACTCTAGTGCCACAACAGCAAAAGTCAAGTATTTGCAGCAAAGACCATATAACCTACTGGACCTAAAGTTGTTACCATCAAGCCCTTTACAGAAAAAGTTTGTAGACTCCACTCTATGAACATATGCCCCTAATAAATTATATGAATCTATCATTCCCTCAGTTGGCTTCTGTTTTATTCCATGGTTTGAAGGTGGTTCCCAATGTTAAAAGGTCAAGAAAGCAAGGGTTTTTTCCTATTGTCTATTATATGCAATGTATGTAGCTCCTTCATATGGTGCAGCTAACGAAACAGTAACCTGCTCATACATAAGAAGAAAACTGACTATTGAAAGAATTCATAGGCTAGGCGCAGTGGCTCATGCCTGTAATCCCAGCATTTTGGGAGGCCAATTGGGTGGATCACTTGAGGCCAGGAGTTCAAGATCAGCCTGGCCAACATGGTGAAACCCAATCTCTACTAAAAATACAAAAAAATAGGTAGGCGTGGTGGTGTGCACCTGTAATCTTAGCTACTCAGGAGGCCGAGGCAGGAGAATCACTTGAACCCAGGAGGTAGAGGTTGCAGTGAGCTGAGATCATGCCACTGCACTCTGCCCTGGGAAATAGAGTGCAACTCTGTTTTAAAAAAAGAAAGTATTCATAGATGGTTTGTTGGTCTTCAGTGTGCCATGTCTCAGAGGAAAGACAATTATAATTTCCACACTAAAGTGATACTCTCACTTTAGGCACTAATGTCTAAGCTTCAGTTATGCTCCCTAATACCAATTTAAGTTGTGATTCGACTTTACAATATAGCACAGTGAAAAATACCTTCAGCTTTTTCTTCAGATGTCTTGCAGCATTTTTAATGTTCTGCTTTATCTTCCAGTCATAATCCTACATGCTTTTAGTCAAGGTACTCAATTCAGTTCTCTTTGAGCATGCTGAATCACATATGTATCTGTAGGCCTCTGACTTCCTTGTTCCTTCTGTTTGGTGTAGCAGATAACACTAGGTGTCTTTCAATATATACCCTTCCCTTTTTCTTGGAAATAGCATTTTTTTTTTTTTTTTACCAGAACATATGCCTGCATAGCCTCCCTTTTGGCTTGGAGTAGTCTTGTGATTAGGTTATGCCTAATGGAAAATATAAGGGGAAGTGGTGTGTGCAACTTCTGGGCCATGATCATATAGGGAGAGATTGTCCTTCTTGCCCTAGCTAATCTTCCACTATTCTGCAGCCTAGATTGTTAATGTAATAATGAGATATCCTGGACAACACAGAAATATTCTCATAATAGTGGAGAAACATGATAGGTTCCAGGTTTCTGATATCAGGGAGCTGCCAGAAAAGGCATAACAGTTGTATGCAAGAAAAGCATGCCTCTGACTTCTTGAAGCTACTTTATTTGGAGTCTCTCTTTTATGAAGCAATATCTACTTTCTTTTTGTTGTTGCTGTTTTCCTGGGACAGGGTCTTGCTGTGTCACCCAGGCTGGAGTTCAGTGGCATTATCATAACTCACTGCAGTTTCAAACTTCTGGGCTCAAGCAATCCTCTTGCCTCAGCTTCCTGAGTAGCTGGGACTACAGGTGCATGCCACCATGCCTAGCTAATATGTTTATTTACTTATTTATTTATTTTGTCGAGACAGAGTCTTGCTATGTTGCCCAGGTTGGTCTCAAACTCCTGGGCTCAAGCAATTCTCCTGTCTCAGCCTCCAAGAATATTGGGATTACAGGCATGAGCCTCAATGCCCTGACCAATACCTACTTTCTGATGGAAACCCAGTCACTAGCCTCAAAGAATGTACAGTCAAGTTGTTAAGGTAACTGTTTATAAACTTGTTATACCAATGAGTATATAATTTAAGTTTAAATACATGTAGGAATCTGTATCTTATAGAGGCTTTTAAAATTTTTATTATTTTTTTACAAAAGGATCTAATCAATGTGCTGTGAAAGGAAAATAAAATTCTCTTCTGAAGTAAAGACATTGAAAGTTCTAGAATTTATTATTTATTTCTGATGCTTTGCACTTTGCTCTTTTCTGCCTGGTAAGCTCTTCCATGTGTATAGCATATACAGCTTTAGCATAGGAGTTTCTCCCTCACTTTCTTTAGGCCTCTGCACAAATATCACATGATAGGAAAAGATTTCTTGATGTTATGTAAAAGCATCCCCCATAGCATTTTAACCACCTGACATACTCTATAATCATGTATTTACTAAATGCCTGACCCTCCACACTCGTACACTAAAATATATGTTCTAGGCAATTCCAAACTGAATCTGTTTTACTTTATTAACTATTCTTTCTCTGGAATGAAGAAAAATGCCTGACAAGAACTAGATACTTTGATATGGCTTGGCTGTGTCCCCACCCAAATTTAATCTTGTAGCTCTCCAAATTCCCATGTGTCATGGGAGGGACCTGGTGGGAGATAGTTGAATCATGGGGATGGGTTTTTCTCATGCTGTTCTCATGAAAGTGAATAAATCTCACCAGATCTGATGGTTTTAAAAACCAGAGCTTCCCTGTACAAGCTCTCTTCTTTTGTCTGCCACCATGTGAGATGTGCCTTTCACCTTCTGCCATGATCATGAGGCCTCCCCAGCCACATGGAACTGTGAGTCCAATAAACCTCTTTCTTTTGTAAATTGGCCAGTCTTGAGCATATCTTTATCAGCAGCATGAAAACAAACTAATACAGTAAATAGGTAACAGTAGAGTGGAACGCTGATAAAAAAGATACACAGAAATGTGAAAGCAACTTTGGAACTGGGTAACAGGCAGAGGTTGGAATGGTTTGGAGGGCTCAGAAGATGACAGAAAAGTATGGGAAAGTTTGGGGCTTCTTAGAGCTTTGTTGAATGGCTTTGACCAAAATGCTGATAGTGATATGAACCATAAGGTCCAGGCTGAGGAGGTCTCAGATGGAGATGAGGAAATTGTTGGGAACTGGAGCAAAGGTGACTGTTGTGTTTTAGCCAAGAGACTGGTGGTATTTGCCCCTGCCCTAGAGATTTGTAGAACTTGCCACTTGAGAGAGATGATTTAGGGTATCTGATGAAAGAATTTCTAAGCAGCAAAGCATTCAAGAGGTGATGGGTGCTGTTAAAGGCATTCAGCTTTATAAGGGAAGCAGAGCAAAAAGTTCAGAAAATTTGCAGCCTGACAATGTGATAGAAAAGAAAATCCCATTTTCTGAGGAGAAATTCAATCTGGCTGCAGAAATTTGCATAAGTAACAAGGAGCTGAATGTTATTCCCCAAGACAATGGGGAAAATATCTCCAGGGCATGCCAGAGGTCTTCACAGCAGCCACTCCCACTACAGGCCCAGAGGCCTAGGAGGAAGAAATGGTTTTGTGGACTGGGCCCAGGGTCTCTGTGCTGTGTGCAGCCTAGGAATTGGTTCCCTGCATCCCAGCCACTCCAACTGTGGCTGAAAGAGGCCAATGTAGAGTCTGGGTGGTGGTTTCAGAGTGTGCAAGCCCCATGCCTTGATAGCTTCCACGTGGTGTTGAGCCTGCATGCAGGTGCACAGAAATCAAGAATTGAGGCTTGGAAACCTCGGCCTAGATTTCAGAGGATGTATGGAAATGCCTGGATATCTAGGCAGAAGTTTGCTACAAGAATGGCACTCTCATGGAGAACCTCTGCTAGGGCAGTGCAGAAGGGAAATGTGGGGTTGGAGCCCCCACACAGAGTCCCCACTGGGGCACCACCTAGTGGAGCTGTGAAAAGAGGGCCATTGGCCTCCAGACCCCAGAATGGTAGATCCACTGACAGCTTGCACCCTGTGCCTGGAAAAGCCACACACACTACACACCAGTTTGTGAAGGTAGCCAGGAGGGAGGCTATACCCTGCAAAGCCACAGGGGCAGAGCTGAACAAGAACATGAGAATCCACCTCTTGCATCAGTATGACCTGGATATGAGACATGGATTCAAAGGAGATCATTTTACAGCTTTAAGATTTGAATGCCCTGCTGGATTTCAAATGTACATGGGACCTGTAGCCCCTTTGTTTTGGCCAGTTTATCCCATTTGGGACAGCTGTCTTTACCTGTTGCCTATACCCCCATTGTATCTAGGAAGTAACTAATTTGCTTTTGATTTTACAGGCTCATAGAAGGAAGGGACTTGCCTTGTCTCAGATGAGACTTTGGACTGTGGATTTTTGCCTTAATGCTGAAATGCATTAAAACTTTGGAAAACTGTTGGGAAGGCATGATTGGTTTTGAAATTGTGAAGACATGAGATTTAGGAGGGGTCAGGAGTGGAATGATATGGTATGGCTCTGTGTCCCCACCCAAATCTCACCTTGTAGCTCCCCAAATTCCCACATGTGGGAAGAACCTGGTGGGAATTAATTGAATCATGGGGGTGGGTCTTTCTCTTACTGTTTTTGTGATAGTGAATAAGTCTCACAAGACTTAATGGTTTTTAAAAAGGGGAGGTCCCTGCACAAGCTCTATTCTCTTGTCTGTTGCCATCTGAGATGTGCTTTTCACCTTTGTCCATCGTTGTGAGGCCTCCCTAGATGTGTGGAACTGTTTTTTTTTTTTTTTGAGTCCAATAAGCCTCTTTCTTTTGTAAATTACCTAGTCTTGGGTATGCCTTTATCAGCAGTGCCAAAAAAGATTAATACACCCCTAATAAAGTTTTGCTGAGTGATTGAATGAATCAATGACCACTTATCAAGAAGACCAGAACCACCATCATGTAGACAGTAAAGGGGCAGTGACTGAGATGGGCCTCAGAGCTAGGCTGAACCAGCTCATGAAGGTGCTTGTCAGTCACATGAAGAGTTTTGTCTTTCTCCTAAGAGCAGTAGAAGACATTGAAAGGTTGTAAAGTGACCAGAGTGCTTGTGATCAGATTGGGGAATGTGGAGATCATTCTCTCTCCAGTGTGGAGAGAGTTGTAATGGTGGAGCTATGGCAGACCATTGTAGTCGTTTAGGGAAGAGATTGTGGTCATGTGGATTTGGGTGGAACAGCAAGGCTGTGCTCTGGAAAGAGTGCTGGTCATTTTTCAACTTTCTTTCACTTCATCTGCTCTCTCTAGGCTCTGTGTCCCAGTGCCTTATTCAGCCTGGGCAGCTATAACAAATTACTTTAGGCTGGGAGGCTTATATGCAACAGAAATTTATTTCTTACTGGGAGGCTGGAAATCTGAGATCAGGGTGCCAGCATGGCTGGGTTTTGCTGAGGGATCTCTTCAGAATTTCAGACTGCTGATTTTTTTTTTTTTTTTTTTTTAGTAGAGATGGGGTTTCACCATGTTGGCCAGGCTAGTCTCGAACTCCTGATCTCAGATGATCCAACTGCCTCGGTCTCCCAAAGTGCTGGGATTACAGGCATGAGCCACCAGGCCAGGCCCCGACTGCTGACTTCTAACTGTATCCTCTAATGGCAAAAGGGGGAAGGATCCTTATAAGGTCTCTTCTATAAGGGCACTAAATCCATGCATATGAGTGGGCCCCAACTCCTAAAGGCCTCCACATATCATCATAGGGAGGATGGATTAGATTTTAACATATTTATTTTGGGGAAACATAAGCATTTAATCTATAGCACCTAGATACCTTGCCTACTGGCTTCTGGCTGGATTTGCCAGTAGGAAGCACCTGCAGGAGACTTGAGGGTGTAGTAGAGGGATAATCAAAGTATTAATCCCACTTCTGCCTGAAAACGGTTTTTAATGCAGTTACTGTGTGTCCTTTATGGTTCCAACTCTCACTCTCACCTCCCTCAGCCCTTCTTTCTGTGGTCTCAGCTGCCATGGGGCAGTCATTCTCCTTGGATCCAGCTCCTACATGGTGTCTCCAGCTTTGAGTGGTACCATGGTTTCCGCTCTCTCCCGTTGTAAGACTGATAGATGCCTCCTGTAGTTGGTCATCTCTGGCTGGCCTTTTAGTCTTCTATTTGGTTTCCCAATATTTCATTATCTGACTAACCAATTTCCTCTATTATATTATGTATTTCTGAAAAACTCAGAGCATTTTCGTTTTATGGACAGGACACTGGTAGATACAGTTCTATAGTGTGCCACATTGATACCTTTGTTTAAAAAACTTTGATATAGAAATGACTATCATATATATATGTATATACATACATTTATACATACATATATATATATATATATTCATGTAGTAGAATTTCTTCTAGGAAGAAATTGCTACTTTAAATATGATGACTAGCATTACAAGCTTCTTGGAAACAATGTTTACATCCTTTTATCTTCTTACTTTCCAGGTACTAGCTCCAAGTTTGCCTTGTTTAAATCATAGAGCAGAGAGAAAATGTTAGCATCACTGTGGCCTTAGGCATATGGATGTTTGGAAGTAAAGATTCTAATCATTGACTTTTTTTGCTGTCATCTCTCCAAACAAAATGGACAACATAGCCTTTTTATATTTTGCTATTTTTCCATTAAAAATGATAGATCTTATTACACCATATTTCTGCTGCAAATCAGCTTAATAGCAGTTAGCACAGTATATCATTGGTGTGGCCCAGCTGCTATTGTTTTTATTGCACTATTCCAGTGCCTCGGGGTAATTACCTTTGAGACCTCAAGTGCATTTTCATATGTAAAACTCATTCTTTCATGTTTAGTATTTTGAAGTATACAACCTCAGCATTTGTTTTATTTTCTCATATTTATTCATTCACAATGACCACTTCATAATTAGCTTTAGATGTTCTCATAGAAGTCTCAAGGAGCACATCCAAGGGCACGCAAATGCACTCCGTGTTTTTCAGAGCCCAAGAGGTATTTAACACTTTGGCAGGAGTTTGGGGCTGTGTAGAAGCCGTGAGTGATGATTCTAGTTCCTGCATTTGCATGCATTAACTGCTGGTCGCCTCTGAATAATTGGCTAAGAATATTGGTTAACACATCAAGTGAAAATGTATGTGGTGGTGCCTGTCTCCATCGTCCCAGGAGAACATCTGTCCACTTCCCAAATCCACTAAACAATTTGGCTCTCTCTGTGTAACTGGCAGCCATTCCCAGTGAGGCCCTTTGCCACAAAGCAGGAACGGGGGAAGTTTGGGCTTGAGTTGTGTTGGCAGGTTTTGTTGAAACACTTGGAGAGTAATTTTACAAAATTTGCCCGCTGGTGATATTAGCCCTTTATTTTTGTGAAAGTCAAGAGGAAAAAAGAAATCACAACTCTTTCTGTGCATATAAATTGCTTTGGGAAATAACTCGTTGGGTATATTCAGGTTATTCTGTAAAAATTTGTTGAGCTTCTCCAAGCTGAAGGCTTGACCCTTGCTCTCAAAAAATTCAGTTTTGCACAGGGCCAGAAACATTAAAAAATACAGTTTCTTATAGTAAAGCATACAGACTATTCTGAGGGAGAAAGTTATTGTGTCTGCATCAAAAAAAAAAGAAAACTCACAGAAAAAAATCAAACAAATTCAAAATATCATAGTAAAATTTAATTAAAAAGGAATTGAATCAAGGACAAATTGTTCAACTAGATTCGAGATTGCAAATCAATGCTAAAGCTTAGAATTTGCCATCTGAAGAGCCATTTTCTATTGTTTGGTTTATATATCCAAGCTATATGTGGACATGCTGTCATAATGGTCATGAGGGTGTTGGCCCCCTTTTAAGATATATGTACTCTCAGGAATTGCCCGAATTGCTGAATTGGCATAGGAATTTCAAAAAATTCATCTCTAAAATCACCCACCTGCATTTTCTGCTAATACCAAAAACTTCTATATTACATATTTTCCTGCTTATTTTCTTTTATCATTAATAGTTTATTTTGAACTTTGAAGTCACTGCATATTTAGGCTCTCTGAAGGAAGCAAGGAATGTGTAGATTACCAAAGAGGCTTTCCATCATCCCTGGCTGAAACGTATAGTCATCAGCCCAAATCTCCATGGTTTTCTAGACCTAACTCTGTTATATCTGAAATTTCCAAAGATGATTTGATCTGTTTAACATAGAACTGGAGTTTCTGTTGGTGACATGGATTATCTGCTGTAGCTTCCAACTTCGTTAAGGGTTGGTCATTTCTCTTGATGGAAATCAATTTCCGGTATTTATGTAGATAAGTAGTGGTTCAAAGCACCTCCAAATTAACAGGCTAGGAAGTCAGATAAAATTTAGGAGACTGCTATTCCTGTTATATTAAAAACCTTAACGACTTTACAAGGGAAATATGTGCACACAATTCTCCCATTTAGGGTAAGATTTTGACAAGGATCCTGGATGCACTTACAGGCACATAAACTTGAATCTGGATATATTTTTTAAAAAATGGAATATGCAGGCCGGGCACGGTGGCTCACGCCTGTAATCCCAGCACCTTGGGAGGCTGAGGTGGGTGGATCACAAGGTCAGGAGATAGAGACCATGCTGGCTAACCTGGTGAAACCCCATCTCTACTAAAAATACAAAAAATTAGCCGGCATGGTGGCACGCACCTGTAGTCCCAGCCACTCAGGAGGCTGAGGTAGGAGAATCACTTGAATCCAGGAGGCGAAGGTTGCAGTGAGCCAACATCACGCCACTGCACTCCAGCCTGGGTGACAGAGAGGCTCTGTCTCAGAAAAGCAAACAAACAAACCAAAAACCCAAAAACAAAATGGTATATGCATCTAAGAGTGGTTTATGCATGTATTAATATATAAATATATAATGTTATAAACATATAAATATAATCAGTCTCCTAATTTTCATATCTGCATCTGTTTTATTGGTGTTTTCATGCAACTGCACTTACTATACTAATTTAGCACAAATGAATGACATTAATCCCCTCACCACCTCACCAGGATTCTGTTCCACATATGCATCTTAAATTATGAAATCCTTTGGAAATGGATGTTTCCTCACTCTCTCCGCATTCCTATACACTCACTCACGGGCTCCTTGTAATATATGATCTACCCCTGCCACTTTTCTAGAACTGCTGCTTTGTAGTGATAAAATATAGTTACAATCTTAGACATATCATTTGACCTCACTCCAATATTCCTCATTGGAACCATTTCTTTCCTTTGTAAACTCACTTCTCTTTGAATCCTCATTGTTGATACCTCACTATAAGTCTCCCCTTAGGTTCTATTTGAACTCGCTTTCCTTATCTTCTCTAAATTCTCTCCCTCTGAAATTGCATTCCAGTGTGTTATTTGACATCTTCCATATCGACAGATCCCCATCAGCTTCTCTGCCAAGCAGTCATCCTCTATTTCTAATGGTTACTGATCATCCCCTCCTAAATGTCCCGAGGGCATCCTTAAGCAACATATCCTCAAATCAAGTTCATCCTTTTTTTTTTTTTTTAACACCCAGAATAGCTACTCTGACTAATCTCTATTTCCATGAATGTCATAAAAGATTGAACCCTGGGAGTTATCAATAGCTCCTCCTGTTCTCTTAGTCTACCCAGGTGACAGACAGACAAGCTCTGGGAATGCTGCCGTATCTCTGGAATATGTGCCGCCCCTTTATCCCTTCTGCCTCAATCCAGTTCAGACAATTATTACCTCTTCTATGGATTATTCCAGAAACTTTATAATAGCTCCTTTTCTATAGGCTATCCATTCTCCCAACTGTCCTAATTAACACTAATACTTTAACTCAGGGGAGCACAAATAATTAGAATCACTTCCACCAATCTCTAAACTATCTTCTAATCTCTGGACATAAAGCATTTTCTAGTACTATCTTAAAATTTTCTCACACCCGTGCGCTACATTTATGCTAAATTGAACTATTCATTGAACCTCAAAAATACACTCTGCCCTGTGTCTACTTTACTCATGCTGTTTGCTCCACTAAATAAGCCATACTCCTTACCCTGCCCATCAAATATTACTCATCTTTCAAGGATTAACTTACTTGCCACCTCTATTATAAAGCCTTTTAAATGTCCACAGTCTAATAGTGAGTAGTCATTTTTTGAAGTGCCTTGAGATTTAATATACTTGTGTTATAATCCTACCACATATTGCAGCTCATTATATAAGTAAAGTTCATTATTTACTCAACTGCATTTGCATTCCTCAGATTTGAATCTTACATTATTCCATTTTGTATGGTTAGAAGTGCCTGGAACAAATGCCATTTGTTAAGTCATTATTAAGTGAAAGAGAAAAATGCCTGACACAAATAACTCAACAACTACAATTTTGATAATGTTATTTTCAGTTTTTAGTTATATACTAATAATTCTAGAATTGTAAAATGTATGATAAACTTTTGAACTTAAAAAACCAGGTGTACCGGGCGGGCACGGTGGCTCACGCTTGTAATCCCAGCACTTTGGGAGGCCAAGGCGGGCAGATCACGAGGTCAGGAGATCGAGACCACGGTGAAACCCCGTCTCTACTAAAAATACAAGAAAATTAGCCAGGCGTGGTGGCGGCCTCCAGTAGTCCCAGCTACTCGGAGAGGCTGAGGCAGGAGAATGGCGTGAACCCGGGAGGCGGAGCTTGCAGTGAGCCGAGATTGCGCCACTGCACTCCAGCCTGGGTGACAGAGCAAGACTCCGTCTCAAAAAAAACAAAAAAACAAAAAAACCAAAAAACCAAGTGTACTAATGTCATGATAAATGGAGCAACTGTCTTAGATATGAGCCATTTCATTTAGACATTTAATAATGTCCTATTTCTCTGGCTAAATACATTGAAAGTTATAAGCTGTTCACGTAGAAGGCATGTAATAAATGTATAGGATAACAATATGGGCAATAGTCACCCTCCAGACTCTTAAAAATTACCACCTGGCCGGGTGCCGTGGCTCACACCTGTAATCCTAGTACTTTGGGAAGCCAAGGCGGGCAGATCATGAGGTCAGGAGATCGAGACCATCCTGGCTAACACGGTGAAACCCTGTCTGTATTAAAAATACAAACAAATTAGCCTGTAATCCCAGCTACTCAGGAGGCTGAGGCAGGAGAATTGCTTGAACCTGGGAGGTGGAGGTTGCAGTGAGCTAAGATGGCCACTGCACTCCAGCCTTGGTGACAGAGTGAAACTCAAAAAAAAAAAAAAAAAAAAAAAGTACCACCAACTCTTGGCCCAGATGGCTACACTTGTCCTTTCTGGAGACAAGATGGAATATTGGCTTGAATGAATCTTTAGGTTTTTTCTAAGCTCTAGAGTTCCATAGAAAAGTATTAATTGGGACAGGTGCGGTGGCTCACGCCTGTAATCCCAGCAGTTTGGGAGGCTGAGGTGGGCAGATCACCTGAGTTCAGGAGTTCAAGACCAGCCTGGCTAACATGGTGAAACCCCGTTTCTACTAAAAATACAAAAAATTAGCCAGGCGTGGTGGCATGCACCTGTAATCCCAGGTACTCGGGAGTCTGAGGCAGGAGAATCGCTCGAACCGGGAGGCGGAGGTTGCAGTGAGCCTAGATAGAGCCACTGTACTCCA
Organism: Hylobates moloch; assembly: GCF_009828535.3. Taxonomy (NCBI): domain Eukaryota; kingdom Metazoa; phylum Chordata; class Mammalia; order Primates; family Hylobatidae; genus Hylobates; species Hylobates moloch. Next base: position 66,210,559 of record NW_026652292.1, on the reverse strand, counting down.
GCTTGGGCAACAGGAGCGAAACTCCATCTCTATTAAAAAAAATAAAAATTAAAATTAAAATTAAAAAAAAAGGCCAGGTGTGGTGGCTCACGCCTGTAATCTGAGCACTTTGGGAGGCCAAGGCAGGCGGATCACCTGAAGTCAGGAGATGGAGACCATCCTGGGAAAGATGGTGAAACCTCGTCTCTACTAAAGATACAAAAATTAGCTGGGTGTGGTGGTGCACATCTATAGTCCCAGCTACTCTGGAGGCCGAGGCAGGAGAATCGCTTGAACCTGCGCAGCCGAGGTTGCAGTGAGCTGAGATCGCGACATTGCACTTTAGCTTCCTGGAGACAGAGCGAGACTCCCTCCCTCACCACAAAAAAAAAAAAAAAAAAAAAAAAAATTAATTGGTGAAAACACATCACATTTCCTTTAAATTAGATAAATTACTCATAATGAGAATGGAAATTGTTATTTAAACATTAAAATTTTATTCATTGTTGCACATGTGAAAAAAACAGTAGCTAAACAATATACTTGCATGTCTAACATGCGGCCCACAACATGCTAAAAATGTCTGGCCGTTTTTTTACAAATAAATTAAAAAATACTTGACAATATACTTTGATAAAAAACAAGACTCAATAACTGTATTATTTCCCAAGAATACAGTATACAATACTATACTGCATTCTTGAGAAATGCCAAGATAGTATATATTGAGTGCTCTTTCCACAAAAATAATATGTGGGGTGATACATTTGTTAGCTAGCTAGATTTCATCATTCATTTATACATATGCATCAGAAATTATGTTGTACATGACAAATATGTATATCAATTTAAAACAAATTTGAAAAATGTAGTTGGGGACACAAGACAAAAAGTAAACATATGATTGAATTAGTGTTTCACTTTCAATTTATTTCTTTGATGCTATGAAGACATAGTCAAAAGCTGAGATATATTACCTACATTATATTGTGAATATGTTATATATTGCTGGAGATTGTTAAGGGGAACCAGAGCCAGCTGCTAGTTAAAGGCAGTAAATACAATAATATGTGTTCTGTGGCTGTTAGATGAAATGCCATACCTTTGTCTCTTAGGTCCATTTGGTCTAAAGTAAGGTTCAAGTCCAGTGTTTCCTTATTGATTTTCTGTTTGGATGATCTATCTATTGTTGAAAGTAAGGTATTAAAGGCCACTACTATAACTGTATTCCTGTCTATCTATCCTTTCAGATCTTTTAATATTTGCTTTATATATTGAGGTGCTCCAATGTTGGGTGCATGTATACTTACAATTGTTACATATCCCTGATGAATTGACCCCTTTATCATTATATAATGTGTTTGTCTCTTTTTATAGTTTTAGACTTCAAGTATATTCTGTCTGATGTAAGTGTAGCTACCCTAGATTTCTTTTAGTTTCCATTTGCATGGATTTTTTTATCCCTTCACTTTCAGTCTATGTATGTTCCTCAAGCTGAGGTGGGTCTCTTGAAGCAGCATATAATTGGGTCTTGTTTTATCCATTCAGCCACTTTATGTCTTGTGATTGAAAGATTTAATCCACTTACATTTATCTTGATTGTAGTAATCATTTCATAATTATATGTATATCAGAACACCACATTTTATACCTTGAATATGTACAGTTTTGTCAATTATACCTCAATAAAGCTGAAAAATACAATAAGTAAATAAAGCAGTAAAGATATATTTTATTTAGTAACTCTTGTAAACAGAGAAAAGAGACATCAGTATAGAAGGAAGCTCAATTCTGAATACAACAGGAACAAGTAGGAATTTATAGCCAAGGAGCAGGGACTAGAGGGTGGTAGTCAGTAAATGAAAAATTACCGAGAGACTTCAAAGGTAGGATAATCTAACACAATCACATGGAATTTATTCCAGAAATGCAAGGATGATTCAACATAAATAAATAAATAAATCACATCAATAGAATAAAAAATAAATACCATATAATCATCTCAATAGACACAAAAATCATATGAAAAAAGTCAGTATCATTTCATGATAAAAGTGCTCAAGAATTAGGCATAGAAAAAACACTCCTCAACATAATAAATGACATATATAACAAACCCACAGCTAACATCACACTGAGTGGGAAAAATCTGAAAGCCTTTCCTCTAAGAACTGGAACAAGACAAGGATGCCCACTTTGAGTACTTGCATTCAGCATACACTGGAAGTTCTAGCCAGAGCAATTAAGAAAGAGAAAAAAAAAAAAAGTCGTCCACATTGGAAAAGAAAAAATCAAATTGTCCTTCTTTGCAAATAATATGAGCTTACAGATAGAAAAACCTAAAGTTTGCACTACAAAACTCTTAGAATTTATATACTACTGTATCTTACAACAGTAAAATTGCAGGATAAAAAATCAACTTAAAAAATTAGTAGTGTTTCTATTCACCAAAAATGGACTAACTGAATAAGGAATAAAGAAAATAATCCCATTTACAATAGCTACAAAAATGTCTAAAATAGGTAAAAATAAATTTAATCAAGGATACAAAATAACACTGTAACATAAACTACAAAACACTGATGAAAGAAATTGAAGAGAACACAAACAAGTGGAAAGACACACTACTTTCAGTGGAAGAATTAATATTGTTAAAATGACCATACCATCCAAAGCAATCTAAAATTCAATGCAACTCCTGTCAAACTACCAACTACATTTTTCATAGAAATAGAAAAAGAAATAGTTCTAAAATTTGTATGGAACTACAAAAGAACTTGAATAGCTAAAGCAATACTGATCAAAAAGAACAAAGCCAGAGGCATCCCACTACCTGACTTCAAAATATATTAAAAAGCCATAGTCACCAAAAGAGCATGGTATTCGTATAAAAACAGACAATAGAGAATGAAACACAATAGAGAATCTAGAAAAAAGCCATGCATTTAGAGCCAGCTGATTTTTGAAAAAATGCCAATAACGTACATTAAATGGTGCTGGGAAAACTGAATGTCCACATGCACAAGAATGAGACTGGACTCTCCTGTCTTTCACTATATCAAAAAATTAACCCAAAATGGATTAAAACATGAATGTAAGCCCCCAAATTATGAAACTACTAGAAGAAAACTGGGAAAACATTTTAGAATATTAGCCTAGGCAAAGACTTTATGGTGAAGACATCAAAGGCATAGGCAAAAAGAAAAAGAGAGACAGCGAGAGAGAAATGGAACTATATTATACTGAAAACCTTCTCTACAGCAAAGGAAACAATTAACAGAATGAAGAGACAACCTATTGAATGACAGAAAATATTTGAAAATTATTCATCCAACGAAGGACCACTATCCAGAATATACAATAAACTCAAACAACAGCAAAAGAAAATGACAACAAGCAATTCCATTAAAAAGGAATTCTCAAAAGAGGACATACAAATGACCAACATACATGAAAAAATACTCAACAACACTAATAATCAGATGAATGCAAATCAAAACCATAATGAGATATCATCTTATCACAGTTAGAATGGCTATTATCAAAAAGACAAAGAAAATGTTGGCTAAGATGCAGAAAAAGAAAACTCTTAATACACTGTAAGAATATAAATTATTGCAGCCATTATGAAAAACAGTACGGAGGCCTCTCAAAAAACTAAAAATAGAACAACCATGCATTCTGGCAATCCCACAGTAGGTATTTATCCAGAGGAAAGGAAATCAGTATTTTAAAGGAATACCGGCCAGGTGCAGTGGCTCATGCCTGTAATCCCAGCACTTTGGGAAGCTGAAGCAGGTGGATCACCTGAGGTCAGGAGTTAGAGACCAACCTGACCAATATGGTGAAACCCTGTCTGTACTAAAAATACAAAAATTAGCTGGGCGAGGTGGTGTGCGCCTGTAGTCCCAGCTACTCGGGAGGCTGAGACAGGAGAACTGCTTGAACCTGGGAGGTGGGGGTTGCAGTGAGTGAGTGAGATTGTGCCATTGCACTCCAGCCTGGGCAACAGAGCAAGACTCCATCTCAAAAAAACAATAATAATACATAAAGAAATAAAAGGAATATCTATAGCTCCATGTTTATTGCAGCACTATTCACAATAGCTAAGATACGGAATCAACTTAAGTGTTCATCCACAGATGACTGGATAAAGAAAATCTGGTACAGATGCATAGTGGAATACTATTCTACCATAAATAATAATAAAATCCTGTTATTTGTGCAACATGGATGAGCCTAGAGGACAATATATTAAGTGAAATAAGTCACGTACAGAAAGACAAATAAATACCTTATGTTCTCACTCATGTGGTAGACAAAATAATTTTTTCAAGCTCATGGAAATAGAAAGTAGAATTCTAGTTATTAGAGGCTGGTAAGTGTAGGAGGGAAAGGAAGACAGAGAGAGGTTGATTAAGGGATACAAAATTATAGCTAGATAGAGAGAACGAGTTTTTGTGTTTTGCAGTACTGTAGCATGAATATGGTTAGCTACAATTTATTATATACTTTCAAAAAGCTGGAGGAGAGGATTTTGAATGTTCACAACAACGAAGAAATGATGAAGGTTTGAGGTGAAACATATGCTAGTTACTGTGATTTGATTATTATATATTGTATGCACAGATCAAAATATCACTCTATCTCCCATAAATATGTAGAATTATTACTTGTCAACTAAAAAGAAAAAGAAAAGCCAGAGGACAATGCTACAGGACTCCTTTAGATGGTTGTTCCCTCTGAAGATAATCAGAGATGAGCATAATGCCTCCAAATTTTAAATGCCAGATCATGATATTTTATGAAGAAAAACAAAAGAAGCAATATATTTAGATAACATTTCACCTTGATTAGTTTTCTATTGTTGTTGTAGCAAATTACCACAAACTTAGCAGCATAAAACAACACAAATTTCTCATCTCAAGTTTTGTGGGTCAGAAGTCTGACCCGGGACTCACTAGGATCACATCAAGGTGTGATGAGGCCTACATTCTTTTCTGGGCATTCTAGGGAGGAACCTATTTATTTGTGTTTTCTAACTTTTTAGAGGCAGGCTTGGCTCATAGTCTACCTTCCTCCATCTTGAAAGCCAGAATTAATAATTGGAGTCTCACGTTACCTTAGTCTGATTTACTTTGACCATCACATCTTTTTCTCTGATTCTTCTCCTTGCCTCTCTTTATCACTTTTGAGAACCTGGTAATTATGTTGAGGACACTCAGATAATCCAGCTGATGAGCTGCTTTAATTATCTTTTGCCTTGTAATATAACATATTCTCAGACTCTTAGCATTAGGATTTGTACATCTTTTCAGGCCATTATTCTGCCTACCACCCAACAATTGGCACAGAATCTAAATGCATATAAACATACACAAAATATAATATGTAAAATTTAGAAATTATTCTTATAAGGAAAATGAACAAGACTTACATGTTTTCCCATAAAGAACTGCATATCTCATTTATTGTATTTCCTTATACACAGAAAAATAACTAAAAATAACTAAAAGATAAGCCATCTCTCAGATCTGACAATCTAATGACAAAAAGCATTTCAGGAGAAAATGATATCTACTTCAAAAATGCAAAATACATTGCCAGGCACGGCGGCTCATGCCTATAATCCCAGCACTTTTGGACACCGAGGCAGGTGGATCAATTGAGGTCAGGAGTTCGAGACCAGCCTGGCCAACATGGCGAAACCCCGTCTCTATTAAAATTACAAAAATTAGCTGGGCATGGTGGCACACACCTGTAATCCCAGCTACTTGGGAGGTTGAGGCAGGAGAATCGCTTGAACCTGGGAGGCAGAGGTTGCAGTGAGCCTGAGCCGAGATAGTGCCACTGCACTCCACTCCAGCCTGGGCAACACAGACTCTGTCTCAAAAAAAAAAAAAAAAAAAAAGGAAAATACAAAAGCTACTATTCAGTTTACGAATGTCTAGCATTTATGTGTTGTACATTCTGTACCTTGTATTGAAATGATTTGATATAATTGTAACATTTAATTACCATAATCTTTTTCATTTTCTGCTTCAACCCTAAATCCAGTCTAAGAAATCCACTAACTGATAGTTCTCATCCTTGAGGAAAGTTATTCTTGGCAATTTTTTTGCACTTTTCACATATGTAGGACCCGCCCTCAGGTTAATCTTACATCAACCTGTCCATAAACTCTTGGGCCCATACCTTGTATTACAGGTAGCAACGTTCTGTGACTTGGTTTGAGCCTTCCAGTAGGCTACTCTCTACTTTGCTTCTATAGTGAAGATCCCTAACACTTCATAGCAAGCACTGCTTCATCTTTGACTGTGGATGACAATGTCTACCTCAATTAAATGAAGTAATTCACTAAAAATGCTGAGGACAAAACATGTTATACAGAAAACATGTGATACGCGATGCTTATATTTAATATTCTTTTCTTCCTATTCTTCTTTGAAATCAGGGTGCACTTGTTATGTCTGGTATTTGACACTCAACTTCCCCTGATCAACTTTATCTTGGACTGGCTCCTACCTTTTGCAGTTCTGAACTGCCTTGGTTGTTAGGGCCCTTGGGAACCCCAACTTTGGCATTCTTTTCTTGCCTCTTATCCCAGCTGGTTTATATTCTCCTCCCTTTCTTCATGGGGCATGGGAGGATTCAGAACTATTTGGAGTTCAGCTGCTTCATAAATTGCATAGCATTTCAATTTATTCAATTTTTTTATGAATAATTTGTGGAGACAAAGGAAAGAAGGGCATTTGTATTACTTAGGGAGCTTAGGAGTGTCTGTGTTGTTGGCGGTTACATTGCATTCAGGGAGAGTCAGCTCTGCTCTGGTATGTCTGCCAGATCTGGACAAAAGATGCCTGTCATTCCCATCCAGACAAAAGAACATCAATATCAACAATACGTGCAGATTTGGAGTTATCTGAAGCCAGGGCATTCTGTCTTTTCAGCCAAGTTTGAGGCGAACAGAGGGTGTCTCCTATGCCAAACATGTGGGACACACAAACATTCTTTACAAGTCCCATCTCCAACCTGCTGCAATCTGCCCTCAGTCTGAACTTTAGACCAGAGCTATGCAGAAGAGTTCCTGTGCAAGCTCCTGTTACACTTCTTGGCATCATCATCCAAACACTGAGCATAGAGCAGTGGGCAATGTTCAGGGGCTTTTTCTGGGTTCCAAAGGGAAAGGTTTATGGTTAGGAGCACTTGATTCTCTCAAATCCGGATCTTGCCAATTAAACAGAGGAGTGACCTCTGGAAAACTCCATGCCCCAGTTTCCTCCTCTGAAAAACAAAATTTTGGGGGTTGCTCCTTTTAGGGTTGTTGTGAGGAATAAGTTACGTAAGTCACGCAAAATGCCTAGGACAGTTCCCAGCACATAGCGGGAGCCTCCTATATGGGAGCTGCCACTCCTTCTTACTCAGTGAAAACCTTTGTGATCCTACTTGAAAGAATCCAGAGTTCCTTTGTGCAGACAAAATGGGTGGGAGTAAAGGGAGCTGCACAGTGTTTCTGGGGACCTCATTCTCCCTATGCTAGTTTCTTTCTCCAAATTACTACTTAGGCCTCAGTACTCTTTCCTCACATGACCCCAAGAAATTACCTGAAATTCATTTGCACTATCATGAAATGATTACTAGAAACTTTAACCAGACCTCTACAAAGTTTAGTTAAAGGGAAAAAATATTCTAATGAGAAATTCATGCATTCATTCATTTAAACATTCATCAAACCTGTCTTAACACCAACCCATAACCAGGCACCCTACTAGGTTCTCCTTGATGCAGGAAAGATTAAGGCAAGTTCTTTTTAAGGTTCATGGGGATCTCAAACCTATAACCAGAAATCTGTTTTAAGATGACTGCTACAATGACTTGTTCATAAAAAGCTTTAATTGTATAGAGACAGGAGGGCCTTCTTTTACTTCCAGGGAAAGAAAAAAAATTGATTTGAAGGGGAAAATTTATATATTCGAAGGAATATGAAATCAAATCATGTAGGTGGCCACTTACTTGCCTATGTGTTGTGCTTATGACTTCTGTTTATGTTAAGATTGACTTTCGGTCTCTTGTAGCTGGTAGGAGCACCAATACACATTATCCTCAAAATAGGTACAATCAGTTGCAATGATTGCTCAAGAATTGGGATATGTTTGAGATATAAAATGTGTTTTAAATTTGTAATTTAATAAATATTCCATAAGTGACGTCCTTGCATCTTTTGAATGTAATTGTGATATTGGTATTATCATTTCCATTTTACAGATCAAGATTCTGCTGTTAACTTTGTATCCAAGGATCTATAGCCGAGAAATTTGGAGCTGAGTTTCAAACGTAAGTATTCTGGGTCCAAATTTTCTGCCCTTTCCCTTAAAACAACTGAATTTTATTTTATCAGGAAACAGAAATACAGAATTCAGGAGTCATTAAATATTATAAAATCTAACACTCTAAGTTAATATACAAGGAGACAGAGTTTCAATGACAAATGTCATACATAAAACTGCTTTGTATCAGAGGCAGAAAGAGAGCTCGCTTTTCCTATAGTTTCTGTAACACAGAGCTGTCCAGCTCATTCTATGTATGAAATTGATATATAATCAAGACAGATTTCCCATCCCATAAATTTTATGCCACTTGATTGTGTCTTTGTTATTTGTTAGCAGCAGTTTATGTAAGAGAATATTCTGGAGCCAATTCAAATCTGCCATTAATTATTTCACTGAATATTAAGAAAATTGAGATTATAGTATTTAGCTAGGAGATATGAACATGTTTTTTTTTCTTGTTGTCTAAATCATAAATACCCTCATTTAATCATCTGCATTTAAAAGGGGGATTTGGACTAGAAAGTATAATTGGAAGCCTGTGGCCCAGGAGAGCTTAGCCTATTTATTAAAAGTATCACTGCGTATTCAGAGTTATAAAACGGAGTTCTAAGGAGGCCTAATATTCTGCAGCTGTGAGTGGAAGGGCAAAAGGTGAATTGTATTTTTTAAGCCTGTCACTTTGAAAACTCCCTGCTTCAAAACTCAATGCATTTCCAGGATTGTCGACTTCACAGCAGCAGTGAAGCGGGAGATGCAAAGGCATCTTTGGAAGCAGCTACACGCAGAAGTGCTTAATATCTCCCCGGGCTTGTGGGAACCTGTTTATCTGGCAGGTATTTCCAAGCACTCTCTGTTCTTTGGACAATGGAGTTGGCAATCTGGAGACTGTTAACTTCATAATAGAGAGGCTTTAGGGAGAGAAGCTTCCATTTAAATTCATTTAAATGGAGAAGTATTAGATAACTTCAATGAAAAAATGTTAACATAGTTATTAAATATATTCAGGTTGCATTCTGATCTCATTCTCTGAACAATTGAACCCCTTTTCACTGGGCATTATGCTGCAATTTTACGGTAGGTTAAATGATACCAAGTACATTGAAGTTATTCTTAAAATGCCTCTCAGTATTTCTTATATAGTACTGAACAGTTCATCAATGAATAAAATCTCTATTTTCCAGCCATTTTTGAAATAGCACATGGCACATAACTGAAAAAGCCCACGTGGCTAACCTATATTCTGGGTACCATTGCATCACAATTGAATTCTGTTGTGATTTTAGTCAAAGCCCTTAACTTCATAAATATATCACAAAAAGCCCGTATCAAGGCCATTGGTCATTACTGCTTGCAAGAAATAGAAACACATGTGAAGTAGGAAAAAAAAGGCTTGTTTAGTGAAAATAGAGAAGACAATCACAAGACAAAATTATTTTATAGTTAGCTGGGCTTCGTGGAGATTGATTCAATTGAGGATTTAAAGGTCAGAAAATGAAATCATTTATGAATTAAGATGCTTATAACCACACAGAAATTATATGCCCAAGTACTATGGCTAGAATAAATGAGGATATTTTTTATCTAACATACCAAAAAATTTAATGATACTTCAGTTGTATATATGTTAATTCAAAACTTAACACAATCACCAGAGACCAAGTCTTTTTTCCTGTTTCAGTCTACTATCTTCAGTGTGCTGGCTGTGGCCCTTTGGTTTATCACCTCCTGGTTACAAGATGGCTGCTGCAGCACCAGAACACTATGTCTTTACTTAGCACCATCCAAGGGTAAAAAATGCATTTTTTTTCTTATCTCTCTTTTTAACCAGAAGGGAACCATTCCCAGAAGTCCTCCATAGGTCATAAACCCACTCTTTAGCTATAAGGGAAGCTGAAGAAGTATGTGTCTGGCATCATTAGCCTATATAATAAGAAATTCCTCTGCCAGAATGGGGAAATATTTGGGAGATATATACTTGGAAAATCACGAGCAAAGTCAGCCATTGCTTTTCCCTTTTTCAGAGCCCAAATTGATATTATCTGTTGTTCTTTCTGTTTCCACTAACTTTTGATCAGTTTGTTGTGCTTACTGAGCCTGTGGCTGTAAAATGTGTATCTGCCCTAGATCCTTCATGAACTACCCAGACCTAACATTTGTCTCATTAAAATTGGTTGAGGAGGGAGTAAAGGATGGTGTCACGTAGTCCACTTTGAATTCAGCAGGAGTTGTGGATGCTAAACATGTCTAGAATTCTATGAATGTATTTTCCCAAGACACACAGATGCACTTTCTCTTCTAGTTTGCTGGTGTTTTTATAGTATATGATTCTGGCTCTCAACTACTTCATTTGCTTGTTTATTAAATTCAGCATCAGTCAGTCAAAATAACCCTTATCCTACTAACCAAATATCCTTTTATTTCTAGGTATAAATACCTTTAAATTTGTAAATAAATAATGAATATAAGTGTATTTTATAGTTAAAAAAGCTACAATTATAAATTATTTTAATTGCAAAATTAAAATACCTAATTCAATCATCCTAAAAATGTTCTACAATAAAATACAAGCTCTAATATATATTTTTATAATATATGATATGGTAGCACAAGATATAGAAGATATGCTGCTTCTGCATTATTTAAAATATAGAGGTTAGTTATTAATGAGCAAGCACCAATGTCTATTATATTTATTGGTCATCGTCTAATAATTCAGCCTGATCTGCATTGGTAATATACTAAAAAAGTAACCACAGTTATGGACTCTTTATATTGCATACTTAGAGTTGTATTTCAAGACCCTAAGGAGAAATATATTAATTTATTCCTGTTTGAAGTCTCTGAATACCTCTGTGATTCATTGTTAAATTTAAATAGCTTCACTCCAATGTGGTTGTCATCATCTACACCTCACCTTTATAGAAACCATGACCCCTCTAATAAGAATTCTTAGAGAATATAATCAGTGGAACTGTGAAATTAAAATTCTGAAATCTATTAAAGTCTCTTCTTAGATGAAGTCAGTAAACACCTCAATATCTAGAACTGTGTCCTATTTGTACCTCCAGAATCTAGCACATTACATTCAATTTTTATTGTTGAAATGAACCAAAACAGTCTATGATTTATACATTAAATCTGCAACTAAGGACCTCTGCCAAGATCCAGTGCTAGTCTGTGTTTGGGATACAAATAATAAAATAATGTTTCTGCTCTCAATGATATTTCAACTTGGGTGAAATGATGCATTATGGAAGAATAAAAATATGGCAACATATTAAGGCTGTCTGTGAGAAGAACCAAACTTATGACACGTAAACACTAAGAATTGAAGATAAATTATTTCTTGTTTTCTGAAGGACCTGGACAGATATAAGAATTCAGTTTGTCTCTTTTCTAGGCCAAAGGAAATTGTAGTGGGAAATTCCAAAGGTAGCCTAGTTATGCAAAGTCACAGGAAAAAGAAATAATAGCAGAAGTAGGTATTATAATTTTGAACTTCCCTTTTATTCCTATATCTATCTTCTATCTATCCATCCATTCATCTACTCTTAGTTATCATCCTTTATATCTAACTATGATCTATGTATCTACTTTATCTATTATCTATCAGTTTATTTAACTTTCTATTCTTTAATTATTTATTATTGACTATTTGGTGATTTAATGACTATAATAAGCCTTGACACCAGAAAAATACACATATTTGCTCATACGAAACTTGCTTTGGCCGGGCGCGATGGCTCACACTTGTAATCCCAGCACTTTGGGAGGCCGAGGCGGGCGGATCACGAGGTCAGGAGATCGAGACCACGGTGAAACCCCGTGGCCTGTGAATCTAGCCATCCTTTGAAGGCAAAGCTTCCCTAGTTTTTAAGAGTATAAAACGCTGATTCTGGTTCATGTTTACGTTGTGGTTTTTGACGCTGTTTGATTTAGATCATTTAGATCTTTGGAAAATGAAACTAAAAGAGTTTTGCTTAATGTACTTGAGAAAATTTACTCAATCCTATTTTCTCCCGATGCTTTCCCAAATCTTTTACATTGATCTTAATTGGCAGTCCCATTTCCTTGTGTTGATGTATGTGGATGCAGAGCACCTTATGTAGTTTATTTTATAGGATAGCTACTTTTGCATAAGTGTGTCTTCCCCATTACATTCTTACAACTTGGAGGATAAGGACTACACACATTCATCTACCCATACACACAGTGAAACACATGTGTAGCTTAAATAAAATAGATATTCTCCAAGGATTTCTCCAACTATAATAATTGATTGGGCTTCAAAAACTCAAGGTTGAATTTCAGCTTCTAACTTGATGAGAATGGCTGTCTTAATTCTTTCATTTTTTGTTAATTTTACTTCCAGGAAGTCAGGGCTGTGATTTGAGGCTTTTTCTCTAAGCTTCTGTGATGGAGATGAATTAATTAAAGTGGGGCCATAATGTCATTTTGAGCAACACTAAAACTGAGTCATCAGAATTAGGAAGTATCAGAAGTCAAGATCAATTTTCAAGAACAGGAGCATAAAATTCGAACTCAATCTGTGCTAACATTAAGAGACTTAGAAGCTCATTCAGACTGATAACTAACGAATAATATAGCTTTCATTTGTTGGAGACTTTATGTGAGCCAGCCAGTTATACATGTTATTTATAATCCCCACAGTAACACTGCAAGGTAGTTATTATCAACTCCATTTTGCAGTTGAGGAAATTGAGGCTAAGAAATATGCCATTTAACTTTTGCTGCATAACAAACTACCCCAAAAGTTAATGGTTTAAAACAATATACATCATTTGCGTCTCAGCATTTTGAGGTCCCAGTGAGTAGCTCTTCTGGTCTGGATTAGTTCAGCTATCTGCAGTCTGCTAACATATCTGGTGCTAGATGATCTACAATGACTTCACCCACTTAGTAAATGTAGTTGATGGTAAGTTTTGTTCATGTACCCTCAACTGTCCTCCAAGAGACTGGTGTGAAAAGCTGCCTTGAGCTCAGTCATGTCATGGACTCACGTTTTCAAGCATAGCAAGAGAGGAAAAGCCCCAATGATTGAGCATTTTTTCAAATATATGCTTGTGTTAAATTTTCTAATTTAAAAATTTTCCATTTTAAAATTTCTAACTTCTAATTGACCAAACAATTCAGATGACCATTCCCAGATTTGAGAAGTAGAGAAATAGAGCCATGTCAAGGGAGGAGGAATGGCTCAGTTGCATTTCAAAGGGGTGTGCATATGATGACCAGAAAATTATTGTGATTAATTTTGAAAAAAAAATGAAGTCTACCAAAAAAGTAACTCAACTAATGATACAGAGCTCATACTAAAGCACAAAAGAGCTTGACGTAAAAACATGATAGTTAGTATTCTATATTTTATGAGACTGACTCACACACATCAAAAAAAAAAAAAACACACACACACACACACACAAACAAACAAAAAGAAACCAAAAAAGCACCTAGCTAAGGGCACAGTTGTAATTCATCCTACAGAGTGCATTTTTTTTTATATTTTCTGTTCCCAGCAGGGCTTCTTCTTTCACCACACCAGTGTTTGTGTCTCCCTGGATCAAATGAGAATGTCTATGTCTAGATCCCTTATTGGAGAAATCGTCTTTAATGAATATCTCATCTGGAGTGGTATTCAGTAGCAAAAGTCACATGTAAGAGTGGCCCAAACTCAAGTTTAAGACAATAGGGAGTTAAAGCATCTGTGGCAATATGAAGCATCTGCCCCATCTAAAAGTATCCAAATTAGGAAAAAAAATGCACAACACTCTGTTGCCCAAAGCAAATCTGTCTCAGAGCCAGAAATGGCCAACAACTACCTGTTTGTGGTCTCTGCCATATAAACACCTACCTACTCGTACCTGGAATTAGCAACATTCCAACAAAAACTGTCCCCCCCAGAGTCCTGTCCTTCTACAACTGAGACATGGAGAAGTGGGAATCTTTTCAAAAGAAACCCCAATGAGCTTTTTGGTAATGGTGAGATAACTAGCATATCTGCATCTTCACAGGGTCCTGTCATTTGATGCATCCAGCAGAGGGATTGTCTGTTCAGGAAGTCGCATAGACACTGAGGCTGAGTGAGACATCATTCTTCACCTGCAGATGTGGGTTCAGGTGTCATGAAAACTGCCAGGTAGAGGAAATATACCCCTAGATTCACACACACAAAAGGCCTGGAGGTTCAGTTTGTCAGCCGTCAAAGGGCAATGGAAAGCTGTGTGCTTTTTCTCTAAAACTGTGAGAAAACCAAGAATTTAATACCTCCGTTCCAACTTCAAACCAATCAAACATTGGCAGTTTGGGATTGTTTTATTTTGAGGCTTTAGCTTATCTCCGTGGGATAAAAGCCTTTCCAAACTGGCTTTAACTAAAAATGTCATCAATCCCAGCTGCTCACTGGTTAGCAAAAAGAGTGGTAACAGAAGGTCCCTTTTGATAGTCCCCTTCCATAATATCATTATCCAAATTTGCATGGCAAAGATGTGGGAGCTATTTATATGTTGATTATTACAGTGCTGCAGTTTATATTTTTCCCAGCACAGTTGAAAATTATATTTAGAAAGGCTGACATCATCTTTAAATATATATTATAGCTCTCATTTGATGGAGATGAGATGTTGAAATACATGCCACCTACTCAACGTCTCAGAAAAATGGCATAGATATTTCACACATGGTTATATATAAACGTGTACACTGGCATGGAACTGAACTGGCAGCTATAAGACTTTGAAGGAGTTTTGTGGGCTCTGGTTTTTGCCTTCTCAGTTTGCTCTTTATTTAAAAAGGAGGATGGGCACTGTGATTTGGTTGTAAGAACAGGGCTTCGTAGCCAGAAAGTAGGGGTTCTGAATTCTAGCTCTGCTAGAATAGTAGAATAGTAGCTGTGTGATCCTGAAAAAGGTACTTATCCACTGTAAACATCTATATTTCTCAAGTATAAGATGTCACTATGAGTGCTCACTTGAGAGATATTAGAAGTAAATTGTGCAGCACAGTTAACAGTTAATGAAAAAGAATGATTAGCATTATGAAACATGTTCCCAACAATGGAATGCATGCTTTACATAAATTGTGATGGTTAATTTTGTGTGTCAACTTGATTGGACCATGGGGTGCAAAGATATTTGATCATACAGTATTCTTGGGTGGCTTTGGATGAGATTAATATCAAAATCAGTAGAATGAGGAGAGAAGATTGCCCTCCCTAATGTAGGTAGGCCTCACCCAATCAGTTGAAGATCTAAATTGAACAAAGTGGTTGACCCTCTCCTGAGTAAGATAATTCTTCTTTCTTGGCTGCCTTCGAAATAGGAACATCTGCATTTTTTTCTTGTCTTTGGACTGAACGTTTGCTCTTCTTGGGTTTTATCAGCTTTTGGATAGGAATCATACCATCAGTTCTTCTAGTTCTCAGGGCTTCAGGCTACACCTGGGACTAAATCATGGGCTCTCCCAGAACTCCACTTGCAGACTCACCCTGCAGATCTTGAGACTTGCCAGTCTTCATAATCATGTGAGCCAGTTCTTCATAATAAATCTTTCTCTCTCTCTCTCCCCATACATATAGATAGATAGATAGATAGATAGATAGATAGATAGATAGATAGATATAAAGATATAGATAGATTAGATAGATAGATATGTGTCTGTGTGTGTATATATATGTATATGTAGGTATAAATGTACAGTATATATATCATATGTTTATTTGTTCTGTTTATTTGGAGAACTCTGACAAATACACAGATTATTCACTTATGTATTTTGTTTCCTAGGATAACTTATTAAGATAGAAAATATTGCTCTAAGTTTCCCTATCCTTATCCTGTTTAACAGATGACGAAATTGAGGCCTCCAGAAGCAAAATAATGTGTTCTGAGGACATAGAGGCATGACCTGGTGGAGGCAGAATTTGAAACGTGGAAATCCGATGTTATATTTTACCCATTTAACTACTTCCTTAACTTGTCTGGAGGTTACAGGTTAGACAAAGTTAACTGCTGTCCCAACCCTGAGAAGATTCTGGAAGCCTGAACTCACAGTGAATCACAACCAACGGCACTGTAAGATACCAGCCCACCTCAGGACAATGTGTAAGGAGCATCTGACTGTAGTGTGGTGGGGTGCAGAGCAAGCCATAAAACCTGCAGGCATAACTCTGTGGAGTGTAGTTGGAACTGGGTAATATTTTGATTTCTCTGGTCCATCAATCTCCACCCGTCTATCTTGAACCTGGAATCTGACTGCTGACTCAGGTTAGATTTGGGCTTGCAATTCTGTGGCACATCTGAGAGACCATGGCCCAGGAGGGATATTCGTAACTCAAATTTAATCAAATATGTTTTAATTCTATAAGAAAGCAAATTTAAAATAGCATTTTCTTTCTTAACTTTTAAGTTTCAGAGTCCACAATTTCACCAACAGGACTTCATGGTTTACAGTGATTAAAAATTAAATTTTTGATATATATGCCAGCTTTCATTATTCAGTGAGAAGAGCCAGATATTAAAGATAAATGTACCTTTTGAAGGATTATAGTACCACCATATTTAATAATGTGAGGCCCCTAAATGACACTTAGGTGTTGTATTTTGCCAAACTTGACTATTATAAAAAAATTCTTTGAAAATCATTTACCCCACAAATGGAAATAAAAATACAGCTGCAAGTGCTAAGAGTAGTGAGATGACATTTTATTTTTTATAAACTAGTTGGCAAAAAATCAAGTTTCATAAGCACATATGCCTGTCCTGAGCTTTTAAGGAGTCAGTTTTATGTTTCATGCCATTCTCTCTTCTTGCCTAGTTAGCAATTTTCAGTTTGAGCCAAGATCAGTTTTTACATGAAGCTCAGAGGTAAAACATTTTATATAACATTTGCATAGACAGAATTGTTTCCACACATTTCTTCCCCACTACCCCCCATGGACTGCATATCATTGTCAAAGTGATTGGTTTGAAACCTCGCTCTCAATGTGTCATGCCGTGGTTCAAGAAAAAGGCTCTATTTCATTAAAACAAAATGTTTCATGCTGGCATCCATGGTCCTCTATAATCTGACCCCACTTTCTTTTGTAGTTATAATGAGAATAATTTCCTTTTTTTTATAAAACAGATTTTTTAAAATCTTTTCTTTTCCCTCTTTCTTTTTGACTCCTATGAAACCTCAAGGAGAGGTTTGAAGCGGACCATAAATAATAATTGCCTTGGCCTCTCTAGTTCAGAGACAATTGAGAATTAAGATATGAGAGCCATGAAGATTCAGATCAAAGACTCAACATCATTACTATTAAGGTCAATTTGAGAACAACATAGCTTGCAATGTCCGTCATGTAGGCCCTTCAAAGATCCTCTCTCCTTTACTCTAATTTGTCCCCACAAACGGTGGAGAATCCCTTGTAGGGGAAGTTCTTATTCCTGGTTAGCTCACCACACCAGCAAGAACAGACAAGAATTTGCCCTCTCAGCAAGAAGCTGACTTGAAAAACTGGGAGAATAGGCTGATTCAGATATACGTCCTTCCTTCTCTCACTCTCTAGTGCAAGAAATCCAGATCAAGCAGGCATAAGTAGAAAGAAGATGGGTATATTTCTCATTAGAGCTCTATATTAATTTTCCATTGCTGCATTACAAATTACCACAAACTTAGGAATATTAAAACCCCTATGAGCTGGCACTTCTATAAGTCAGAAGACTAGAAACAGCATAGTAAAGTTTGTTACTCAGAGTAATAGGCTAGAGTCAAGACTTGGTGCTCATCTGGCACCTTTGTCCCCTTTGTGCACTTTCTTTTTTTCTTTTTTTTTTTTTTTCTTTTTTTTGATACAGAGTTTCACTCTTGTTGCCCAGGTGCACAGTGGCATGATCCCGGCTCACTGCAGCCTCCACCTCCCAGGTTCAAGCAATTATTCTGCCTCAGCCTCCTGAGCAGATGGAATTACAGGCACCTGCCACCATGCCCAGCTAATTTTTTTGTATTTTTAGCAGAGACAGGGTTTCACCATGTTGGCCAGGCTGGTCTCGAACTCCTGACCTTAGGTGATCCAACCACCTTGGCCTCCCAAAGTGCTGGGATTACAGGCATGAGCCACCTGGCCCTGTCCCCTTGTTCACCTGCAAGCTCATTGTTGGTGTTGGAAGAATTTAGTTGCTGTAGTTGTAGGACTGATATCACTGATTTCTTGTTGGCCGCTACACAAGGGCTACTCTCAGTTATAGGAGGCCACGCTCACTCCTTGTCCCATGACCTTCCTTACTTTCAAGTTAGCAAAAATTCATCAAATGGGTCTTGTGCTTCAACTCTCTAATTTCTGTCTCTGACCTCTACACCCAGATTTTTTTTAATTGGCCTTTTACATAAGAACTGTTTTAAATTTATAGTATCATTGTGAATACAGAATAACCCGGTTCCCTATTATTGATATCTTTCATTAGTATGGTATATTTGTCACAAATAAAGAACCAGTGCTGACATATTGTTATTAACTAAACTCCCTATTTAACCAGAATTCTTGGTTTTTTTTTCTAATGTATTTTTTTCCGTTGCAGAATTCATCCATTATGCCACACCGTATTTAGTAAGCATGGATTTTAGTCTCCTCTTGGTCATAACAATTTCTTAGATTTGCCTACTTTTGATGACCTTGACAGTTTTGAGAACTACTAATTGAGTATTTTGTAGAACGTCCCGCAATTGAGGCTTGTCTAATGTTTTTATCATGATGAGACTGGTGCAATGTGTTTGTAGATGGAAGACCATAGGTAAAGAGCAATCCTTAACACATTTTATCAGGTATACATACTATCAACGTGACTTATTACCACGGATGTTAAACTTGGCCATTTGGCTTGAGGTAGTGTTTATTTGTACTTACTTTTTCATTCTCCTATTTCAATACTATATTATTGAAAAGTAAGTTACAAAATATGGTCCACACGTAGAGATGGAAAGTTAGACTTTACCTCTTTCATGGTAGAGTATGTACATAAACAATTGAAATTCTTATGCATGGAATATTTGTCTCTTCTCTCTCATTTATTTACTCATTCATTTATATTTTAGGGACTCATAGATATTTAGTTAACAGTTTGGGTTATGGTCCAATGTTTATTTATCTATTTCATATATCAAATTGTTTCAGCTTTAGCCACTGGGAGCCCTTTCAGTTGGTCCCTGTGTGTATATATATGTATATGTAGGTATAAATGTACAGTATATATGTTTCTTATTTGTTCTGTTTCTTTGGAGAACCCCAATCATCCCATTATCATTATTTTTTTTTAGCACTTCCTTACTTTCTGACACTACAAGTTGCTCCAGGCTCACTGTTTATTTCCTACCCATGTTAGCACTAGCTAGGACTTCCAGTATATTGTTGAATAGGGGTGGTAAAAAAGGACATCCTTGCCTGGTTCCTGATATTAAGGGGAAAGCATTTAGTTTATCATCATTAAGTATGATGTTACTTGTAGGTTTTCGTAGATATTCTTTATCAAGTAGAGGATTTTCATCTCTTATGAGCTAAACTTTGTCCCAGCTAAACAAATCTACACATTGAAGCCCTGACCTTCAGTACCTCAGAATGTGACTATATTTGGAAGTTGAGCCTTTATAGAGGTAATTACGTTAAAATGAGTTCATTCAAATGATTTCTAATCCTATCTCACTAGTATACTTATAAAAACAAAATTTGGTAACACAAGAGACACCAAAGGTACACGTGCACAGAGAAAAGACCATATGAGGATACAGTGAAAAAGTGACCATTTGCAAACTAAGGAGAAAGGCTTTAGAAGAACCAATTCTGGCCGGGTGCAGTGGCTCACACCTGTAATCCCAGCACTTTGGGAGACCGAGGCAGGTGGATCACGAGGTCAGGAGATCAAAACTATCCTAGCTAACACAGTGAAACCCTGTCTCTACTGAAAATACAAAAAATTAGCCGGGTGTGGTGGTGGGCACCTATAGTCCCAGCTACTCGGGAGGCTGAGGCAGGAGAATGGCATGAACCCGGGAGGCGGAGCTTGCAGTGAGAGGAGATCAGGCCGCTGCACTCCAGCCTGGGCGACAGAGTGAGACTCCGTCTCAAAAAACAAAAACAGCAACAACAAAAGAAACCAATTCTGCTGACACCTTGATTTTGGACTTCCAACCTCAGATAGAAATGAAGAACATATTATTAAACACTGTAGAAAAGGTCATATTTATTATAAAGTAGCAGATAACTGGGGTGAATTGTGTTCTAGTATTTTTTCAGAGGATAGAACTCGTGAATGATGACCCTGGATATTTAACTGAACCTGTTTCTAAGCAAAGTGTTGAAAATGCAGCCTGGCATCTCCTTGCCTCTTCTCATAAAGTGCAAAAGGGTAGACAGAAATGGAAGAAGTCATTGTTTAGCAAAAAAGGAACTAGAACTTGAAGATCTGGAAATTTTTCAGCCTATCCGTATTTCAAAAGATGAGAAAGTATTTTCTGGAGAGCACATGAGGAGTGTATCTAGAAAATCATGTGATAATATATCAAGGGTGTGATTTATGTATCTAATCAGCCATCTCAACAGAAGCCAAGAATAGTGATTTGAGTGTTACCATCAGAAACACTTCCAGCTTGGACTAACAGGATCAGGAATGGACAAAAGTGAAGAATGGCTTTCAGACTCTGTGATTTTACATTATAGAAAAATAGAGTTAATTGGTTCTGAATATGTGTTATCCTTCAAGAAAGTGGAAGAATGGCCATGAATATAATTCTCCCATTGGCAAGGCTGATACTCTCACCACAGGTCTGATGGATGAGGCTGTCTCCTCCTCAGTTTCAGACGGTGGTGCTACCTTTTGGATGTTCTTAGAAAAGTGGGCCAGGCTGCTGCTACAACAGGGTCCCAGTAGTAGGGCAGCCACCCAGGGCCTTAAGGATTAGGCTCCTGCCTTGGGCCTCAAGGACAGCACTGCTGCCTCAGTGTACCTGGAAGGAGAGATTTTAGGCCTCCAGAAATAATACTCTGGCTCAGTGTTTGTGCCCTGGATCCAGTGGAGTATTGTTCCTGGAGGTGTAAAACCTGAAAATCTGAAATTTGCTCTGCTAGGTTTTGGGATTGCCTGTGACCCATTACTGCCTTCTTCTTTTCGGTTTCTCCTTTGCATTAGTTTGTTTTCACGCTGCTGATAAAGACATGCCCAAGACTGGGTAATTTATAAAGTAAAAGAGGTTTAATGGAGTCACAGTTCCACGTGGCTGGAGAGGTCTCACAATCATGGTGGAAGGTGAAAGGTACATCTTACATGGTGGCAGACAAAAGCGAATGAGAGCCAAGGAAAAGAGGAAACCCCTTATAAAACCATCAGCTCTTATGAGACTCATTCACTACCATGAGAACATTATGGGGAAACCACCACCATGATTCAATTATCTCCCACAGGGTCCCTCCCACAGCACATAGGAATTATGAGATTTACATTTCAAGACGAGATTTTGGTGGGGTCACAGCCACACCATATTATCCTTTTTGGGAAGGGGCATGTCTATCCTATACCTGTCTCACCATTGTATTTTGGGAGCACATAACTTGTCTCATTTCACAACTAAAGAGGAATTTTGACTCATGATAAGTTATACCTCAAATCTCAGCCACACTTGAGTTAGATGGTATTTAGATAAAATTTTGAATTTATAGTTGGTGCTGAAATTGATTAATACTTTTAGGCTGTCAGGATATATTGAATGTATTTTTTTTTGTTTACATCAGAAGGACATGAATTTGGAGGGTACAGAATGTTATAGACTAAGCCATGCTCCCTAAAATTGTTATGTTGAAGTCCCAACCCCCAGTACTCACAATGTGATCATATTTGGAGACAAATCATTTAAACAGGTGATTAAGTTAAAGGTCTGTTAGTGTGGGGCCCTAATCCAATATAACTGGTGTCATTTTAAGAAGAGAAAGAGCCACCATAGATGCGCATGCATGAAGCAAAGGTCATGTGAAAACACAGCAGAAGAAAGTTGCCATCTGCAAGCCAAGCAGACAGGCCTTGAAAGCAGCAAATCTGCTGACATCTTGATCTTAGATTTCTAACCTCCAGAACTCTGAGAAAATAGATTTCTGTTGTGTAAGTCATTCAGTCTGTGGTAATTTGTTATGATAGCTCTTTCAAACTAATATATCAATTTTGCAGGCTAGGCCGCCTTCTCATCTTCAGCAGACCCATTTGCTACCCAGGGTCTCAGGGGTGAGGTTGCCACTTAGGGTCTCAGAGTGTATTGGCGTAATTCTTTTTTATCTTTCTTAAAGGCATTAGAGAACTAACCAATGAACCTATATGAGCCTAATACTTTCTGTTTTGCAAAACTATGAATTATGAATTCAGTGTATTAAATGTAGATAATAGGCCAATATAGATTATCTGTTTCTCTTTGTGTGAGTTTTGGTTCATTGTGTTTTTTTTTAAAAGAATTTATCCATTTTACTGAGGTTATCAAATTCATAGGTATAGGTTTTATTAAATTTTATTTATTTATTTATTTTTAGAGAGATGATCTTACTCTGTCCACCCAGGCTGGAATACAGTAGTGTGATCATAGCTTATTATAACCTTGACCTCCTGGTCTCAAGTGATGCTCCTGTCTCAGCCTTCTGAGTAGCTATAACTACAGGTGTGCAACACCATGCCTGGCTAATTTTTGAATTTTCTGTAGAGATGGAGCCTCAGTATGTTGCCCCAGCTGGTCTTGAATTTCCAGCCTCAAACTATCCTCTCTCCTTGGCCTCCCAACTTACTGGGATTACAAATGGTAAAACACCTTGCCAGGCCTACAATATTTCTTTATTATTCTTTTAATACCCTTGGAATTAGTAAAGATGACCTCTCTTTAATTTCTGATGTTAATAATTTGTGGCTTTGTCTTTTAATTGTTGTTTGTATTTTCATTAACCCAGCTTTCGGTTTGTTTTTTTTCATTTTTCTCTATTATTTTCCTGTTTTTAATTTCATTGATTTCTGCTCTAATTTTTATTATTTTTAATTATACTATTTTTGTTTTATATTGTTTTCCCTTTTTGTAGTTTCCTATAATGTAAACTTAGATTAGTTATGTTAGATCTTTATTCATTTCTAATATATGCAGATAATTCTATAGATTTCCTTCAAACCATTGTTTTCATTGGTTGCTACAAGTTTTGGTAAGTTGTTTTTAAATTTCCATTTAGTTAAAAATACGTTTTTATTTCACTTGAGACTTCTTTGATTCATGCTATTAGGAGTAACTTTTAAAATTTGCAAATGTTTAAGTATGTTTTACTTATCTTTTTGTTACTACTTTTCTGTACAATTACTTGAGGTCTGAGAACATACTCATTTTTTGTATGTCTTTGAATATATTTTGATTTTTTTTTAGCTACAATGTAGTGTAATTTGGTAAATATTTCCTGTGAGCTTGAGAAGAATGTGTCTTCTTCTGTTGCTGATAGAGTATTATATAAATGTCAACTAAATCAAGTATATTTTGATGTTTGATTTTTAATTTGATTGTCAGTTTTGTTATTTATTTTTGGAGAATTTACCTCTTTATCACATAGTGCCTATTTTATTCCTGAAAGTACTCTTGATCTACTTTGTCTGAAATTGGAATATTTACTGCAACTTTCTTTATTGTTAACATGCTATATTTTTATATATTTTTCGTCTCTTTACTTTTGAACTTACAATTTTTTAATAGACAATATATAGTTAATTGTTTATTTGTTTGGTTTTATTTGCTCTGACAAAATCTGTCTTTTAATTAATGTGTTCAGATCAATCATATTTAAAATGATTATTGATATATTAGGATTAATATCAACCATGTTTGTAAATGTTTTATATTCATTGCTAATGACTTCCTTTTTGCCTCTTCAGTTTTTAGTTCAGCATTTTATCTGATTTCCCACTTTTGGCATATAATTTATACTTCTTTAAAACTAGTTTTTGGTTGCTGCCCTAGAGTTTACTCTCTCTATATATGTATCTTTTTTTTTTTTTTTTCTCTGTTGCCCAGGTTGGAGTGCAGTGGCACAATCTCAGCTCACTGCAACCTCTGCCTCCCAGGTTTAAGACATTCTCCTGCCTCAGCCTACCGAATAGTTGGGATTACAGGCACTCGCCACCATTACTGGCTAATTTTTGTATTTTTAGTAGAGATGGGGTTTCACCATGTTAGCTAGGCTGGTCTTGAATTCCCGGCCTCAGGTGATCCGCCTGCCTCTGCCTCCCAAAGTGCTGGGATTACAGGCATGAGCCACTGCACCCAGCAATAAACATTTTTTTAATAATACAAGTCTAAATTCAAACAACACTTGCTGCTCTAGCATTTACAATAAATATTTTTAATTATATAATTTTTAATAATATTTTTAATAATTACAATATTTTTAATAATATAAGTCTAAATTCAAACAACACTATTCTGCCTTATGTGTAGTGCAAGTGCCACATAACAAAGTATTCCCAACTACTACTTCTCATCTCCATGGTATTGTGCCATTAATTTCATTTTTTTATATGACATGATCAGCTAATACATTGATAGTATCATTACCTTACATAAGTTTCTTTAGATTAATTTAATTTAATTTTTTTCTGATATGGAGTTTTGCTCTTGTTGCCCAGGCTAAAGTGCAGTGGCACGATCTCAGCTCACCGCAACCTCCCGGTCCCAGTTTCAAGTGATTCTCCTGCCTCAGCCTCCCAAGTAGCTGGGATTACAGGTGCCCACCACCACACCCAGCTAATTTTTTTTTTTTGTATTTTTAGTAGAGACGGGGTTTCATCATGTTGCCCAGGCTGGTCTTGAACTCCTGACATCAGGTGATCTGCCTGCCTCGGCCTCCCAAAGTGGTAGGATTACAAGCATGAGCCACCAAGCCCAGTCACTTTAGATTAATTTTAAAATAAAGATAGATAGCTGTTATTATTTTGAGATACGTCCCATCAATAACTAATTTATTGAGAGTTTTTAGCATGAAGAGTTGTTGAATTTTGTCAAAGGCCTTTTCTGCATCTATTGAGATAATCCACAGCCAATATCACACTGAATGGGCAAAAACTGGAAGCATTCCCTTTGAAAACTGACACAAGACAGGGATGCCCTCTCTCACCACTCCTATTCAACATAGTGTTCGAAGTTCTGGCCAGGGCAATTAGGCAGGAGAAGGAAATAAAGGATATTCAATTAGGAAAAGAGGAAGTCAAATTGTCCCTGTTTGCAGATGACATGGTTGTATATCTAGAAAACCCCATTATCTCAGCCCAAAATCTCCTTAAGCTGATAAGCAACTTCAGCAAACTCTCAGGATACAAAATCAATGTACAAAAATCACAAGCATTCTTATACACCAATAACAGACAAACAGAGAGCCAAATCATGAGTGAACTCCCATTCACAATTGCTTCGAAGAGAATAAAATAACTAGGAATCCAACTTACAAGGGACATGAAGGACCTCTTCAAGGAGAACTACAAACCACTGCTCAATGAAAAAAAAGAGAATACAAACAAATGGAAGAACATTCCATGCTCATGGGTAGGAAGAATCAATATTGTGAAAATGGCCATACTGCCCAAGGTAATTTAGATTCAATGCCATCCCCATCAAGCTACCAATGACTTTCTTCACAGAATTGGAAAAAACTACTTTAAAGTTCATATGGAACCAAAAAAGAGCTCGCATCGCCAAGTCAATCCTAAGCCAAAAGAGCAAAGCTGGAGGCATCACGCTACCTGACTTCAAACTATACTACAAGGCTACAGTAGCCAAACAGCATGGTACCAAAACAGAGATATAGATCAATGGAACAGAACAGAGCCCTCAGAAAAAATGCTGCATATCTACAACTATCTGATCTTTGAGAAACCTGACAAAAACAAGCAATGGGGAAAGGATTCCCTATTTAATAAATGGTGCTGGGAAAACTGGCTAGCCATATGTAGAAAGCTGAAACTGGATCCCTTCCATACATCTTATACAAAAATTAATTCAAGATGGATTAAAGACTTACATGTTAGAAGACTTAAACCATGAAAACCCTAGAAGAAAACCTAGGCAATACCATTCAGGACATAGGCATGGGCAAGGACTTCATGTCTAAAATACCAAAAGCCATGGCAACAAAAGCCATAATTGACAAATGGGATCTAATTAAACTAAAGAGCTTCTGCACAGCAAAAGAAACTACTATCAGAGTGAAGAGGCAACCTACAGAATCGGAGAAAATTTTCACAACCTACTCATCTGACAAAGGGCTAATATCCAGAATCTACAATGAACTCAAACAAATTTACAACAAAAAAACAAACAACCCCATCAAAAAGTGGGCAAAGGATATGAACAGACAGTTCTCAAAAGAAGACATTTATGCAGCCAAAGAACACATGCAAAAATGCTCATCATCACCAACCATCAGAGAAGTGCAAATCAAAACCACAATGAGATACCATCTCACACCAGTTAGAATGGCCATCATTAAAAAGTCAGGAAACCACAGGTGCTGGAGAGGATGTGGAGAAATAGGAACACTTTTACACTGTTGGTGGGACTGTAAACTAGTTCAACCATTGTGGAAGTCAGTGTGGCGATTCCTCAGGGACTAGAACTAGAAATACCATTTGACCTAGCCATCCCATTACTGGGTATGTACCCAAAGGATTATAAATCATGCTGCTATAAAGACACATGCACATGTATGTTTATTGCGGCACTATTCACAATAGCAAAGACTTGGAACCAACCCAAATGTCCAACAACAATAGACTGGATTAAGAAAATGTGGCACATATACACCATGGAATACTATGCAGCCATAAAAAATGATGAGTTCATGTCCTTTGTAGGGACATGGATGAAGCTGGAAACCATCATTCTCAGCAAACTATCACAAGGACAAAAAACCAAACACCACATGTTCTCACTCATAGGTGGGAATTGGACAATGAGAACACATGGACACAGGAAGGGGAACATCACACTCCGGGGACTGTTGTGGGTGGGGGGAGGGGAGAGGGATAGCATTAGGAGATATACCTAATGCTAAATGATGAGTTAATGGGTGCAGCACACCAACATGGCACATGTATACATATGTGGCAAATCTGCACATTGTGCACATGTACCCTAAAACTTAAAGTATAATAATAATAAAATTAAAAAAATTAAAAAATAAAGATAAGACATTTTATTTTACCATCAGTTATTCGTTTTTCAATGATCTCCTTTTCCTTATGCAGATTCAAGTTTCTGAGCTCAATATGTTTTCTTCTTCCTAAATACTTTTTTTCAATTATTTCTTATAGGATAAATTTGTTGGTCAAAAATACTCTCAATTATTTGTTTGAAAAGTTTTTATTTTTTCTTTACTT
Source organism: Hylobates moloch (assembly GCF_009828535.3). Taxonomy (NCBI): domain Eukaryota; kingdom Metazoa; phylum Chordata; class Mammalia; order Primates; family Hylobatidae; genus Hylobates; species Hylobates moloch. Next base: position 66,182,835 of record NW_026652292.1, on the reverse strand, counting down.
TTGAAGGGTAAATGTACTTGACATAGAATTCTATGTTGGAGTTTTGATTTTTTTAAATTTCAACATTTCACTCCATTCTTTTTTTGCTTGCGTGGTTCCTGATGAGAAATTTACTGTACTTCTTTTTTCTTTTCTTTTCTTTTTTTTTTTTTTTTTTTTTTTTTTTTTAGGCATGATCTAGGCTCACTGCAACCTCCATCTCCCAGTTTCAAGTGATTCTGCTGCCTCAGCTTCCTGAGTGGCTAGGACTACAGACGTGCACCACCATGTCTGGCTAATTTTTTGTATTTTTAGTAGAGACGGTGTTTCACCATGTTGGCCAAATCCTCATCCTTCCAAACTTCTAGGATTACAGGTGTGAGCCACCACACCTCATCCTTCCAAACTTCTAGGATTACAGGTGTGAGCCACCATGCCCGACCATTTATTGTACTTCTTATCCCTGTGTATCTATAGATAAGATTCACTTCCTCCGTCTGACATCTTTCAATATTTTCTCTTTGTCTTTGTCTTTCTGCTGTTTGAATATAATATACCTAAATGTAGTTGTTGTTTCTGTTAATTTTGCTTAATGTTCTCTGAGGTTCCTGGATTTGTGATTTGGTGTCTGTTATTAATTTGAAAATGTCAGGGCTTTAGTATTTTAAATATTTACTCTGTTCCATTCTTTCCATTTTCTTCTGATATCCCAATTACACATGCACTGTATATTTTGAGACCATAACGCTCGTTCTTGGCTCTTCTGTTTTTGCTTATGTGGGACAGAGAGTTTCTAAGGTGCCAGATGAGTTGGTCTCTGTGTGAGACACCCATGGGGAGCCATGGGCAGCCTCTGAGGAGAAAAGTCTCCTTATTGCCTTCATGTTTTTATGCCCGGAGAGCATAACCGCTCTGCGGCATTCCACAGGTTGTTCTGGAAGATAACACTCCCTTGAAGCAGTAGAGTATAATCAAACATCTTGGCTTCACCTGAAACCCACTCCCATTCATTTCAGTCCCGATAAGTTAGAGATCTTAAGTAGTTCAGACACACGCCTTTACTCAAGGAAATTCACAGAAACCGCCACTACTATACATACTATTGAATGACTCACAAGTTCTCCTTCACTGATGAATCCGTTTCCTCATCCCTTCCTACCCCTCCCATCTGCCCTAAGAACAAAGAGCTTGTAAATCAATAAATTAGGCGGAGCCAAAGAGCTCTGGGCGGTGAGCAAGCCTCCAATGCTCCGGTCCCCTGGACCTGCCTTTTAAACTCTTATCTGTCTCTTCGTAACTCCTTTTTCTCTGCTGGATTCAGGGTACCCGCTGGGTGGTGTGGGACTGGCTTCCCCAACAGCTTATTTGTATTGTTTCTTCTATTTGCATTTTGAGAAGTTTCTATTGGCCTGTATTCAAGATTACTAATTCTTCCCTTGGTCTTACCGAGTCTACTATTGAGCCCATCAATGATATTTTTCATTTCTTTATACTAATTTTGATTACTAACATTTCCTTTTGAATTTTCTCTTAGAATTTTGATCTCTTTGCTTACATTGCCCATTCGCTCTTAATGTTGCCTACTTTTTCAATGGAAGCCTTAATATCATAGTTATTGTAATTTCCTTGTAATAAATCTGCATCGTGTCTGAGTATAACTGTGACACTTGGTTTATTTCTTATGACTATTTTATTGTTATTTGACATGTTTTGTGACTTTTTTGCTGTTGAAAGCTGGGCATATTATATTAAGTACTAGCAACTGAGAAAAATAGGCCTCTAGTATAAGAGTTTGTTAATCTGGCTAAGAGTTTGTATTTGTTTAATGTTTGTTGCATAATAGGGTAATAGAAGCTCAAATCTTTCTAGTATCTGTATTTTTATCTTTCAACTTGACTTTGGTCTTTACTAAGTACTCCTCTTCAGAAAAAGTTTATTTTCTGCAACTCTTTAAGCCATAATCACTTTATTTTTGTGTCTGTGGAAGACTGGTAGTTTACAGATGGGAATGGTCCATGGTTCACACCGTGAATAGCATTGATATAGCAATCTGATCCCAGGCCATTTTTTTTTTTTTTAATTGCTCGTGCTTGGTCTTCTTGTATCACACATTTTTATTTATTGCTATGTAACAAACTACCATTAATTTAGCAGCACAAAACCACACACACACATTTATTATTTTACGATTTCTGTGAGGAATCCGGGCATGCCTTATTTTGGGTCTCCCAAAGTTTTTGGGTCATCAAAGTTTTTATCTGAGTTTGAGGTCTTCTTCCAAACTCACTGTGGTTGTTGGCAGAATCTAGCTCTGTGAAGTTGTAGCCCTGAGACCCTCATTTCCTAGATAACACCTACAGTGCTCTGCTATGTAGCCCTCCCCACTGGCAGTGACAACGTAGAAAATTATTCCCCAAAGCCAGCAAGAAGGAGTCTTTTCCTGCATCTGCTAAGATGGAGTCTTGTATAACATAATACACACACGGGAGTCACATTCCATCATCTTTGTCATATAATGTAACCTAAAAAAATGGCACTGTATTATATTTGCCATATTCTTTGGTTAGAAATAAGTTGTAGGTTCCACCTACACTCAAAAGGAGGAGATAATACAAAATCATAAATACATAGAGATGGGAAATCATTACTGGTGACCTTAGGATCTAAGTGGGCTCACCTCAGAGTCTTCGCATTTGCTTTTCCCCTCCTTTCTTTCAGATCTCTGTTCAAATGTCACATCCTCATAGACTCCTAAATGCACCCTGTTTCCTAACATAGCCATGCCCATCACAGTCACTGCTAGTCTGTTACTCTATTTTATTTTTCTTCAGAGCACTCATCATCCTCTGACATTATAGGATTACTTGTTCAAAATCTGTTTCCTCTTTTAGATGTAAGCTGATTTCAATATGTAAGAAATTAATCTGCTATACAGCACATGTTAAAAAATGTTTGTGGACTGATTCAGAAAAAAAAAAAAAAAATAGTTTGCAGGAATTACCACTAAAGCCTGTCTAATTTGACCCATTCATTTTATCACTAGATTATAACAATGCAAGTTGGTGTTAATGTTTAATCTTGTCTCTGTTGTGAAGCTTCAAGCAGAGACAGATGGTATAGCAGAAATAGTAACAGGCTTAAGACAGGATAGACTGAAATCAAACTCAGGCTGTTACTACCTCTGTGGCCTAAGAGGTTAATTTCTCTGAATTCCAATTAAAAGATCAAAGAAAACAGTGCACTCTTTCTGTCAGGTAGATTTGGGTTTTAGTCATAGATCCACTACATACTAGCGTAACTTTAGAACAGTTTCTTGGGTTTTTAGAGGCATAATGACTTCAACTGTAAGATGGATCATAGTAATAATTTCTCCCACATAGGATGACTGTGAGGTTAAATGGATACCTACATAAGAATCACCTATCCTGGTGATGGAAACATTATTTGTAGTCAGTATAAGTTAGCGTTTATTAATATGAATACTTTAATACATATTGATATAATATACATTACTATATTGTCAACATCAATGAGTTCAATGGCATAAAGTGTGTTAAATAGTATTCATTATCTTCTTACATCTTTCATTTGGAAACAGCATAGAGATAGATATAAGAACAATAGGCCTGGTGCAGTAGCTCTTGCCTATAATCCCAGCAATTTGGGGGTCTGAGACAGAAGGTTTCCTTTAGGCCAAAAGTTTGAGAACAGCCTGGGCAACATAGCAAGACTTAATCTCTACAAAAAATTAAAACATAAGCCAGATGTGGTGATGGGCATCTGTAGTCCCAGCTACTTGGGAGGCTGAGGCAAGAGAATCACTTGAGCCCAGAAGTTCGAGGTTACAGTGAGTTATGATGACACCACTGCACTCCAGACTGGGTGACAGAGCGAGACCCTGTCCCTAAAATAAAAAATTAAAATAATAATAATACTAAAATCTACCATTTATAGAAGAATTTGTTATACGCCTAAACAACTAGATGATTAGCAGATGATAAAGAAACAGGTGTTGACATTCTACATCTAGCTAACTCTTCTGTGGAACTTTGAGAAAAAAACACATAAATTACTATCTATTAGTTTTAAACTATGGGATGTTGCTGTTCAATGAGTATACAGTTTCAGTTGTGCTTACAGTTTACAGTACAGGATAGTACATTAAAGATTGAGAGGGTAGATCTCATGTTACTTTTTTTACTGCAATAAAAATGCATATATATATATATATATACATATATAATTTTTTCTGAGACAGGGTTTTGCTGTGTTGCCCAGCCTGGAGTGCAGTGGCATGATTTTGGCTCACTGCAGCCTCTGCCTCCCAGGTTCAAGCAATTCTCCCACCTCAGCCTCCTGAGTAGCTGGGATTACAGTGGCACACCACCACACCTGGCTAATTTTTGTATTTTTAGTAGAGAAGGGGTTTCACCATGTTGGCTAGGCTGCTCTTGAACTCCTGACCTTAGATGATCCACCTGCCTTGGCCTCCCAAAGTGCTGGGATTATAGGCATAAGCCATCATGCCCACCTGGAAATATTTTTATTATTTTCTAAAAATCTGCTCATAGTATCTCACAAATTATCTGTTCCTATGTAAGGGCAGATCAAACAAAAACTTAAAAGAGTCATTTTTTTTTTTTTACTCCTAAGCCATATAAAATACTCGTAAAATTATGATTATAGAGTACTATTTTATTTTACCTTGATTTATAATTACATAGTGTCTGTGAAATTCTTCATTACTTTTGAAATACTGATTAATTAAACTTTAGTGTTCTGACAAAGAAAGAATGAGAGGGAGCTCTTTTCTGTAAAAACCAAAAGCCAAACCAAAACAAAAACCCAGTTAATATGTGGAGAAAGCTAGATAGATTTCAAAAATAATCATTCAGCCCCCTTAAATAAAGTAATTAATTTAGGCAGTTGTAATCAAAGGATAAAACTCTTAGATGGAAATCAATGATGAACTTTATGATGGAATCATCAGACAGTCTCAACCTGGACCTGTTAATAATCTTAGCCCCACTAAAAGTGGGATAAACAGACATGTGTGAGTTGATGTACCTTACCATTTAAGAACTACTGTTTTAAAAAATATGAAGTTAATCAGGCTTCTAGAAGAAATTTTTGTTCCAAGGGATAACTCACAGGGTGTCTGCAATAAGTCAAGGACATGAAAAAAAAGGAATGGACCCAACCAAGCTTAACAGTAGACTCTGTTCAGATCCTGATATGAACAAACCAACTGTGAAAGCACATTTTGATATACTTTAGAAAATATGAAAATGGTCTGAATATTAAAGGAATATTGAGAATATTGCTAATTATTGTTAGTACAATAGTGTGATTTGAGAGGAAGAAAATTCTTATCTTGAAAATATTCCTTGTGAAGCGCATAGAGTTAAAATGATAAAACATCTGAAATTGGCTTTAAAATATTTCATTGCAGAGGATAAAAGTCAGAAGGGAAAAAGAAACAAATACGACCAAATCCTGATAAATGTGGAGTTCAGTGACATATGGAAATACTTTATATTGGTTTACTCTCACACATGTTCATATATTTTAATTAAAATGAAAAAGAAAACAAAGTAAAACCCACTCTATCTCTAGAATATGGACTTTCCACTATGGTTAAGGTTTCCATATGGTTAAGGTCTCTGTTCTTAGAGACCTTTTACCTGACTAGAGGGCCCATTCACATGCTATCCTCAGTCTGAGTGTAGGATAAGTGTATCATCCTCTTCACAAACTCCTTCTTCCCTAACTTTTTCTTTAGTCTTGTAAATCATAGAGTGAACATCATAGTCTCCCCTTCTTGCATTAGCGTCATCTCAATTTCTGACTATTCTGAGCTGTCATGAGAGCATCGCAATGCACGAACTGAAGTCCTAAGCCCTGGTCCTTGCACACATTCCTGTGCTAAAACATGGATTGTGATAATCGTGAAATAATTTGTTGAAAACCAAGAAAGGAATAACAGTTTTTATTTTTAAAGAGTAAGGCTTTGTCATTACAGGTCAAGGAATTAGGGGAAAAGTAGTCCCAAGGCCTTTATAAGCCCAATATACTTTAGATTGCTAAGGATAATCAAGAGACTAGCTTGCTTATTAATTATAACAATGAAATTAATAACCAGTTTCTTTTCGTTCAGTTTATACTAGGCACTGGGATGAGGAACTTAGAATCATCATATCATTTATTTCCTGCAATAATCCCACAAGATGGTCTTTAAGAATGTTCATATTTCACAATGCTTAATTAACTCATACAAATAGAACAACTACAAAGAGAAGGAGTCAGGATTTTGCCCCAGATCTGATTCCATAGCTCACATTCTGCTTAAAACAAATAGAGAAAATAAATTTGCACCCAAAATGTGAGAACCTCCATTAAGTCCAGAAACATTTTTTAACAAAGGACACTTTTTAAAATTTATTTAATCACTATTCATTCATTGCCTGTTATGTGTCAGGTCTTGTGCCAATATTAGAAGCATAGTGATACATATGAGCTGGTTTCAGCTTTGGGGAGCACAAAATTTAGTTGATGAGACACACAGTTTCATCATCGGAATGCAATATTATAGGTGTTAAAATCAAGATGGATAAAGTGGTTGTTTTTCTGTCTTTCAGTTTGCCTGGGAGTCATACTTAAGAATAAGGGCTAAAATTGGGGTCTAAGAAAGGTGTGAATAAGGAAAACATTAAATAAGTTTACCTAAAAGAGAGTTGGGAGAGACAGTTTAGGGGACAAGTTACTGAGTAAGAAAAATTAGTAAGATGTCAGCAGGGCATAGAGTGGCAGAGGTAAGCAAAAGAATGAAAGGCTCACGGAGGTCACATCCCACAGGACCGAGAAGAGCTAAGGTGTGGATCTGAAGATGGCTGGAGGCCTAATAGGTGTGGCTTTTCCCAGGATACCTTGATATCCTTACTTTTTCTTCAGGCAGACATAGAAAAAGGTGGTCATCATGCAAAAAAAAAAAAAAAAAATTACCAGAATCTTTTTGACCAGTGCCCAATTTTGAGTATGAATTGTGTGATAAACTATTAAAGACAACCTTTCCTTGAAACAATTCTATTTTTTTTTTTCTTTTTCAGTGGGGAGCCAAATATCTATATACTTGGACTATATTTTGATCTTACCATTTTAAGGGAAGTAAAACCCACTACACTGTTTCATAAATGAGTCGTCCCTTCAGAATGCCACCTGAGCCCGTTGGCAAGCACAAAGTCTGCTTGTGATGCCAGCCCTGGCCATCGCAGATAGCGGGGATAATAGTAATTGCTGTTTCCAACCTTTTTGGAAGTTTCCAAGCTGTCTTTGGCATCTGCTCCATTCATGCTCCACTGGCAGCAGGGGAGTAAGGGATTTTGAAGATACTATTAACATTTTTTGCCAATTAGGAAATGCATGATCAAATAATTGCCCTGAACTATTCAACATGGCCCACCTCAGAGAGCTGGATTGAAGCAATGGAAAGCCGCCTGTACTTCACCTTAGAAGTGGAGCTTAATGCATGATACAGTGTTACTCAGTATCCCGGCAAAACAAACTATTCCACTTTCTCCATATATTAATATAACCTGGCATGCCCTACTTCAGTGCCCATAATGATTCTCTTTCCTTCATAAGGGAGACCTGTTCCTTTCATCTTAACCTTTTTAAATGTTATTTGCTCCATCCACACCTGAATTAATTCCCGATTTTAACATTTAACAGTTGAGTGACCTTGGACAAGCCTATTAACTTTTTTTACACCCCAGTTCCCTCTTCTGTAAAATGGAGATGACTATGCCTAACACTTAGAATCCTTGTAAGAATTAAAGAAGATAATGTGCATGAAGCCCTTCGCACATATAAGTGCTTAGTAATTGTCACCTATCATTCTAATATAAATTATAAACTGTTAATAGCCTGTTCTAGTGCCATCATCCTGGTGCAGTCACTCTGATTCTCTGTTCGGAAGTTATCTTCTGCTTACCTTGCGTTCCCATTGTAATGTATCCGCACCCTTCTCATGGAGTGCATCACTTCTTACCTTAGGTTTCAGATCATTACACAAGTTCTGTCTGCCCTGAAACTTTTAGAGGTCAGTGTCCATATTTGGTTTACCTATATATCCTCATTTTCTAGACTGGTGATATATGTAGGGAACTACTTAACAATATTTGTCCCATGAAAATCTGATCCCCTTCACATTTTGAAAGTGATCATCAGATAACTTTTCCATGTAAGTTAGAACATCTCAATGGAGCCACCAGGTGCTCTTCTTCAGATGGTCCTCAGGGTCTCCTGACTGTCCTTCTTGTCTCCAGCCCTGGTGCCTCCACCCACGATATCTACTCAGAGTGATTTTCCTAAGGCACAGAGCTGATGAGGTTACTTCCTTGCTTTGCAATCTAAAATGGCGTTCTATGGTTACTCTAATGCTTAGCATTGCCATAGGCAAAACCTTCATGATTGTCTGGTGTTTATTCTCTCTTTTCTAGCCTTATCCCCTGCCCTTCTATTTTCCTTATGCAATGTGTAGTACCCATACTGGACTGCTTAAAATATTAAAATGTCCTAACTCATTTTTACCCCTCTTCTGTGTACTCTTTCTCTTTGTCTGGAATAAATTCCTTACCACTTTCCACTATCACCTAGTTTACTGAGTCTCATGTGTTAGGATTGGGTTTAAATGTAACCTGTGTTGCCTCACCCAGAAAGCCTTTCCAGTCTACCCCTGCTTTGATTATTTCCCTATCCTCTATGCTGCCTTGGTTCCCCATGTGTCTCTCCACGACAGCAATTAGAGTACATATGATTTATTATCTCACATATTGGTCTCAACTTTCAGTCTATGAAGTCTGTGCACAGAAGCTCATGAGCGTTTTCTTCCTTTCTGTAGATTACCTTTGGAAAGGCCGGAGACCACCAGAGAACCTGCCTTCCTACCTCTCTTCCTCATCTCCACCCATTCCCTGCCTCACATTCAGTTAACACCAAACTGCATGACATTTTCTTCAGGTGCTACTTGATTGATGCTTTCATGCATCTCTGTGCGCTGCTCAACCTTCCTTTGTGACTCTTTTCCACTTTACTTTCCTGATCAATACTTCACTTGTTACACAATCTTACATATTAGAGATTTATCTCTGGAGTTATTTTTTCTAGGAAAATTTTATGAACACTAAATTTGGGTTAGATACCCTTCCCTGTTCTCTGACACATATAACATTTATGACTTCTGTTGCTTTATGAATAGGTTTTTTTTCAACACAAATAAGGTGCTATTGAGATCTTAGACCAGATAATTCTTGTTGTAGGGACCGTACTGTGTGTTATAGTATGTTTAGTAATATTCCTGACCCCTATGCACTAGATGCCAGCAGTGTAAATCCTTGCCCTTGCTGAAAGAAAGAAGAAAGAAGAAAGAAAGAGAGAAAGAGAGAAAGAAAGAAAAAGAAAGAAAGAAAGAAAGAAGGAAAGAAAGAAAGAAAGAAAGAAAGAAAGAAAGAAAGAAAGAAAGAAAGAAAGAAAGAAAAAGAAAGAAAGAGAAACCTCTAGATGTTGCCAAATATCACCATATCACCTACGGGGAAACAATCTCTTGAAACGGGGTCTCACTCTGTCACACAGGCTGGAATGAAGTGGCATGATCTCAGCTCACTGCAACCTCTGCCTCCTGGGCTCAAGCAATCCTCTCATCTCAGCCTCTTGAGTGGCTGGGACTACAGGCACACGCCACCACACCTGGCTAATTTTTGTATATTTTGTAGAGACAGAGTTGTGCCACGTTGCTCAGGCTGGTCTGGAACTCCTGGACTCAAGTAATTTGCCTGCCTCAGCCTCCCACAAGTGCTGAGCCACTGTGCCTGGCCAAAAAAAACCTTTCTCAGTTGAGGAATATTGCTCTAGATAATAAGACTAGATCTTAGAATTCATCTTTCTGTTTATAGTGATGGATGGTTATTTGACCTTGTTCAACAAAGACTACTTATTTTGGTAGCATTATTACTAGTAAAAGGTACATGATTAGAACATAGGAAATGAATTATATTCGTCATTCATGTCTGACTCTTTTATTTATAAGAAGTTTATCTGTGGCCAGGCGCGGTAGCTCACGCTTGTAATCCCAGCACTTTGGGAGGCTGAGGCGGGCGGATCACGAGGTCAGGAGATCGAGACCACAGTGAAACCCTGTCTCTACTAAAAAATACAAAAAATTAGCCAGGCATGGTGGCGGGCACCTGTAGTCCCAGCTACTCGGAGAGGCTGAGGCAGGAGAATGGCGTGAACCCGGGAGGCGGAGCTTGCAGTGAGCCGAGATTGAGATTGCGCCACTGCACTCCAGCCTGGGCGACAGAGCGAGATTCCATCTCAAAAAAAAAAAAAAAAGAAGTTTATCTGTTTATAAACAAAACAAACAAGAAGCTTTTCTATTTGTAACAAATACACAGGGTAATCACCAAACATATTATAACATTACCACTGCAAGTAATAGAGAGTAAAAACTGAGTAAATTAGTAGCCTAAGATCAAACCAAAAATGCCAAAGAGTTGTAGATGTGAACAAGTTATTATTCATTTAATGTTCTTCAGTATTTCATTTTCAGTAACATTAATCGCGTCAACATTCACTACTTTTCAAAAACATTCTAAATTACTCTATGAATTACATGTATTTCCTTTATGGCCTGCTGATAGGGCTCATTCCTTTTCAATTTAACTCAAAACAAGTGAGGTTTATACAATTAAACATACTTTATAAACCTTGTCTGTGTGCCTAACTTTTGCATAAAGGTGTAGGACATTGCCCCTATATTCAGGTGTGTCTGATTTCCAAAGAAAGACTATAATTAGGTGAAAAAAATCTTGTTGGTTGTAGAGGGTTTTCAGTAGATGGAATGAGTTTGAAGAATGAGTAGGAATCTGCAGGTAGAAAAGTAATGGAAATCAGGATACCATTTCCCCAAATGTGGCATCTCAGTATTTGAGGACACAGCAGAAGTAGGAACGTCACTCTCACCCTCCCCTCAATTTTCTCCCCTAAAGCAGGCCATAAAATAATTCTCTAAATTTCTTCTACAGCAGGTCATAAAACCCTCATTCCAGAGGGGTCCTCCTATACCCAGAGTAAAGGAATGTCAGACAGGGATGCCAGTAAGAATCCGGCAGCAACCGGGCCTTGCTAAATTGCCTCAGGTTATTAACATTAAGTCATACTTTATTGTCCTCTAGTAATACTTCTGCACCATTGTCCATAAAAGTTCACACATTTCTCTGTTTCTTTGAGTTTGCAATTTTGAAAGTTCCTTTGTCACATAAAACCTATGTGATATGGTTTGGCTTTGTTTCCCCTCCCAAATCTCATCTTGAAGTGTAATCCTATATGTCAAGAGAGGACCCTATAAGAGGTTATTGGATCATGGGGGCAGTTTCCCCCATGCTGTTCTCATGATACTAAGTGAGTTCTCATGAGATCTGATGGTTTCATAAGTGTCTGGCCTTTCCCCCACTCATTCCTCTCTCCTGCCGCCCTGCGAAGAAGGTCCTTGTTTCCCTTTCACCTTCTGCCATGATTGTAAGTTTCCTGAGGGCCTCCCCAGGCATGCGGAAATGTAAGTCAATGAAACCTCTTTCCTTTATAAATTACCCAGTCTTTGGTATTTATGGTAGTATGAGGACAGACTAATACACTATGTTAAATACATTTGTATTTTTTCTCTTGTTAATCTCTCTTTCATTATAGGATTCTCAGCCATGAACCAAGAAATGGATGAGAAAAAGTATCATTTCTTCTTTTCAAAACAAGGCAGTAGGAAGGTACCACAGGTTAACACCAGAATGCAAATCAATTTTTGCTACCAGAAACTCAACAGTACAAAATATTTAAATTCTGGCTTAAGGTTCTTACTGCTTTGAGACTGGTAAATTACCTTTTTTGTAGACTAGAAGAGGTTCACTATCTATGCTTTAATTAACTTTTTTGTAGGCACAAAGAGCAGTATTTATGGACCTGAGTCACAATATCATCTTAGTAAACTTATTCTATCAGAATTTCTGCTGATTTAACCATAGCATAACATTGAATATGATGAAGGTAAAAATTAAATTAAGAAAAAAAGCCCTTTCCTCTCTATAGTGAAATAGGTCTAAGTCATGCTATTTTCTTACAACTCAATATTTGGATGAGATATATGTGAAAACTATCCAAACTATATACTCCTAACATTTTTGAAAAGCTAAAACTATTCTATAATAAAATGCTTATTTTCTTAAAGATTTCATGAGCAGAAAAAAATGGCCTGAACAAAAGAAGGTCAGCAGGGGAAGATTGTTAGGCAAAGCCAGGCAGTGAACCATTGGAAAGGGATTGAGTTTCCTATATTTTTGCAATTACAGATCTCTAACCTTAGCCCCTCCGTGATCCTTTTCTTACTATTTGCACCCTTGCTCCCACTTCCTCCTATTACTAATTAGCCTGTTTTATGTGAATTTCAGCATGCAATATTTCATATTTAATAACCCTGCATCAGAAGAAATGGGAAGTCAAAGAAGCTGGAATTTATTGCCAGGTGTTCTGGAAAGCACCAGGGGGCATTTATAGGGAACCCACAAAATTCCTCAATACCCTGAGGAGTCCACAACCCACACTTTCAGGAATCCAATAAGTTTCAGCTGAGAATACTATAAATACCACAGAATAAGAGCCATACCCTGACCAAGCTCATTCACTGGATAGTCAGGAGACAGGAAGTTGAAGTTCAGGGGTAGCCATAATTGGCCTTTGCATTTAGCACCTTGTTAACATAAATGGAGTAAGTTCACACCTCTAATCTCTCATTACTAATGTCACCTACTAGAATCTGAACTCAATAAGATGAGGTTGACTTGCTGGCAACGCTGCTTATTTTTCTGAACAGGAGGAAAGGGATTTAAATGTTTCAACTGAGAGACATGGAATCTGACATAGGAGGTATCTTAAGTCTTTAGGGCAGCTTCCAAAGCTAGAGGTTAAAGTCTTAAGGTCACTAAGGTTGTCACTCAGAGTACCCATGATTTCAGTCTCATCTTGTTTTATATATAGCACTTCTTATTCTCTCTTGTGTCAGATCCTAGAGCCAAATTGATTACTGTGATTCATCCAGATAGATTACCCTCCTCTCTCCTTTAGTCAAAACGTACCCATCCTCTCAATACCATTTCCTCCTGTTATCAAAAGTCCACTTCCCCTTACCCCTTCAAAATCCTGTTCAAATTCATCCTCTTTCAAAAAGTCTAAAGAATTTAAATTTTAATTTATTCTTAAAGTCTTCTTTACTTCTTCAAATGCCACTGTTTATTCCTGTCTGTGATTGCTATCTTTATTATCACAAAATTTGACAACTTGTTATATGTGATCTTGTGTCTTAACATTTGTCATTTATTTTTCCTTAGCAAAATATCAAGCTTTTTGCAGACAACTATCTCAAACTTCTCTATTCTAACAGTGCCTAAGACAGTGCTAGTGTTAGTTATGGCACTGTCAAAAAGAAAGTCACCTTTTGTAAAGCTTGCTGTTGGGAGATTGCTTAATTTGGCTGATAGACATTAGGATAGTGATTATAAGTTAAGATTGTTTAAGCGAGACATAAGCCTCTCTTTAAAAATGCCAAGAGTTGGGGACATTAAAAAGGCAGTGGAAGGGTTATCTGAAAAGAGATGAGCAAGAACTTCAGGACTGAGAGAGCAGAATAAGGCTGATTAAACAGAATTTCATTTCCTCAGCTCAGAACCCAATAATTTCTACATTTAAAAATATATACATATTATATATATATATTTATAAATAATATATATTTTATATATGTATATAATTTTATATATTTATATTATATATTATATTTATATATTTATATTATATATATATATTTTTTAAATGTAGAAAATACCATCAGCAACCAAACACAGGAAATGGAATCACCTAGTTTCTAATGATTCAGAAGTTGGAGATCACATAATGAATTATTTAGGTAGTAGCTTAAAGTGTCCATATACCTTGACATTGCTTTCACCTTAGAAGCCTTACTAACAAGCTGACGAATCTGGAGATTTTTTTTACCATCTTCCTAACATTTTGAAAGAAACAAACTAAGTGGGTATTCTTAAATTCCATTATCACTGGTAAGTAGTAGATAGAGTTGCTAAAATACCTGCTAAAAGAAGGAAACCCAGGGCTCCAGAGGCACCCTGAAATTGGACGGTCATAAGTATGCCATAAGAATGGATTATATTTTACAACCAGGAGAAATGAAACTTGATAAAGAACCCTTAACCAAACATCAAAAGTTAAAAATAAAAAAGATTAGGTAATGTAAAAACTTTGCACACTCACTATCCCAGAGTTCTTTATGCCACCATGCTATAAAGGAGTGGACAGAATAGCAAATATCTAATACTCAAACCACCCTTTGATAAGGAAAACAAAATAGTCATGGATAAATAAGGAAGAGATTCAGTTTCAAAAAGTCACCCTTGAAATAGCAGAGACAACTGAAAATCTACACACAACTGCCCAGAAGTGAGCAAAATTTCAAAAACAAATGGCAGAGTAACTGTACAGTCTTAACTAAAGAAAAGGAGTGAGGAGTAACAAAAACATAGCATTTCAAATACAAATCAAATCTAAAAGGAAAAGTAAACAAAGGGGCAGAAGAAAATTCTTTGTAAGTGGTATCTTCTATGACAAATGTAATTACTATATGAATTCAATAAACCAAAGTCTCAAAATTATGAAGATAAACTAACAACCAATAACATGAACATAAACTAACAACAAAAGTTGAAAGGATATATTGAAAACCCAATGAAGAAAACAATATTATTACCAAATTAATAAATAAATTGGAATCAGCAAGGGACCAAACACAGCCAGCTGAAAAATCAAATTACAACAGAAAAAAAAAGGCCTGAGACAAGCAACAATAATGCAGGCAAGAAAAGCAAATTATATTAAACTGATCAGACAGGTGATAGGAAAAATTGATATACTTGAAATAGAGAAAAAAATAAAAAGCAACAAAAGAACATTTTCTTAAAGTGAACATAGAACTAAGTTGGCAGATATTAAGAATAGATAATATTTGAGTAAAATGTGATATAGAACAATCATCAACAATTATTATGTTTAAGTTATTGAATTTTAAGTGCAAAGAACATTTTATTTAAGCATTCAGGCAGCAAAAACAAGTTAGTCATATAATGCATAGATAGAGCTAAGTAGTTATAACCCATAGGAAGATATAACCAGACTGGCTTCAGACCACTCTTCATAGAAACCTTCAATGCTGAAAGACAATGGATCTTTGTTTATAAATATCTGAGGAGAATAAATGTGTGTAATAATATATGTTTCAAAACATCATGTTGTATACCACAAGTATACACAATTTTTGTCAACTATAAATGACTAAATAAAAGTTGGACAGAAGTAATCTTATTCATATATTAAATCAATGGAAAATATTATGCATGCCTTTATTTTTCATTTATGTTATTAGCAACTGTAAGATATAAAAAGTGATTATTGTAGGTGGCATAACACTTTATATACACAAATATTTATCGACATTTTGACATAAACTGTGCGGTGTAAGTTTTAATTATCGGGTAACTTTTAATTATTTAAGGGAGACAAATATTGGCATATTTGGGTGGCCTGACAGTTTTTACTGTGGTGGTGTTGAATGCAATGAAGGATCAGTGGAACATGGAAATGTGATGGAGAGGAGACAGTTCAAGCAGCAGGAATAGGATAAGCAAAGGCATGAAAATGGAAGTTGTCTGGTCCATTCTGGGTAGTGAAACTCTGGTCACGGTGGCATGGTTGGCAGACATGGGTGAAAGTAACAATATAATAGTGGGTTGACATGCATTTATGAAATGCCTTGTACTCTTCTTATATTTTATGCATGAATTAGCATGAAACCACAGAAACTTTTAGAAATAGAAGTGCATTTTAGGGTATCTAGTTTCTAACCCACCACCTAGAAAGATTAATATAGAAACAGCTTCTGTATTATCTTTCATACTTTAATTCAGATCCATTCATTATTCTTTTATTCTTTTAAGAGAAAAGAAATGCATGACTTTCAAAGGATATCCTGACATAATTTTTAGAACAGCTACGCATGTATTAAATATGTAGCACGTGTATGACCCTGTCCTTGGAACAGGATCATTTCTGAAGTTATAGTACTATATGATAATCATTAATGTTTAGCTGGATAACCTGAAGTTTTGTCAGTAAAAATACTATCAGGATTAGTAACATAAGGGAATCAATTCATTGATCTAAACAGGTTCTTAAAATGGTTAGAAAATATAAGGCTATGTCTTAGAAATCAAGAAAATTCAATTTTGCCAAACATCATGTTCCCTAAGTATTCTGCTTTTCTGAATTCTACCCTAGTGAGTAAAGCACTGTGAAAGACTGGCTCTTTTTTTATCCCCATGGCTGAGAATATCAACTGTGTTAATCATTTTCAAATTCTTACCCCCTGTAGAAATGGACAATTTCTTTTTTCCTCAATGACCTGATAGCTAGCTTCTTGTGTATAAAAGAACATTGATTAAGCCTCAGGACGTAATTATTACCTGTGTAATCTTGGCTGTGAGAGTCAGCCTCTGGGACTGTAAGTTTCCTTATCTGTTAACAGGAAGAATACTAAGTAGTGGCCACGGTTATGGTAAACATTAAGTGAGTTAATGTATAGAAAGGATCTACAAAGGCATACTGTATGTGCAGAATAAATATTAATCAGCTACATTTCTCCTTCTTTTGTCAGTGGCGTGGAATCAAGAAACCAGATATTTTTATGATTTAAATTCATAGTATTAGCTTGTACAGACACTTAAGCAATTAAAGCCCTTGACTGTAATACATCTGTTATGTTTGTTCCAGCACTGAAACCTGTGAGATAAATATTGCATAAAGTTGTTTTCAAGAGCAGTTATAGGGTGCAGGGTAGTGAAAGCATTTAGCATTGCTACCCAAATGGTTATAAAATCTGGTCTGTACAATGCCTGAGAAGTAACTCATTGCTTCACAAAGAGTCAGGGAAGCACAGATACTAAGAAGAGCATGACTGTTGTACACAGACAACTTTTACTCTTATTTTTGTCTATTTTACTGTGAAGGATATTGTTCACAGACGGCAAATTCACACACCCGAATAAAACTCTTATGTGACCCACATGCACGGATTTATTCAGGTCAGTCTGATCACTGGCTGAAACTTGTGCATCACAAATGCTGTAATTTAGGTTTTATTGAGAGAGAATTATTTTGGTAAAGTTCTCATCCAGAAGCTGATTATGAAATGGCTGGCCAGGCACAGGGCTCATGCCTGTAATCCCAGCAGTTTGGGAGGCTGAGCCAGGCAGATTACCTGAGGTCAGGAGTTCGAGACCAGCCTGGCCAACATGGTGAAACCCCGTCTCTACTAAAAATACAAAAAAATTATCCAGGCGTTGTGGCGTGCACCTGTAATCCCAGCTACTCGGTAGGCTGAGGCACGAGAGTCTCTTGAACCCAGGAGGCAGAGGTTGCAGTGGGCCGAACTCATGCCTCTGTACTCCAGCCTGGGCAATAGAGCAAGACTCAGTCTCAAAAAAATAAAAAAATTAAAAAAAAAAAAAAAGAAATGGCGGGACTTTGATTTTCCATGTACAGTTCTTCCTTTCTGTGAAGAGCCTGGAAACTGACGGGCCAGAAGTGAAATGGCAGGCAGTAAGAAATGAGTTTGATTGCCATTCTGAATTTTCTCAAACCTCTTCATCATTTAGGATAACTGGTAACATTTTACGATTTTGGAGAAAAAGTTAAATAGTATTTCTCTTTGATGAATTATGACTGATTTAACCAATGGAAAATTTGAAAGAACTTCAACACACACAGGCTAAACAAGTTATCAACTGTGGCCCACGTATGTGAATACCGACTTTAAATTTCAGCTGGGCTACATTTTACAGGCGTTAAGAAACAATCAAACTAGAAGAATAACAAATAGTGTAGAAGACTGCATAAACTGTATGCTTTTTATTTAGTTAGGTTTTCTGGCATTCCTGCAGAATATGGTTCTTATGAAAGATCATTTATTTCTGGCCGGGCACGGTGGCTTACGCTTGTAATCCCAGCACTTTGGGAGGCCGAGGTGGGCGGATCACGGGGTCAGGAGATCGAGACCACGGTGAAACCCCGTCTCTAATAAAAATACAAAAAAATTAGCCAGGCGTGGTGGCGGGCGCCTGTAGTCCCAGCTACTCGGAGAGGCTGAGGCAGGAGAATGGCGTGAACCCGGGAGGCGGAGCTTGCAGTGAGCCGAGATTGCGCCACTGCACTCCAGCCTGGGCGACAGAGCGAGACTCCGTCTCAAAAAAAAAAAAAAAAGAAAGATCATTTATTTCTTCATTAGGTGGTATTGGAATCCATTTAAGCAGAGGTGATATGGATCTAGACTCCACTGAATGGCCACACTGATTTAAGTGTCTTGGTCTTATGTGGAGGCTACTCAAAATAAAGACCAAGTATGAAAATATTCCCGATGGAAATACTACTATGTCAGAGGTATTATGACTTTTCTTGTTACACCTTCTCTAAAATTAACCCTTGGCTCAAACACTGTGGGTAAACAAGCATCACTTCAAGATATTTAGATCTGTGGGTTCAATAGGGCAATATAGCAACTTATTTCAAAAGTAAAAATATCATGTGCGAAGATCAACTCTATTCCCTTGCCAAACAAAATTCCATTAACTAACTTAAATTGGACTTAATAACAATCACATAAACTAATTAGTTTCCATTTATAGCTCCATTAGGAGTATTATTCATCACAGCATTGCCCGATAGAGCTGTGCTTCTTCAGACTTTCAACAGATTAAATAAATATAACCTGGGGTGCTAATTATACAATGATGATGCAGAGACTCCAAGATTACTCCCTTAATATAGATAGAATTTTTGGGAAATGGATTTTTTTTTTTTTTTTTCAGAAAATGTCCTTGTTCTAAACTCTTGATTTTCTTATTTTATATTCTAAATGAGTGTGCATCCCTAACATATGATTGGAGCTATCATATCCTGTGGGCATTGGTGATAACTTTGCTTTTGCAAATCCAGATAACCTTTATTTTTGCATTATTCACAAGGTACATCACTTTCCAAGTGCTCTATCTTATGTAGTTTTAGAATTCTCTGTGGTTCATAGATGGAAATTAGATGACCCATAGCTCATGCCCTACTCCTGGAACTCTACCAGTATTGTGTCCCAGGGCTTGCTCTTGAAACTTTAAAAAAAATTAAAGCATTTTCCTCCATAATCTCATGCTCGTAGTACCATCTATGTGCTTATACCTCCCAAATCCATCACCACAACTAGAATCTCTTGGGTATCTCTACTTGATATGATTACAATGAAACTTTCATTTTTGCTCATCTGGGGCACAGACAATGGAGCCAAATGACCTGAGTTGTTAGCCCGAATTGGAAAACCATCTAGCACCAAATAAACTCTCAATACATACTAATCATCTGTTACTATTACTGAAGAGCTGTGAAGCCTAATGCAAACTTCCAGGTTTGCTTCATTAAGAACCTGGTGAAAAACTACAGACAGATATAACTAAGAATAGCTCCCTAATGATACCTAAATATCTCTTTTTTTATTGTGTAGCCACTCCTCAGGTTCTTTTCAAGTTACCCTGTTTTTGCTTTCACAATCATTTAGTTTGAATGCCACCTCCTTGTTCAAGACTTTATTAATATTCTCAGAATTCTTACTGTCTGCAGTTAAAATCCAGAGCCAAAACTGAATACCAGAATTTTCTCAAGGACTAAATATTTATCCCTCAGAAGGAGTGCTCTCACTAATATACTCTAGAACTTGGATGGGTGGAAGTAGGGGGAATTCCATCAGTGGATTATTTTATAAATAAAGTTTATTGATACAGTCACATCCATTATTCATTTGTGTTGTATCTGTGGCTATTTTCACACCACAATGGCAGCATTAAGTAGTTGCAAAACAGAATATATGGCCAACAAAACCTAAGATGTTTGTTATTTGGCCTTTTACAAAACAATTTTGCCAGCTCCTGCTTTAGAAATTTCTGTCCTCACTAAAACCTGTATCATAGCAGTTGACCTCATATTCCCATTTAAGAATTTTCAATTTCAGTGAAACATGTTATATACTTCATTGTTTACTCAAATTTGTATTAGTTTCATAATTTGATGGTTAAAGTATTTTGGCTCTATGGTTGCATAAGAACTATAAACATAAGGAGTTTATGTGTTTTTGTTTGAAATTAAAGTATTATAAGTAATTTAAGTATGTATTAAAGGTCTAGGAGCATTTGATTTTCTTTAACAAAGTCCTTTTCTCTTAAGTTTGAAAAATCTTTCACTAGATAATTAACTAAAAATTCTGACCCATATGGCTGTAAGCTAGCACTGGGCTTCATGAGCCTTCTCTGGGCTTCATCCGTACTCTGGATCTATAGCAGCTACTCAAACTCTTTGACATGAAGAACTGGTTTTTATTCACCCCATATATCTAATTAATACTCTTCTAAAAATCAATAAAATAATTATTGAAATATCATGAACTTGGATGTGCAATTATGTCAAATAGCTACAAAATTTACTGAATGTACATTCTCAATTTCTGTACTCATCTCATGGAATATCAGAAACAAGAAGAAGTGGATGAACACCAGCTAATGGACCATGGTAGCACTGGACTGCAGTATGCATATGGGATATGGAAGCCATTGAAAAGGGAAAAGGGGAAGGGATTGTCTCTAAATTTAAGGATCATCTGGATTTCTAAAGTAAGCTTAGAAATGAGTAAATTTCTCCCCATTCTTTGGAGAAAATCTTTAGGACCCTTAAATCTACTTTGCATAATGTCTACATTTGGGCACTGAGGACCATGACTTTTTGGAAACACATTTGAAAGTATATCCACTGTCCACTATGTTCATTTATTAATCATAAATGTAGCAAATATTGAACAGATAAGATGTTCCAAAAACTTCTAGTTACTGAGGATAGAGCCTTGAGAAAGACAGAAATCCCCGCTTACATATGGTATATATCATAGTAAGGGAAATTGGAAAATGAACAAACAAATACATCAGCAAGAAAAAACTGAGAATAACAATTGGCTTTATGCAGGGAGTTAAAACAATGTGAATTGATACATCTTGACGGGGTGTCTGCTTTCGTTTGGGTAGCTAGCCAAGCCCTCACTAAAAAGCTGCCCTTTAGGCTGAAATGTGAATGATAAGAAGGAAGTGGCCATGATTAGGGAAAAATAACTCACAAAGAAAAAAACAGGAAGTGAAAAGTTCTCAATGAGATCATGACTTTGGCGAGTCAGAGTGAAGAAACAAGGCTTTGTGGCTGAATTGTCATAGGTGACAAGGAATACGATAAAAGGCAAAATCATAGAGGTCGCCAGGCGCAGTGGCTCACACCTGTAATCCCAGCCCTTTGGGAAGCTGAGGCAGGGGGATCACCTGAGGTCAGGAGTTTTAGACCAGCCTGGCCAACATGGTGAAACCCTGTCTCTACTAAAAATACAAAAAGTAGCCTGGTGTGGTGGCACGCCGCCTGTAGTCCCAGCAACTCCGGAGGTTGAGGCAGGAAAATCGCTTGAACCAGGGAGGTGGAGGCAGAGGTTGCAGTGAGCCAAGATAGTGCCACTGCACTCCAGCCTGGGCAACAGAGTGAGATGCTGTCTCAAAAAAAAAAAAAAAAAAAAAACATAGAGGTAATCTGGGGACAGGTAATATAGATTACGGTAGTAAAAGAAAATTGGATTTTACTAAACGTTCCATGAAGAGATTTTTGTGGGGTTTGAAAATCTGATATGGGTTTGAGGAATCTGACATGTTTTCAAAATACCATCAAAGTATGTCTTTGGAGAAAGAATGGCTGATTTGCCTGAGTGAAGGCATTCTGCATCAGTGAAGCTTTGGACTTCAAGGGTGATAATGATAATGAAAAAAAGTGGAGATATATGGGGTGTAGTAGATCTTCATATTAAACATGTGGGAAAGAAGGTGAGAATCATTTAGCAGAATAGTTCTGCTGTTCTTCTCTAAGAGAAATCAAACCATTAGCTTTTCCAAGTAGATATAGGTTGGGAAATAGTGCTTTTCAATATGTACTAAATCAAATGGGCCACTGAAACAACCAGCTGAATTCTCCATAACTATGTGAAGTAGCAACTCATTAATTCTGCCACTTTGTGAAGATGAATGTATTGCCACAACAGAGGCAAATTATACCAGTTAAAAGCTATAGGCTCTACACAGCACATTGCATTGTCCAAAGGTATTGTTCCTGAGCACTTTGATATTTGCTGTTTGTCTCAATTCTTCTAACTTTTAATTTCTTAATTGTATCCTTTTGCTATTACTACCGAAAACTGGTTCATACGCTTTTATTTCACCACTTTAATCATAGCTAACTTTATTGCCTACTGTAGCTTACATTCACTGAAAATCCCATCCTGGTGGTCTGTCTCTGAGTCCAGCAGCAACAGCAAAAAAGTTGTTTCCTAGGAGTTCAGACTCATGGATCCCTGACAGCATTTACCTGAAGCATACACCCCGAGTCGGTCTGCTTTTCGCTCCTAGAGGTTCTATCTAAAAGGAGCCTGCTTTGCCTGCTCAGTTTACTAAGTCCACAAGCACAAGTACAGCTGGAATTACAAGGGGTAAGTCACAATATCCCAATGGAGAATGAAAATCAATGGATGAATGATTCAGCCTTTTGCACCCATTTCACACCATTCATACTCTACCTAGGTGGTCCCAGCCACAGTCCAAGCCAACCCAAGTGCCTGTTGCCCACAGTTGTCAATGTTATAATGCATCCTTGTATTGGATTTTCTTTTTTCTCCTTCATCCTCTGATTATCCTTTGTGTTAGTCCATTCTCATGCTGCTATAAGGACATACCCAAGACTGGGTAATTTATAAAGGAAAGCAGTTTAATTGAATCACAGTTCAGCAGGGCTGGGGAGGCCTCAGGAAACACAATCATGCTGGAAGGGGAAGCCAACATGTCCTTCTTCACATGACAGCAGCAAGAAGATGTGCTGAGCAACAAGGGGAAAAGCCCCTCTAAACCATCAAATTTCATGAGAACTCACTCACTATCAGGAGAACAGCTTCTTGGGGTGTTAACCGCCCCATGATTCAATTACCTCCCATGACAGAAGGAGGGAGCTACAATTCAAGATGAGATTTGGGTGGCGACACAGACAAACCATATCATCCCTGATTCCTGCATTTTTCCTCTCTGAATCAATCTCCCATATGAACTAACTGAATATAAGTCATCGCTTGAAGACAAACCCAAAATAAGACAATTAACTATATACAAAACTAATTCATAAAATATTTTAGCTTGATTTTCTCTAATTCTCACTACAATCTAAAAATTACACCTTCCTTTCCCATTATATGTTAAGGACATTAGGATTCAGAGAAATTAAGCAACTTAAATCTGATAGCTAGCAGGTGAAGATGCAGATATCCCAAATACATGTGATTGTTTACAACAGAGCATGGTTTTTGCTCTGCACTCTAGTGTTGCTAAAAGATAGGTATATTTAATTTGCTTTTTGGCAGGGCATTTCAGTAAAAGCATTCCTACTCTGGTCTGGTTTTGGACTTTAATCTCTAGTGTATATTCTTGATTCATTCTTTCCTGGGATGTCCCTTACTCCTGACCAGGATAGCTTATACTTCCAGAGAGGATCCCACCACCCCTATGTGATAATGGCTTAGATCCTGGGGCAACCACTATTAAAGTAATAAGTCAAAGCTTGCTTTGACAGGTGAGAGTCTTGAACAAATATTGATAACACCTGGCTTGCATTTTTGAGTCTGGTGAGCACCAGATTTGTTCCTATCAAGATCATAACCATTTTCTAATATCTTTCTTGAGACTGGTTTTTAAGTTTCCATTTAAGATATGAATTATGTTAATTTATTATACTCAACACTGTCAAGACATAATTTTTAGAAATCCTAATACATGCTACATTATGAATACAAATGCATAGTCCTCCCCATCCCACCAAAAATAAACAATAGGAAATGTGGAATTTAAATTTTTTCAGTAATGCCTTAAAGATGGTTAACTTAAATACCTACATTTTTCTATCTTTTTAAGAATATAAAATCATATTTTGTTAATTTTTATGAACCAAGTAGGTTTTTTGCCACAGATTAGTAGCTAGGAGCCAACATAATT
This sequence comes from Hylobates moloch, assembly GCF_009828535.3. Lineage (NCBI taxonomy): Eukaryota > Metazoa > Chordata > Mammalia > Primates > Hylobatidae > Hylobates > Hylobates moloch. The sequence continues at coordinate 66,158,548 of NW_026652292.1, read as the reverse complement.
TATTGAGTCTTAACTGGGGAGGAAGTACTTTTCATGCTTGTGACACCAACGCCCAACATTTATTTCTAAACTCATTTACCTACCTCCATTATAGAGGCTAGAAAAATAAAACCATTTCTCTCTTCCCTTGTAGGGTGACCATGTGACATAATATAATTCTGGCCAATAATACCTAAGTAGACATCTGCTGGTGGGGAGCTTCCAGAAACACTTTTGCTATTTCTGATGAAAGGGGTAGATGCGGATGCCATGACCCACCATCCCTGCTTTCTCTTGTTTCGAATATGGATTAGATGTGTGGAGTTGTGACAGCTATCTTGTGACATGAGGAAACAACTTAGAGGCTCCCGTTCATTTTCATCAGCAGAATAGTTGTTAAGATGCTTCTTGTAAATTAAAGATGGTATGAAGCACTGAAGGGAACATTAAATGAGTGTTAGTATGATTCTTGCCCTAAAAATACTTATAATTTGCTTGAAGTGGTATAAAAAAGAATAGGAAAGAGATTATAGTCCAAATTGTACAATAATTTGGGTACCACGATAGCTTCCAAAGCAGTCATATGCCAAAGGAGATTTAAAGATCTTTCCAGGGCAAGCACAGAGAGCTGATATGATGATCTCAGCATGGGATCTCATTGACAGTGATGTTGACTTGGGAGAATCATCTTTCCCATCACTACACTCTCCTCCTTAGAAAAAGATCTTTATTCTTTATTCCACCACCCAAGGAACAGCCCAAACAGACAGACTATGCATATGCATTCCAGATCAGTAATGTGAAGCATAAGAGGGAGGAACTCTAAATTTAAAAGTGGAATAGCACTCTTATTCCCTCCAATTGCTAAAATCGCAGAGAGGAACAATATTTTCATCCAAATTGTCTGGCTTTCATTGTACATATTAGAGCCAGACATGTAGTAAACCAGATGTAATTTGAGACTTGTGGAATTTATTTCTCAGCCAAGCAAGAAGCTGAATTAATAGATTTTTACTTTTGTTGAAATGAGAAAGCTGAAGAGTTTCCAGCATATTCCTACCAGATGGCATGCTTCATTGCGTGCAATTTTGCTCCCTGCAACTTGGTCTCCTCAAAGGTGAAGAGGAAAAAAATATGTATCTGCCTCTTTGTATGGTAATCAAAGTAGAAGAGATAGGAAGGATCAATCTGCCCACCTCCAGCTGTGGTTCACCTTAACCTAACTGTGCATTTATTTAGGACTCTGGTGAGATAAGACATGTCTTCCTAAAAGCAGGGAGTATTATTCAATTTTGGTGTGACAAATAATGTGAATTGATGTTTGATGGTTAATAACTTAAATATGCAACAATGTCCTGATATTTATGAGGTCTCTAGGTGATGATAGAAAAGAAGGGCTGACTTTATTGATCAAAACCAACTGAACACGTCCACCACTTGAAAGTCATTGTTTAAACTGTAAGCATCAATTTGTTACTTATATTTTCATATGAGATTGCTAAAATTCTTTGGTGGGTCACAGAAAGTGTTATAAATAACAGTAGAATCAGAAAAGAGTTTTACTGAAAATTATATTTAGGTCACTTTAGATTAAAATCTTACATTTTACAGTTAAGTGATCCAGAGAAGTGAGAAATGTAGCAGTAAATAAGAATAAATGAATGTTTATACAGTGATTTGAAGCTGAATTCTAAGCTCTCCCTAATAACTGATCATTACAAGTAGCATATTTCTGATAATCTTTACAAAACCTATCAGTAAATATGATAAGGGATAGTTTAAAAAATACCTAGTAATCTTTCAGGATGGCACTACTCTGTTAATCCCATAATTGACACATTTTTTTTATTGGTTTGTTGGGAAAGCAAGTGACCCTGCACCAGTGTAGAAACTAACATCAGTGAAGTAGAGCCAGTACTTTTACAAGTTTCTACCTGTTCTCACATTGCTGATTAAAATGGCTACAGGCCATCCTTAATTTATTTTACTTTGCCCTGAAGTGGGCACAGATGTCAGCTTCAAGGAAGAAGTGCTGATTGCATAAATTTTTAAACATAATATTTGGCCCAGCATTTTATAAATCATATCCAAATACATCATCTCTTTTAAGCTCCATAATGTCTCTTCCCATTTCAGGTCACTGTGTTAAAAACTATGGAAAACATTTATTGTTGCTCCTTGGGTTATCCGATTAACTCTGGCTGTGATAGGACAGAAAATATGTATTTTGAATCTTTTTTGAATCCTCCACAGCCAGGGTGGAGGATGTCCACCTAGAATGATCTTCTCCCACTAATACATAAAATAAGAGGCAATCATGCCACAAAAAATTACACAGACTTAAGTCAGAATAACAGAGTGGATTCTAGGAAGTAAAAAAATAAAATAAAATAAAATCACATTTCTCCTCTACAAGGCAAAAATGATATTCAAACCTTTGACTCCTTAACATTGCGCCTTGACTATTTCTATTCTTCCATACTTCCCACCTTTCCCTAACATGAAATATTTTCCTCCAAGAGTTAGATCCTCTGAACTTGGCTTCTTCATGTGAATATTTCCATATATTTCTTCTATTTTATGTAACTTTACAAACTCATTGCGGGCCCTCATTTGCTATACTGAAAATGCCACATTTATCAAGTGAGTCACTTGTGTGTTCTCTTATTGTTATATATTAACCCTGAATATAATTTTAATAAGTTCTCCAGTCTTTCCAGAATGCCTTATCATATCTGCCAGTCATCCAAGGAATTCATTCTGGAGCAGTGTTATATTAGCAATACTAAAACTGGGCTGCAGGGTAGATGGGAATGGTAATGGGTACAAAAAATAGTGAGAAAGAATGGATAAGACCTACTATTTCATAGCAAAATAAGTTGACTATAGTCAATAATAACTTAATTTTACATTTTAAAATAATTTATAGTGTAACTGGATTGTTTGTAACTCAAAGTATAAATGCCTGAGAGGATGAATATCCCTGCTTATTTCATATTGCATGCCTGTATCAAAACATCTTATGTATCCCCATATAGATACACCTACTATATACCCATGAAAATTTGAAAAATAAAATTCAATTGTATGTTTTTTGTTTTTTTGGGTGGAAAGTGATTCAAGGATTACTTAAAAAAATTACAGTTGAGATTCACTTGTTCCAATAATTTCTTAATACTCAAGACATTAAATTAAAGATCATTTCTATTTATTTTGTGCTATGGGAGCAACTGTAATTTATAGCAATGAGGATTTTTAATTTATAGCACATGGGGGGGAAAAGTTTTAGCTGGTCAACTGCCTAGGAAAAGGAAATGTAGTGATTTATAGCTTGAGGGGAATGTACTGGTGTCATCGAATACAACTCCTTCTGTTATAAATTAAAAAATAAAGTCACGTCCTGCACTAGCTCTGTATTTATTTTACCTTGAGGTCTCTAAATAAACTCTATAAAGGCAAAGTGATAAAACTTTTAAAGTGCTCTTTTCTTTTTGACATAGATCTTGATTTCCTCTTACTGGTCAACTGAAGGCAGAAAATACTGAACTACATGTTTATCCAGTTGTACTCTTTAATCAAGAACTCCAACCATTCCTTTCCCCACAATTCCTCCTGGCCCTCGTACTGCCCACTCAGTGCACTCTGCATCCAGGTCAAGGCTCCTCACCTGAACTTTGACTTTTTACTTCTCTGGCCCATGGCAAGAGTAACAAGTAACCTCACTTGAACAAAACTACAATAAAATAAAATGTTATAAAATAGAAAAAATATATTAGTTTTTCAGTAGATAAGAAAGCACCAAATCTGTTGTATATCAAATACAATGGAAGACACCCTATGAAATATTTTGAATAATCCACCCTGTTCTAGAATTGTGAAATAGCGTTTCCTTCTTTTGGCTTTCTCAATTAACAGACGGAAAATCTCTTACTCTCCCACATGCTTGACTATTAAAGTTTCAAAACACTGCCAAAAAATTCTTGTCAAACAAATAACCAGACATATCACAGAAAGCAAGTTCTAGAATGATGAAGTGAAATCTAATCATGCTAACAGGTATAATGTAAGAATTATAACATTGAAAGTTTTTGTGTGTGAAATATTCCATGCTTAGCAACCCTTAAGTAGTTTAAGAGTTATTTAAATATTTTTCCTGAATCTGAAGCACATCTTATAAAATCCCAGGGACTTTCATTCACTTCCTCGAATATACACCCTCATGAACAAATGACATAACTTGATTTGATTGCAATTCCTTTAAACTCTTGTGGAAAAGGAGAGGACTTTTTTTCTTCTCTTTGCTTTTGCCTTTTCTTTTCTTTCTTCGTTTTTTTAAGAATAGAAAGACAAAGGTCAAGAACATACAAATAAACAAGGAAGAAAAGGAGGAGGAAGAAGAGGAAGTGGAGGAGGAAGGAAAAGAAAAAGGGAAAAAATCACAGACATAAAAATGGCTTTATGTTCTATTAATCAGATAAATTTGCATCCACCAACGTGAAAATCAAAATACCATTTATAATATACAATTTATAAAGTTTCCCACTTTTTGAAATACAAGACATAATCTGGGAAGAGTCATGACTCCTTCTTAATTGACATTAGATAAGTTACAAAGTCTTTTATTAAAGCCAGAGACTTATTTTTAACTCCGAAATTCCACTATACTATTAGGTCAAATGGATTACTTTTTTATGTAACTTAAAAATTTGAGAGACTTACATACAAAAGGATGTCTAAATCACACGCAAGTACACATGCATGAACACACACACACACATACAAAGTTTAATGAGTAGGTAGGCTAAAGCGAGCATGTGAATAATACTACTGAGATTTTAAGGAATAAAAATAGAATTTTGCCCATTCCTTGGAAGGCACAGGGCCCCACCCCAGTTATTCCCCGCTTCCTCTCTCCTACACAAGGCTATTAATATGATATTTGTGTTAAAATCTGGATTTATTGCTTTTCTTGGTAATTTTCTAATTTATGTACCTGTCCTAAAAAAGATACAGTTTAGTTTTTCTGTAATTGGGATCTATATAAATAGATTCATGCTGTATGTGTATGTATTCATTGGTAACATGTTCCTTTCACCCCATGTGTTCAGGTCCATCCATGTTCATGTGTGGCTTTGTAGTTCCGTCATTTTCATTGTTATATAGTAATCCATTGACTATTCAATTGTTTAGCAGACCTTTTTACTTTTGGTAATCATTTGAGATGTTTCAAGTTGGAAAGTATCATTAACAATGATATTACGATCAGTTTTATATATGTATCTTGATATAAATATACATACTTTTTTTCCAAGACAGGAATCTTGGAGAATGCCAAAATATTTCCAAAATATTTAAATGTATGCTTCTATGATGAGGGTATTAGGATTCTTGTTGCACTCATTTGCTGGAGATTATCACGTTTTTATTCTTTGCTAGTAGGGTCACGTGGTTTTAATTCCACACCCTTATTGCTAGTAGATTTGCACATTTGTTTTTCTGCAATACCATCACTACCCTATGTCAAGTGTCAACATATATTCATTGGCTATGCGAATTTTCACTTCTGTGAAATTATTATTTGGGCTTTCTGTTCATGTTCTGTAGTTTTAAAAATTGATATATGAGTTTTTTTAATATCAAGAATGTTAATTCCACAATATAAACTGCCGTTGCTAAAAATATAACTTACTATATTAACATATTTGCCTCAGAACTTTATAACAAATTACTCAGATTTCTGTACAAGCTCATCACCTTGACTGAAGGTCCTCTTCAGTATAGTAACAATCCATTTTTCCATACTGGAATAATTTTCTATGATGTTCCTGTAAAAATACTCTTTTTTTTTCAAAATGAATTATCTTTTACCTTTTCTAGAGAGCACTTTGCTCAGTCCTCATTTGCTCAGTCCAATCCATCAAGACATATCTTGACTATCACCTCCTCCACAATTTTACCGTTGATTCTCATCTAGAGATGAATCCATCCTCATTTTCCCATTTTTTTTCCCATTTTTGCAAATTTGTTTTGCTTCTGGGAAGTAAAGGAACTGTAACTTTTTGTGTCTATCTGCTAAAATATCAGACCAGATTTTATTTCTGTATTTATTTTATTTTATTTTATTTTATTTTATTTATTTATTTAAATCTTCATCAAATAACGTGGCAAAAAGTACAAAGCACATTTTGTAGATTAAAAGAAAAGCTGAAATTTGGGTCAAGGAGGGGGAAAACCAACTGATGATGGTAAAGCCAAAGTTCAAACTCCTTTCTGCCTGATACCAATGATTGTGCCTTCTCTACTACTCGGATCTACCGAGAGATATGTTACTATGTCATTCAATATATTTACTTAATATACAGAGTTACAGCAATGGCACTGTAGCCAGAAAGCTTGGCATAGCAGGTTGATGATGTTTCCTAAAAAGGCATGTTCACATCCTAACCCCATAAACTATGAATGTGATTATATTCAAAAATAAAAAAGAGTTTAGCAGACGTAATCACATGAAGGATTTTAATATGAAATCATCCTGGATTATCTGGTTGGACCCTATTCAATGGCATGTGTCCTTATAGAAGGAGACAGAAGAAGAGAAGATAAAGAGAGTCAAGGAGAAGGTCATATGAAGGCAAGACAAGGATTGGAGTGATGTAGCTACAGGGAATATTGACGATGACCAGAAGCTAGAAGAAGCAAGGAAGGATTCTCCCTAAAGCATCAAAGGCACCTCTGTTAACACCTTCATTTCAGACTTCTGGTTTCCAGAGCTGTGAGAGAATAAGTTTCTGTTATCTTAAGCCACTGAATCACAGCAATTTATTATGGTAACCCGAAGAAACTAATATACCTGGATTGGCAACATAGTTGACAAACTTTTTTTTGCCATGTAACCTACAGCAAAATGTTAAAGCTCTCTGGGACTCAGTGCCTTCATTTATAAAATGGGAATAAACAGAGCAATCTGGTTGTTTTAACAATTAAATGATTCAATAAATGCCAAGTATTCCTCCAAAAAATCTTAACTATTTTTATTATTTATTATATTGCCAGCTAAACTTTAAAGTTTTTGAGAGTAAGATCTAAAATGTGCTTATCCTTACATTCTTACAGATGAGCCTAGAATGATTCGCATTTAAATAGTTACCAAACTCAAATAGGGAACAGCTAGGGCTAACCGACAAATTAATCTTCTCCATCCCAGTTCTAGGAATATAAGGTATTAAGAAAATAGTATTATTTTCAACCACGCTTTAGTCATGGCTTAAACTTTTAAGAAAACAGCTCTCTGGCACTTCAATAATGTTTGCTTTTTAGAAAATATAGGAGGTTAAACGTTAAGGAGACTATAATTTCAAACATAGGATTTATTTTTAAATGTTTTTGAAAAACAACTGAAAATTAAATATGGTTCCCTACCTCTAATTGCTTTAACTATCTCAAGATTATCAGTCTTTGACAAACCAAATTCAACATTTTTTATTAACATTACTTCTCAGGCACTCACAAAATGTGTTGAGTGTGGCCACAGTTCTCTCTGAGTGAACTTGAGCACAAGAACTTTTTTTCACAAACCAGTCAGAAGCAACCCTGGCTTGGAGGGCTGTGGTCATAGTGTTGATTACATCATCTGTTCATCTTGGCTCATCCTCATAATGTCTAGGTGTTTCTGCAGTGTCTCTTTGGCTAGAGTTTCTCATTTCACCTATTAAGATACCTTCTTACCAGTGAGTCTGCCACTGCCCTTCTGGGCTCCACCCAAGGAGCTTGTATCCAAACGCTTCTTGGCTTGTAAACAGGAACCAGGGGTAATAATTGTATCTGGCAGGACTCTACCAGCCTGAATAAGGAGGAGCTGCCTAACTGGCTTAACAGTCTCTGCTTCTGGTGAATTTTTCAATGAAACTCAATTGTATAAATAGTTATTACAAAAATCCATCAGTTTCTCTATTTTACATTTCTATCATTACAAATGCACTTCTTTTTTCTTTCTTTCTTTTTTTTTTCTTTGAGACGGAGTCTTGCTCTGTCACCCAGGATGGAGTGCAATGGTGCTATCTTGGCTCACTGCAACCTCCGACTCCTGGGCTCAAGTGATTCTCCTGCCTCAGCCTCTGAGTAGCTGGGATTATAGGCACGCACCACCGCACCTAGATAATTTTTGTATTTTTAATAGAGACAGGGTTTCACCATGTTGCCCAGGCTGGTCTTGAACTCCTGACCTCAGGCGATCCACCCGCCTTGGCCTCCCAAAGTGCTGAGATTACAGCCATGAGCCACCATGCCTGGCCACAAATGCACTTCTATCAAAGTACATATCAAGCAAGTACCAAGACATTTAGCATAGTATCAGGTTATATGAGCATGTCTGGACACAAAATCTGAGTTCAAATTTTGGCAAAGCCAAATGATATAAATAATTATGTCAAAAATACATCAATGTCTGTATGTTACATATTTATCATTACAAATAGAAAGTACATATCAACAAAGTACCAAGACATTCAGCTTGTATCAGTTATGTGATCATGTCTGGACACAAAATCTGAGTTCAAATTTCAGCATCATCATGGGGAGTAAGAATGTGGGCAAGTTGCTTGACCTCTCTGTTATACTTTTACTTTGTAAAATGGGTTAATAAAAGGACCCAAAACAGTGGGTTGTCATAAGGATTCAGTGAGTTGATGCATTGCTGCTATATAAATAAGCAATCAATAAATATTAGCTATTATTTCAATAAATATTTATTTTGAAGGAAAGTTTAGAAAATGTGAGAGTTGATGTTTATTGGTTGAAGAAAAGGCAAAGTTAGCCTTTTTACAACGACTTGGTCTACTTTTTCAAAATGGTTCACTTTAAAATGTGTCCAGCCAGAGCTCATAGATGGGGTGTTATAGGCTGAATTGTGTCCTTCACCCGAATCACAGATTTATATGTTGAAGCTGTAATCCCCAATGTGACTGTCTTTGCAGATAGGGACTTTAAACAAGTAATTAAGCTTAAATGAGGTCCATGGTGAGTCCTCATCTAATATGACAGGTGTCCTTATAAGAAGAGGAAGAGATATCAGGGATGCCTGTGCATAGATAAAGGGACATGGGAAGGCACAGCAAGAAGTCAGCTATCTCCAAGGCAAGTAGAGAAGGCTTAGAAGAAACTAACCTGCCAGTACCTGTATCTTGTACTTCCAGCATCCAGAACCATGAGAAAATGAATTTCTGTTTGGCTTAAACACCATCTAGCCTGTGGTATTTTGTTATGGCAGCCCTAGCAGACTAATACATGAGGTCCATTAAAAGGCAAATAAATAAAATAAATAGCACCCCTTTTTCTAACCAAAGTTTGGAACCAGTTTTGATGTAATATAAAGGAGTTGGCTTTCTTATAAACGCAAGGGTGGTGCATTCTAAGCTCACTATCCTTTAGGTGTCATCTTGGAATGACAGTCCCAATAAAAGATTCAGTCTGCAGAATAGACAAAAATGCCAGGTCGATATCTCCTGCTAGTTCACAAGGCATCAGGAAGAAGCAAGGGAACAAGCCACTACCCATGCCCACTCCACACTCAGAGTCTTCAATAGATTTTTCACCACAAATGAGAAACATGAATGAATGGCTGACACGAACCAGGTCACTCTCAGCACCTCTGCAAAGGCCTCCATCTTCAGAAAAACTGCATGAATGAGTGAGGAGCACTGGAAAAGAGCTTCCTGACCCACACTGGAGTGGTCACATGGGGTCATCCCATGTAACTTCCCAGTATTTTATTTTGGAGACAGGATCTTGTTCTGCTGCCCAGGCTGGAGTACAGTGGTGTGATCATAGCTCACTGCAGCCTTGAACTAGGCTCAAGTGATCCTCCTGCCTCAGCCTCCCCAGGAGTAGCTGGGATTACAGGCATGAACCATCATGCCCGGCCCAATATGACTTTCTTTCTTTTTTTTTTTTTTTTTTTTTTTTTGAGACAGAGTCTGGCTCTATCCCCCAGGCTGGAGTGCAGTGGCACCATCTCGGCTCACTGCAAGCTCCGCCTCCCGGGTTCACGCCATTCTCCTGCCTCAGCCTCCTGGGTAGCTGGGACTACAGGTGTCTGCCACCACGCCTTGCTAATTTTTTTTGTATTTTTAGTAGAGACAGGGTTTCACTATGTTGGCCAGGATGGTCTCGAACTCCTGACCTCGTGATCCGCCCACCTCGGCCTCCCAAAGTGCTAGGATTATAGGCTTGAGCCACCGCGCCCGGCCTCAATATGACTTTCTAATGGTATTTCCACAAGACCTCTTCTCTCTTGGCTAGAGAGAATGCAGTATAAAAAACGATTAAAACAAATGTTTTTATCTAGCAAATGGGCTAAAAGACATTTGAAATACAGTAGTAGATCATGAGCGTCTAGGTGTAAGCCTTTGCCACTAATGGAAACAAAGAATTCAGCAGTTAGACATCCTGGGTTTGAATTCTGGCTTTGCCCATTATTAGTCATGTGACCAGCAAGTTATTTAACTTCTTTGAATCTCAGTTTTCTCAAACACAAAATAGTGAAAATTGCGCCTACCTTAAGGGATGATTAAGGTTTCAGTGAATAAATAAATACATTACTTAGAAGAGTGCCTAGTACTCAATAAGCACTTAATATTTATTAATAATAACATTGTTCTTAAAATTGCTCTTTTTCCTTTGTCGTCTCCAAAGTGACTAGCACATAGCAGATGTTTATGAATTATTTGATGGCTATATGAAAAAAAATTCTTTATCAATTACTTCAATATGATGTTTCAAGGGCTCCATAAGTATAATGAGATGAATCTACAACAGGACAAACTTTCATAAATGTAGGCAACTGGTAACTCAAATTTCATTTAGACAGAAAGGAAATTACCAAACAAAAATTAAAATTAAATCCAGCAATGAGCCACTTAGCACTGATTTATCAAAAACATACTGAAAAACACTTATTGAAGCTTAAAGTCAATGTACATAAGTGGTTGTAGTGATCATAGTCAACCCAGTTTTAGAAAGAGCCATCCCTTTAAGGATGCATAAACTTCATTTGGAGAAATAATGCCAATGATATCACAATTTTTAAGCTGTGCAAAAGATTTTAAAATGTAAAATGGGAGGAAGAAATTAACATGGACTACGTGCCAACCTAGTGCTGGGAACTGCATTAAGCACATTAGATATTTAATCTTATTTAATCCTTACCCCCACCCTGTAAGGCAGGTATAATTATCCTTTTCCTTTTCTTTTTGTTTAAGAGATGAGGACATAGACACTCAAATGATTATGTGAATTTTCAAGACCAGATAGCTAGTAAGGGAAGGAGCCGGAATTGACAGTTGGCACTTACCTTTATTTAACTACAAATATCTTGCTGTTAGCAATGTTAGAAGATATGGAGACAGATAGGAAGGGAAGAATTTTATGAAACTTAAAGTTAATTTCCTGATTCAGTAAAACTGTACTGAAACATGTAATGATACTTTACTAAACATGGAAATATCATAGGAGAATAAAAAGTCATAAATGAAAATTCACGTGGATCTGCATATGTTATTTTATGATTTTTAAATATTACTCCATGAGAGATTGTATCAGCTGTAATTTAAAATATGAAGGTAGTTGAGAAGTCACATAAAGATTCAGACATAATAATCTGACTTCCTTTCAATGATGTATATTCCCTTGAACCTATCCTGCTATAATTTAAGATGAATTTGGCTACCTGGCAAGCTACAGTGCTGACGTGCCTTGGACCATGAAAGGCAGGTAGATCAAGTTGCCAAAAATGCTTTTAAAAGAAAGGCTAAAAATAAAATGTGGTCAAATAGATTACGTCCAATATATAATTTCTAGATGCAGTTATGCAAGTGGTATAAATATTTTAATAGTGTGTCCACGCACTGTAAAAGATAGGGAGAGAGTAGCCAGTTTCTGTAGAGCAAACTTAACCTCAAAAACCACCCCCACTAGCCATACATTATATTGGCAGATTTTAAAACTTCTTACTCACATTTTTTTTTTAAATGGCCCTTTCTGATAAACACTCTGTTGCAATTTAACAAGTTTCCTTTTAGAAAACTTGCTAGAAAAAAATGTATGATGATAAAACTCTGCGGTGGTCATAACCCTGCACACATAATTCGCTTCCCTTGACTGTATGTCTGACCTGTGATTTGCTTCTAACCAACAGAATACAGCAAGGGAGAGGAGACGTGTGTATGTGCATATGATCACAACACATGAGTTATGACACCCATCTTCCTAAGGCTCCCGGATTTGCTAGCTTTGAGAAAGCGAGGGGCTATTTTGAGAAGGCACACGTGGCAAGAAATTGATATAAGCCTCTGGCTGACAGACAGCAAGATACTGAGGTCCTCAGTCCTCCAACATGATAGGAACTGGAAGTTGCCAACAGTCACATGAGCTTGGAGAGGTAGATCACCCCCCGCACCGCCAGTCAAGCTCAGATGAGACTGCAGCCCTCACTGCCACTGAGTGCCGCTTTGTGAGAACATGAAGTAGAGAGTCTTGCTAGGGAAACCCAGGGTTTCTTACCCACAAAAAGCGTGAAATAATAAATACGTGTTGTTTTAAGTCACAAAGGTTGTGATAGCACTGCAATGCAGCAATAGATAACTAAGACAAATCACATAGTATCCTCCTGATTTCAGATTTTTAATCAACAGTTATTTACTGAGCACCTACCATCTGCCAAGATTCATCCTAGGGTAAACATATGCTTACTGGCCTCAAGGATGTTTATTCTTTTGGAAAAGACCAGGTGTGTATAACACAAAGAGCAAAGTATGGTAACTATCTCACAATATTGTTATAATGAAAAAATGAGATAATGGATATAAAAACATTAAGCAGTATGCCTGATGCATGGTAGTTATTACTGTAATTAAAGAAAATAATTTTGTTTAAAATTAAAAGCTATGCTACCTGTTCTTTAGGCAAAGAGTTAAGAGAGGTGAGATTTCTGTCAGCTGTGGAAATACAAAATTCTCATAGAAGGAGTGAGGCCTGAGTGGACTTTTCCTGGGGGAAACAAATGGTATTGTCTTAGTAGGTATATTTGTAAATAGTAGAGTCATAGATGGCCTGTATTTGAGTACTAGGAAGGGGAGTAGTATGAGTAACAATAGTAGTAAATATAATAGTATTTATATATTGCAAAAGAAAGGACAGGTAATTGCTTTTTAGTTAGCTAAAGAACTAGATCCTAAGCCAGAAATTATCCTACTAATTTAAAAAAAAAAGGAAAACTACTTCTTGAGAAGAATTTTAATGTTTCAAAAGAAATAATAAATGTTTGAGGTGATGAATATCCTAATTACCCTGATTTGATCATCACACATTGTATACATGTATCAAAATATCACATGTTCTCCCAAAATATGTGTATCTATGATATATCAATAAACAACCTACTTCTCAAATCATTGCAATGTGAAAAGAATTGATTGTCTTTTGAAGTTTTCCAAAAAGCATTCAAACAAATTAGAAAATATTTGATTGAGAATTATGTTATGACCTAAATCACTGTGCTTATGAGTGGTGTTTGGAATTTCAGCTGCAGCAGTCAACTGTAGCTGCTACCAGACAAATTTGTGCTTAGTAACTCTATTGCCAATTCATTGGTTATTATGATTTATGTTTAAAATTTCAACAATGGCATTAGCCATAGCTTCTAGCCGATACAATTATGCTTGGGAAATCTGTTGCCAAGTAAATCTGAGTGTACTGCTCAGTGGTATATTTTAATGAATTTCACTTTGCTTCTTAACCAGAATAGTTAAGTTAGCCTGTTAACAAATGCTTAAATAAAAGTAGCGCAATGCTTCATAAAACAGGGCCAGATTATCTCAAGACGTTTGTTATTTAAAACAGTCATTCCAATTATTAAGGATCCACAAGCTTCAATGAAATTAAAGCTATCCAAGAAAAATTAGGAAGGATTTAAATATATCATAATTCAAACATAAAGCAAAACAAAAATCTTGTTACTAGAGTATTTATGTACTGTAATTTGTCATCTAAACTGGGACACTTGTGAGTTTCATGTTGTCTCATGATGCAACATTCAGGTGAAATCTATGGCTATCACAAGCACAATGTGATGTATGGTCACCTTTTACTGTTCAGTATTAATGATCATCATTCTTAGTCCAATTGTGGGCCCTCAGTAATTTATTTGTTTTTGATATTAAATAGTCTCATAGACATAGTGGTAATTCTGAAGTGGAGTAATGAAAATGCGACAGTTGGAGATGTTCTACTTTAGCAGTCCTATATGTCTGTTTAGTTTTTTATAGTTGTATTACCCTGTTCTCACACTGCTGTAAAGAACTATCTGTGACTGGGTAATTTATAAAGAAAAGAGGTTTAATTGAATCACAATTCTGCAGGTTTAATAGGAATCATGATTGGGAGGCCTCAGGAAACTTACAATCATGGGGAAATTGAAGGAGAAGCAAGCACGTCTTACCATGGTGGAGCAAGAAAGAGCAAGAAGGGGGAGGTGCCACACATCTTTAAACCATCAGAACTCATGAGAACCCACTCACTGTCAAGAGAACAGCAAGGTGAAAATCTGCCCCCCAATCCAATTACCTCATACTAGGTCCCTCTCTTGACACATGGGGATTACAATTCGTCATGAGATTTGGGTGGGGACACAGGGCAAAACCATATCAATAGGTAATAGTTTTAAAGAAACATTACATGAACTCACTAGTTTATTATCTAAGTATATATCCATTCAGTACTCACTGAGTACTTTCTCTGTGCCAGGCACTGCTGTAGCTGTTGGGTATACATTGGACACAAGATAGACAAGGTTCCTGCTTTATGAAATTTATATTCCAATGAAAATATAGAAAATGAAGGTTGTGGAGAAAAAGGAACACTTATACACAGTTGATGGGAGTGTAAATTAGTTCAGCCATTGTGGAAGACAGTGCAGCAATTCCTCAAAGACCTAGAAACAGAAATACCATTTGATTTAGCAATCCCATTACTGAATATATACCCAAAGGAATGTAAATTATTCTGTATAGATACATGCACACATATGTTCATTGCAGCACTATTCACAATAACAAAGACATGGAATCAACCTAAATTCCCATCAATGATAGACTGGATAAGGAAAATGTGGTACATATACACGATGGAATACTACACAGCCATAAAAAAGAATAAGATCATAATCCTTTGCAGGGACATGGATGATGCTGGAAGTCATTATCCTTAGCAAACTAACACCAGAATAGAAAACTAAATACTGCATGTTCTCACTTTTAAGTGGGATTAAATAATGAGAGCACATGGACACTTAGTGGGGAACGACAAACACTGGGGCTTTTCAGAGAGCAGTGGGTGGGATGAGGGAGACAATCAGGAAAAATAACAAATGGGTACTAAGCTTAATACCTGGGTGATGCAATAATCTGTACAACAAATCCCCATGACACAAATTTACCTATGTAACAAACCTTCACTTGTACTCCTGAACTTAAAATGAAAGTTAAAAAAAAGATGAAAAAAATACAAAATCATTTCATCAGAACAAAGTTACCTAATTAACACCAATCTAGAAACATTCATCCAACACTTTTTAATGTCCTATGACTGAGCTAAACAACTGGTCACTTTGGGAGTTATTAATGTCATTTAAGAGATTAAGAAATTGGCCGGGCACTGTGGCTCATGCCTGTAATCCCAGCACTTTGGGAGGCCAAGACGGGCAGAGCATGAGGTCTGCCCAAGACGAACATTATAATTTAAAGATGTTTTACATATCAGAGAAGAATCAAGACCATCCTGGCTAACATGGTGAAACTCCATCTCTAACAAAAATACGAAAAATTAGCTGAGTGTGGTGGCATGCACCTGTAATCCCAGCTTCTCAGGAGGCCGAGGCAGGAGAATCACTTGAACATGGGAGGCAGAGGTTGCAGTGAGCTGAGATCGTGCCACTGCACTCCAGCCTGGTGACAGAGCGAGACTCCATCTAGAAAGAGAGAGAAAGAGAGAGAGAAAGGGAGGAAGGAAGGAAGGAAGGAAGGAAGGAAGGAAGGAAGGAAGGAAGGAAGGAAGGAAGGAAGGAAGGAAGGAAGTCTTAAACTGACCAAGCAGAGCTGTAACTTAAATCTGTAACATCCTAAGTAAAGGAACCTATCACAAATAAAAGCCAAGATGAACATTATAATTTAAAGATGTTTTACGTGTCAGAGAAGAGACTGTCACCAACATCCATATTTTCGTTTTCTTCCTAATAACACACAGAAACTATGAGTTTAGTGTCCCTTTCAGTTAGATTTTGCCATGTGAATGAAACCTAGATAACAGAAAGTGAAAAGCGATGCCTGCCATTTTCAGACCTGGCTCCTGTAAACCTCCCATATGGTAACACTTAACATATCTTCTCCATTCCAGCTAGAATTGAAATAGTATCCAGCAGGTGAGTCATTGAATGACTGCACAGGAAGGGCTGTCCCACAATCCTGTTCAATTGTGCCATTTTCTCTTGAGACCTAGAAACAAAGATCAGTTGTATGTTAACCAATGCACATTTCAGTCTGTTGTACACAGCAGTTCACCTATCTTGAGTAAAACAGAAATCTGCAAATGCCCTGCAATTGTACAGACACTCCTCTCTATTGTGACTTCCTATTGATTTTTTTTTTCTGAGTCAACATAGAGCTCAAAATTTTTCAAGATCCAGTGCTGCACAGAGCCAATGTCAGTTGAATAGAATCATGATACAAAGTGAAACCTGGTGGTCACTTTATTAACCCTCTTTAATTTACAGATGATAGAATGAAGCCTTAGAGAGGTTATAACATTTAACCTAAATCATCTGGGGCATTAAGTTAGCCATAGATATCAGGGCTGTCCCTCTATCCCGGCATGCTGGAGAATATCATACCAACGGGTAAATGAAATTTGTTGTCTTAAATTTTGAATAAGCTTTTTGTTTAAAATACATTGGAATATTTTGTAATCTGCATTCTGGACTCTTACTAAAGACAACTATTTTTATTTTTATTTTTATTTTCATTTTGTTTTTTTCAAGGATGTGACGTCATATTTTAATAACACTGAAGTCACAATTAACAGGACTAAATGAATCAAATATAACTTGAAATAATGGAGCAGTGGTAAGATCTACATTAAATTTTGCTATATGGAATTTCTTTAAAATTATTTGCAGTGCTAGCATTGACTCCTGTTGTTACTGAAACATGTATAATAAATACATGTTTAGCATTAAGTTGGCACATGATAATTATTCCATATATAATAACTTACATATGTGTGATTATGATTGTGCTATGTTTTTAAGGAAATATGGAGGAGTGGTTAAGAGAATGGACTGTGCTGTTATACTATCTGAGTTGAAATCTTTACTCCACCACTACTTATTCAATATTGACCAAGCCATATGCCCTTTCTGGTTTAGTTTCCCCCTGAAACATCAGAAAATTGAAAAAAAATTAACCTGAAGGTGTTAAGAAAATTGAATAGTAACTACATAGGAATTACCTCTAACAGTGTTTGGCACATAGAAACAATTCAATTAATGTTAGCTTTTGTTAACACAAGGGACATGAAAAGGATTTCTTTTTTGAAAAGAAAACTTTTCTGGAATTGTGAAAAATGAACTATAATTTGTCACATATCTTTTGGCTAACAAAAACAAGCAATTGAGCAAATTTACTAAAATTAAATTAATAACTGAAATGCTTTGTGATGTATTATTAATATGGAAATCTCAGAATTCAAGAGACTTCTGTTCTATGAAGAAACTTTTCACCCAACAGAAATAGTAAACATTGAATGTCTGAAGAGAACCTGAGTTTGGCAGGTTTATAAAATGCTTAAAACCTACTCTTCCCACTCCTCAGTGAAACTTTGAAGACAGGGATGATTTCTATCTAATTTGTCACAGTATCTCAAGTGATTGACACATGCTTGCCTTGCAGTAGTAACATATAAATATGTATTGAATAAATACATGGATGTATGACTATGACTAGGCCATTAAATCCATCCATGCCTTAGTTAGTCTCATCGATAAGATGGAAACACATGGAAACATGAGCACTTAACCAGTCAACATTTTACGTGGAATGATCTGCATAAGTTACACAAACACCTGGCTCTGGTAGGCAACTGAAAAATGTGTGGCTGTTAAAACTCCATGCCAGACATTGGATTTCATGATACTTTATAATTACCTAATTTAAATTTCACAGTTACTTCATGAGGTTAATATTTTTCTCAGCTAAAATTAATGAGTTTTTTTGTTTGCTTTGTTTTTTTGATTTTTTATTTTATTCTATTTATTTATTTTGGCTGGGAAACAATATCAATTTGTGCTAACCTAGGCATGATGGGAAAATGTATTACATGAACCCAGACATGCATCATGGCAACGTATGCCAAGGACAGACTCAGACACAGAGGATTAAAATGAGGGCACAGGAAATCATCCAGAACCCAAACAGCCCATATTTCAGTCTCTCTGAATCTCTCACAACCGACACTCACTGAGTATCTGCCTGATTCATGTCTGTCTGTAGATGGCTGTCTCTGCTTTCCTTTCCACATGGCAAAAGATGGCGGCCTTATATCACTTCAATTCAACAGTCAAGCCAAGCTACACTTAATGCCTTAGATGAAACTCCAGTCTTTCAGGAATAAAAGTGGATTGGCTTAGCTTGAGACAGATGAGATACTCTATGTTCCCAGAGAAGGGAAGGTCAAAATGTACTAACGTAGGTGTTAACTTTTAACCTTAACATTGGGTGTGGTAGTTACAGGTAGTTCTAGGAGAAATTATATCATTGTGGGCTGGAGGTTAACCCATACTTATTTATTACAATATTATATAAATATTACAATATTCATTTAAAAATAAGATTAATGAAGCTAGGGAGTTTTTTGTTTGTTTGTTTTGTTTGTTTGTTTTTTTGCTGAGATTGCCTCTCGTTAAGTAATGCTGGGACATCTGGCCTTGAGTTTTCTGTATTAATCTCTAAGGTATCTTTAAACTCTCTGACTTACTCTGGCTAATGCCTAGTTCTGGTGTCTATTAAGCTATAAATATTCTAAAGTCTACATTTTCATCTAGACTTGTTGTTTTCAAGTCTTGTCTTTTTCTTTTTTCACCCACAGAGCTAAAAGGAGCCTACTTTATAGAATACAGTACTCAAGATAAAAACCATTTTAGGAACACTAGGCAGGAAAAAAAAAAGCTCTTGAAAGCTTTTGAGGTGTATTTTGAATGTAGCTGCCTCTGGAATTGAATGAATAGTTTTGGCATTTTTCTCCCCATTTCTAAAGAGATTAGAATAAAGTTTTAAAAAATAGTACAGATCTCTAAGCCCCTTCTCTAATAATTAAAAGCAATGATTAAAAATAATGCTGTTGGCTGGGAACAGTGGCTCACATCTGTAATCCTAGCACTTTGGGAGGCCAGGAGTTTGAGATCATTTGAGGTCAGGAGTTTGAGACCAGCTTGGCCAACATGGTGAAATCCTGCCTTTACCAAAAATACAAAAATTAGCTGGGTGCGGTGGCAGGCACCTGTAGTCCCAGCTACTAGGGAGGCTGAAGCAGGAGAATCGCTTGAACCCAGGAAGCAGAGGTTGCAGTGAGCCAAGATCTCACCACTGCCCTCCAGCCTGGACAACAGAGCAAAACTCAGTCTCAAAAAAAAAAAAAAAAAAAAAGTTGTCTATTAGAAAGTAATATCTAAAAGGGTATTTAAGATGCCGTATTATAAACACATACCAAAACATTACATTGTACCCCATAAATATATACAATGATTGTTTGTCCATTAAAAAACGTATATTTTTTAAAAGTACTCACTGATGAGTCAGCATGAAAATTCTGCCCTCCTACAATTGACTTTGAGCTAATATTTTCAACTGGGCTATTTTAGGATGATTGCAATATTATTTTTATGACAAAATGGATAACTCCAGATAACATATCACTGAGTTCAGTTCAAAGGCTGTGATTAAACCTTTGAAAGGAGAACTTGAAATTCAAATGCATCTTAATTTTTCTTGTCATTTTATTAGCTGACTGCATGCAAGTAGAAAAGAAGGTATTAATCAAAAAATAATTATCTGGTCAGAAAAAAACTTTCTTCTAATTTTTCAAAGAGGATAAAAGAAGAAAAGAAAAGAAAAGTAAAATGTTGGCAGCCCAGCAGTTAAGAAACTTTGCTAAGACTTTGAAATTTGAACATGAACTGCAAGAGAACATTCAGGAAAAGAGTGAAATTAGTAGGTTTCATTGTATTTAGTTTGGCCTCTTAAATGTACCACGATGGAACTTGTAACCTAGAAATATTTTCTTAGGTATATTCACTGGGGAAGGCGAGCATAATTACATCTGTTCAGACTTCATGCAAACCAAATTGGCGTTGTGGACAATTAATCTTTTGAAATGTTAAGATAGCTCTGTAATTTCTCACTTTTGTAAAAAGTAAGAAGAAGGCAACATAAATCAAAATTTAGTCAGTAGGCCAGAAGTTTACTTAATTGATAGTGTAAGACAAAGCCTCACTAAATTTTTATTACATTAGGACAACCATAATTCACAACAGTCTATATGGTACTGAGCATGCATGATTATTAATACATCCTGATTAGGAATTACCTAGGAGGGTACTAGATAGGCTTTTTTCCTACTGGACTTTTGGGTTTAAGTTTGATTGAGATAACTTATCAACAGGTTGGGATTTCATAGAATAAAATAATATTATGACATGTTCTTCACTCATACATGCTGAGTGCCTTATGCTGCTTGTAACCTTGGCAACAAAGAAAACATTTTGCACACATACATACACACACACACACACACACACACACACACCCCATGATTCAAGTGGATTTGATGAACTGTAGACCAGGTTAGCTACTATGGACTTGGAAAAATCAATAAACATTGTAAAAAAAGTCTCTTGCCATTGAAGAAAATCACTAAATTTAGTTTTGCAATGGTGACCAGTTATATTTAGGATAGATATGGAAAGTGTTGGGCTCAATGTGAATCTAGGATAAAGAAATTGTCCAAGTTAAATGAGAGCGGGAAAAGGATCCCTGATGTTTATGACACATTTATTGAAAGTCAGTGCTGGCTATAAGCTGAGTTTCTTATAAATTCAGAAATATATAGATTGCTAGATGCAACTCTTCAGTTATGTGCCTGCATGTAACAGAGAGAAGCCAATTACCTTTACCATATGCTTCCCTCCTTTTCCACTGGGAGTCTCTCATGTTTTGCCTCTGCACTTTTTTTGTGTACTGTATTGCATTTTATTTTAATTGCCACCTTACAATCAAATGAAAGGGAAATATTGCTGTAGGGAAGGGAGGAAATTATAGGATTTTCAACATTCCCCAGATGGGCTGGCTGCCTGACTTAGGGACCATGTTTTCCAGAATGTTAAGTTTGAAGGTCATGGCCCATTTTCTAAGATCTATGGAAAACAACACAGCTTGTGGCTTGGAAAAGATGATTTTGAGCACAAGCTGTGGAGTAGAAGGAGCTCGGGCTGTCCAGTTCTGGACTGTGTGGCCATGTCATGTAATCTCTCTCATCCTCCACTCTGAAATTAATTCTGTGGACTCGTTGACCTCTAATGCCTCTTTTAATTATAACATATTTTTCCTCTGAAATTGAAATGAGATTCTATCTCCTTTGTAGGACTTGTCTTCTCCCCGTCACTCCCAAGACTGAATTAGGTGCATTCCTATATCGAGATACTCTATTGTAATTTCTGTTTTCCTGTAGATATTTCCATAGGTCACAGACCTGTTTCCTGTAGACAGAAATTCTGCCTTATTCGTCATTCAGCTTCAGCTCTTTGCATAGCGTCTAGCCCATGGTAGACACTCAGTAATCACTGACTGAGTTAAAAAAGAAAGAACAAATGAAATAAATGACTTCATAGTATTAATCATATAAACAACAGCTTTAAACAACAGTGAACCTCTTGAACATCCCATTTTCTTTTTTACTTCTTGAGTGCAATATTGACACTAGAGAAGCCTAAAAGGTAAGAGAATATACCCCTCTCATTTCACACAGGATGGTATGAACACTAATAGCTAAAATGATTGGGTGCTTAGTGCAGACACCGTGAATGAAGACGTCTTATTTAATATGCAAAAAATCCTTGATACAAGTATAATTAACATCATCATTTTACAGGAAAAAAACCTGAGTTTTAGAGTTTTCTAACCCGTTCAACATTTCACAGCTAGTGAGTAATGAAGTTTGGTTTGTGGCCAATCTGACACCCAAACCACTATGTAATTCTGTCTCCAAGCCCCAACCTCTACAGCCAACTCAGGGTCTGAACTGTGACTCCAGTTCTAAACCTTGTCCCATACCTCTAGCACATTCTGTCAATCTTCATGAAAGCAGAAGTCAGTCATAACTAACTACAATTGGAATTATCTGCCCACAGGTTTTTGAAAGTGGACTGATGTTAATTCACTAGCAGTTGCCCTTGCTGCTTGAGTTAATGAAGTAGAGGGATGCACCAAATCTATAAATTTCCTTAGTCAGTTTCAGTCACAAATAAAAACAGAGCACCACTAACTACAAAAGAATATGCAGAAACAACGTGGATGATATAGTTGTACCATTTCCATATTATCAAAAAAGAAAATACAATGAGGGAATGAAATTTGGTAAGATGTTTTCAGATTATAAAGCAAGGTGCTTGGATAATATAACGGCTAAAACACATCTTAAAAGCAGGAATGGAGTGTTCATTGAGAGAAATCAAGAACATATATATATTTCTGTGTTTGTGGACACTGTATAGTATGAAAACTGACAAAGTATATATATATTTTTAAATGCATGTATTCCATATATGTGTAGGTATATCTAAAGATTTTCTGAAGTGAGGTAATTGTTTATTCTTTCTGTTTGTATGAAATCACCAAAAATATCTGTTTCACACCTTGCAACCTAAATGACAGCTGAAGGTGGGTATATGTGTTCTTTTTTTTTTTTTTTTTTTTTTTTTATGGTAGCCGTAACTCCTTAGCAATAGTTTACATTGAATTTAGAAACAAGGGCCTTTAAACCCTGCTGTGAATCTAAAACTTTTCTGCTGTATAATGCCTACGGTGTTGGAAATGAGAACAATTCAGCTAAAATGTTTTTATTAAGTGTCTTTTGTTCAACCACGGATAGCAAAATAGTGCAAGAAAAAAAGAAAAAAAGTATCTTCTTTCCATTTAGACTTATTAAATATTCAAGTGATTCCTCAAATATACTCAGCCTTGCTGTGCCTTCATTAAAGTGCAGCTCCATTGCATTTTGCGATGGAACACTGATACAATATGCTTCCTGCAGTGGCTACCCACAAGCAAACAGATTGCTGCATTCCGCACCAGCCGACGCTCAAAAGCAGCCCAAAGTCAAGAGTATTATAGTAATCAAGGCCGCAGGTTAGAGGCATGGATAATGATGGCAAAATCCACATCAGTGAAAAAAGAGGCCACAACTTCCTCATCAAGTGCAGATGGAAATAACAAACAGCTATTCCTAGTCAAGGCTTAGTGCCCCTTATTTAAGAAGTCATTTCTAAAGATCTGCCTCAGAAAGCTTACATCTCCATCCGGAGGTCAATTCACTAGAGACAGTATTTGAAGTGATTAAAAATGAACATTTGACTATGGTAAAAAATAAACTAAATGCCTACTGTGAAAAAATAGATGAAATCAAATCACAACATGAAGGGATCAAGCATATTTGTGAATTTTGATTGCAATTGCTAAAAGTATATGGCCATAGGGACTGAGATTAGAAAAATACACAGCAAACCTTAAAACCTGTAATGATAAGTTCCATTGTTTGAGCAACTACTGTATTTCGAGCATTTCTCAAGGCTTTTTATTTATATTATTGTATATAGTTCTTTAAATAATCCAGATATGTAGATACAGGCACATATTTATAAATAGGAAAACAAAGCCACTGCTACAAAATGTGATGGGCCCAATGATATATAGCTAGATAAGCATATAAAATTGTGTTCTGTGGGACTCTAAATAATTTCCACTATGCTATATTACTTCCTCAGGATAAACATTATTTGGTCAGATGACAGAATTATACGTAAAATATATCTTTTATTTTTCTAATTGTATTAAACTCATTTTAAATTAACATTTTTAAATCTGCTTTGGAATATACATATACACAAATATCATGTTTGTGTCTAGCTATCACCGTTCAGACGCACCTTCCAGAGGTTTTTCTTACTTAAGTGCACATACTGAGTCATGCTGGAGCTGCTTTTTATTAGCTTTAGCTCAGATTGTCTCTCTAGTCTTTTTAGGAGAAATCTGAGCACAAGCTCATAGGGAACAGTCAGCCCAGAAGGTTCAGTTTTGAAGTGAAATGTGCATTATACCATTTGAGGTGGAATTTTGAATCTACTTTGGAACATGTGATAGTCTCTTCCAAAGTCTTCTGCAAAACCTAATGATATATTGGTGTCATTACTTCTGAAGTTCTCAGAAGTCACCATAGTTATACTAGGATGACCTATTTGTACAGATAATCCAATGGAAGTCTTTGGACCTAAAATAATGAAGTATATTATAAGTAAAATATCTTTAACACCTGCATCCTCCATCTCCATCCTGTCCAACTTCTCTAGAAGAAACTGTCTTTAATTATAGGTTGTAGTCAGATTTTCATTCATTCATATATGATAGAAATATTTGTGTGTGTTTTTATTGCTGGGTACTCTTACAGCCCCGGGGAAGGGAAGGCGCAGTAATTATCAATAAGCCGATAGAATCTCAGAGAAGAAAGTCAAGTAAAAAGGCAATTACAACAGGATTACAAGCACATGACTCTTCAAGATTAATCTTTTGGCAAGTGTGAATAATAATGGCTCTTAAATAAGATAAACTTACAAAGAACAGTGTTTGGCCTTCCATACCACTGCCTAACAGAACTGGAATAATTAGAAAGGTTTTTGTCTCTCTTCGTAATCAACTGGTCATTTTGCAGGCTGCCTATGAAACTTCAGTAAATCAATTTTAGTGCAGTCCATAAAGAAAAGTCAACATATTCAGCCTGAATGCCCTCAACATATTTATTATTTTTTTGCAAAATGTCAATACTTATCTTTGGAATATGTTAATTCATCTCCATAGCTCATTTATGTAGGATATTTCTAAACATATCAATGACCAGCTAGAGTCAACTAGTGGCAAATATAAGAGACCTAAAATGATTAAGAATTTAAAAAGCTACAGGCGCTGGAGAGGATGTGGAGAAATAGGAACACTTTTACACTGTTGGTGGGACTGTAAACTAGTTCAACCATTGTGGAAGTCAGTGTGGCGATTCCTCAGGGATCTAGAACTAGAAATACCATTTGACCCAGCCATCCCATTACTGGGTAGATACCCAAAGGAGTATAAATCATGCTGCTATAAAGACACATGCACACGTATGTTTATTGCGGCACTATTCACAATAGCAAAGACTTGGAACCAACCCAAATGTCCAACAACGATAGACTGGATTAAGAAAATGTGGCACATATACACCATGGAATACTATGCAGCCATAAAAAAGGATGAGTTCGTGTCCTTTGTAGGGACATGGATGAAACTGGAAAACATCATTCTCAGTAAACTATCGCAAGGACAAAAAACCAAACACCGCATGTTCTCACTCATAGGTGGGAATTGAACAATGAGAACTCATGGACACAGGAAGGGGAACATCACATTCCGGGTACTGTTGTGGGGTGGGGGGTGGGGGGGGCGGGGACAGCATTAGGAGATATACCTAATGCTAAATGACGAGCTAATGGGTGCAGGAAATCAACATGGCACATGGATACATATGTAACAAACCTGCACATTGTGCACATGTACCCTAAAACCTAAAGTATAATAAAAAAAAAAAAATAAAAAAAAAAAAAAAAGCTAAAATTTAGAAGGAATGCAAGCTTATTTTATAACCCATTTCTTCATTTGTTTCAATATTCATTCTCTTAAGGCAAGGAGGGAAAGCTATGTGTGTTGAGGGGATAGGGGTAGGTGTGTAGGTGTGCCTGTACACTGCTAGGCATTCTGTGAGTTCAGGATCTGGGAAAGAAGATGAGGTATTACGCTCCTAAGTAGCTTATGGCTTCCATCTCCAAGGATCTTACAGTAGAGTGGGTACATATGAAATGAATAATTATCTCATCAAAAAGGGTAAAATAATAAGCATAAGAGATTGTTTGATAGAAGCTTAAAAGAAGAGAGACAATGTCAATCTTAGGTCAAAGTTTTATAAGTGGCATTAAATAAAAAACTAAATTCAGAAGACCTTAAGCCCCAAGGCTATAGTTTTTCAGGGAAGAGCCAAAGAAGAAAAGTCTTCTTTCTAGCTTTAAATTCAGTGATTTGACCCTGTTCTGTGTGCTCCAGGTAAAGTAATGATGAAAATTATTTCTTCCTCATATGATACCCTAGAATTAAGGATTTTTTATTGGGAAATAACTTCTATTAAAGATGGATATCAAGTTAAAAATTAGACTTAATATATCATAGATAAAATTAGTGTGTTTATTATTTTATTTGTCCTTATAAATGACATTTTTATTATTTTGTTTTATTTTTATTGGTATAAATTTAGTAAGGACAAGTGAAGTTTTGTTACATAGATGCATTATATAATGGTGAAGTCTGGGCTTTTAGTATACTCATCACTCAGTGGATACACTAAATTACTTACTGCACCCATTAAGTTATTTCTCATCTCCCCTCCCCTTTCACCCTCCCTTCCTTCTGGCTCTCTAAGGACTGTATTAGTCCATTCTCACACTTCTATAAAGAACTACCTGAGAGTGGGTAATTTATGAAGAAAAGAGCTTTAATTGATTCACAGTTCCGTGGGTTTAACAAGAAGCATGACTGGGAGGCCTCAGGAAACTTACAAACAGGGCGGAAGGTGAAGAAGGAGCAAGCACTTTCTTCACAAGGTGGCAGGAGAGAAAGCAAGAAAAGGGGTAAGTGCCACACACTTTTAAACCATCAGATTTTATGAGAACTCACTTACTATCATGAGAACAGCAAGGGGAAAATCAGCCCTCATGATTCAATCATCTCCCACCAGGCCCCTCCTCCAATTTGACATGAGTTTTGGGAGGGGATACAAATTCAAACGACAACACTATTATTCCACATTCTATGTCCATGTCTATACTTTATTTAGCTCCCACTTATAAGTGAGAACATGCAGTAATTGACTTGTATTAACAAATAAAAAAGTTGGTTCAAAGATTCTTGTCTTCCCAGTAATGTTTTCTTGTAAGTTACCCTAAATTGCCCATACTGTCTTCCCCATATCCCGTCAGAGACAAAAATCAAATTTACTGCATACACTCAGTTAAGAGAAGCTAGTAAGGGCCTACCACGTGCCACAGTCTTTAATTACATCATTTAATGAATTCTCAATATAGCTTTATAGAGGTGATATATTCTTCCTCTTTGATAAAGAGGGATCTGATGTTAAATAAGCTGTTTAGTAATATTTAAAGCCAAACATAATGCGTGTTAGTCTGTTTTGGCTTCTATCACAAAATGCTGTCAATTGGGTAGCTTATAAATAACATAAATTTATTTATCACACAGTTCTAGAGTCTGAGAAGTCCAAGATCAAGATGCTAGCAGGTTCCGTGTCTGAGGCAACCCATTTCCTGGTTTATGGATCATGTCTTCTGGCTGCATTCTTCCACAGTGTAAAGGGTCAGTTAGCTCTGTGTGGTCTCTTTTTTAAGGGTGTTAATCTCATGAATGAGAGAGGATCCTTTAATTGCCTCCAAATGGGTCTGTCCCCCTAATACCATCACTATCATTTTTTATTGATAAATATACAGGCAAATTGATGCCATGTTAGTTGTTATTTCATAGCATTATGCACAGACCAGTGAATACATAAATGTTTTGAATAATGTAAATTTCATGGGCTTTAGGGGTTTTTGTTTGCTTGTTTAATGTCATTTGGTAAAAATATTTTTCTTCTAAATTTTAATAGCATTTAAAAGTTTTCATTTACTCTTAGACTAAGATGTAGAAAAAGCATAAACAATAATTGAAAATTCTAGGTAATACAGATAGATGATATAAGTATAAGGTGTAGGTTTAAGGGCAGCTGTAAGTAATAGAAATAGATATCAATATAGATGTAGACATATACAGATAGAAATAAAGATAGAGAGAGAGATATAGAGAGATCACACTAACATTTAAATTCTGCTTACTAAGCACAGGGCATTATTCTGAGTACATTATATAGATTGACTCCTTAATTCTCCTAAAACCTCTATGAAGTAAGTACTATTTTCACCCTCGCTTTACAGCTGGAGAAATTAAATTAAAACTAGGTGTTACTCATTTTCTTTGGCATCTGCAGCAAACAATCACAAAGTGAGTGATTTAGAACAAGAGAAATTTATTCTCACAGTCTGGAAACCTGAAGTCCAAAATCATCATCACTGGGACAAATCAAGATGTCATCAGAGTTGCACCATCTTGGGGCTCTAGGGGCACATCGTTTCTTGCCTTTTCCAGCTTCTGGCGGCTCTCCTGGCATTCCTTCTTTGGGGCTGCATCACCCCTCTCTGGCTTCATCTTCACACTGCTCTCACCTTGGTGTGTGTGCCCTTTGTCTTCTGTCTGTGTCAATATTCCTCAGCTTTTCTGTTATAGGACACTTGCTGTTACAGTCATTGCCCAGCTGAAAATCCAGGACAAAATTATCATCCCCAGATTGTTAATTCAGCCACATCTGCAAATATCATTTTTCCTTATTAGGTAACATTTACAGGTTCCAGAAATTAGGAATTGATATCATTGGGTGATTTTTATTCAACTTTCTCCACAGCTAGGTAACTTATGAAAGATCACACAGCTTGAAATTTGGGGAGCCTATCAAACACACAGTGCATATATATTCTATATATCAACAATTCTTATCACTGACCACCGCCTATTACGTCGTTCTAGAATATTGCTGAGGATAGAGTGGTTCTAAGACAATGAAATGTTTTCATTTTATAATAAATTAGACTTAAATTATATCCACTTCATTCATAGTGGCTGCGAACAACTGGTACCAGTGACTGCCCACAGGAGGCCAGACCTAATTTGTGATAGTTGGGGCCAAACTATGTCATGTGAATCCATTGCTCAAAAATTGATATTTGAGTCTTTCTATGATGCCACAACAGAGTAATAAAAAGTAATCAGAATTTACTTCAATCTTTTAAAGTTTATCTCAAAGGCATGTTTTGACTCTAACAGAAAGCCCTTTCTTGCTTGCTTTATAAGTAATTATTTCATGTTGTTTAAACATTTTCATAAATTTTATCTCATGGCAATATGAGGAAAATTTACAAAATAATCAGGTTTCTCAAAATAATCCAATTAATTAGACCCCAAATCATTAATGCCACATTTAAAATAGTGTGTTTATGCTTTAATTTGTGCTTACAAATGATGTTTTTATTATATTGTCTTTTATTGGTATAAATTTAGATGGGACAAGTGCAGTTTTGTCACATGGATGCATTATATAGTGGTGAAGTCTGGCATTATTATTATTTATTTGTGCCACAGCGTTATTTTTGTGCTATGGCATTAAAATATCATTGAGGATATTTTAATACTGATTTTCCCCAAGACCAGTGAAACAACCTCAAACACTGGATGCTTCCATCAACACTTTGCAATATAGGAGGATTACAAAGAACCTTCTGTTGAAGTTATTTAAATTCCTTAGTGACAGTGCCGCAATGAAAATTACTCAGCTACAAACTTAGTTAATTTTATTCTGTGTAGGCAGTCTGATATTAATTATAAGGTATGGTATAACTACCACTTTCTGGATGGGTTGCATAATCAACTGAATAATAATGCGTTTATACTTAAGAATACAGTTGTTTGATAGATTTTCAAAGTGTTAAGGTTTGTGAATATTATGACATATTATGAATGTAAGAATATAATATAAAATAATATATATGTATTTTGTTATATATAATATCATATACTCTTGTACCCTCTTATGAAACGTCAGTGAAGATTTGAATACAGCTTAGAGAAAACTTGTCATTAGCACAGCATGAGCTGAGTGACACCACAGAGCCGTGGATATAGGATGGACTAGAGTTCTAAATATAAAGTTGATTTCCTGGCTCTCTATTAATTACTGGGTATAGAGTCTTGGACACTTTTGTTGATCTCTCTTAGGCTCAGTTTCCCCATGCCACCTATCTCGTAAGATGGTTGCATTGGTTGGAATTGAATAGGGTGTGTGTTGCAGACTGCATGTCACCTTCAAGTGTTTTCTGTCTACACTGTTAATGCATCCTGGCATTTGGGGAGGGGAACCCTTTATATACGTGAAAGTCCCAAGGCTAAACCGGATGAAACTGTTGCCGTAGCAGGATGCCTAAGACCCATCCTCTATCCTAACTTATTACTGCTCACCTAACCCCTACCTCTGGCACCTGCGTAATGGATACCCAGGGATCGGGGGAGTAAACCTATAGACACACACTGTATTATCTGCCCTTAAAGATAAATGTTTTAATTCCTCTCTCTCTGCTTCCCCTACCTCTCTGTTGAACATATATTTGACTAAGTGTCTCCTCCCATTCCAGAGGCAAGGGGCAAAGTACAAATGGATGCCCACATTATCATATGTCTAAATAATTACAACATAAGCTAATATTTATTCTGATAAATAAAAAATATCTTCCCTCCTGTATTGAGACTCATGCCTCTAAATGACCTAGAAAGCCATGTTCAAACTGAAAATTTTCAGATTCCTTGGAGTTCTGACCTCTGGTCCCCGACCCCCAGCATGTTCTCCCTCTTTTCCCATCTCCAAGTTCATCCATACCATGACAGTTGTTGTACACAAACAAGTGGACATTCCAACCAATATGTCAAAACTTTATCCACCCCAAACAGCAAAAAAGCTCATTCTATTCTTGACCACTTCTGTGGCCTAGGGGTGCTCATATTGGCAGAATGATCATTCCGTAGGACTGATCTGGGAAATAGGCTCTGACAGACCATGAGAGAGGGTACGAAGCCGTTGGAGCTTGGACTCCCAGGGCTGCAGGTCCTTGACGCATATGGTAGAAGGAGAGTTTTGCCTATTCAACGAACATGTGTTCTTAGTCCCTGTGACTCCTTATCCCATGGGAAAGGTAATTAATAAGGAAAGGATTTTTTTTCCTCTTTACAAATCTAAAGGGAGAAGAAGGTTCCCAATTTTGACATAATTTTTCAGTTGTAATATTGTTACAGTTGACAATTATTGTGTTGATCCAGGCATCTTTCCCTATTCAGTTGCTCCTAGTAACTGAAATCATTTACTTGACCAGCATTTCATAAGGAAATAAAATTCTGAAGGCAAATTAGAGACAATTCTTGTTGTCAGCTTTGATAGTAGGTGATGAATTTGGGTGGGCGTATTAGTCTGCTGGGAATGCCATAACACAATATCACAGACTGAGTGGGTGGCTTAAATAACAGAAATTAATTTTTCACAGTACTGAAGCCTGGGAGCCCAAGATGAAGGTGCTAGCAGGGTTGTTTTTTTCTGTGATCTTCTTTCCTGGATTGCAATCTTCTTGTTATGTCCTCACATGTCCTTTTCTCTATGCATGTGCACTCATGATGTCTCTGTCTCTTCTTATAAGGCCATCATTCCTATTATATTATGTCCCCATTCTTATAATCTAATTTAAACTTAGTTGCCCTATCTCCAAATACAGTCACATTGGGGGTTAGGGCTTCAATACAGGATTTTAGGGAAGGGAGACAAAATTCAGTCCATAACAGCAGGTCATATAGATTCCAATCAACAAGTTTAAATATCAGATACAAAGAACTGTGCTAGGTACTCTGGAGAATAAAAAGACTAAATGGCTTAACTTCATTCACCCTCTTACTTCCCTGCACACTTACTCCCAAAACTTTGCAAGCTGGACAATCATAAAATTTGTGTTAACTAAAAAAGTTGGTCCAAAGTTTCTTGCCTTTCCAGTATTGTTTTCTTGTAAAGTTAATCTAAATTGTTCATCCTGTCTGCTTTATAACCTATGAAAGAGAAAAATCAAATTTATTACATGTTCTCAATTAAGAGAAGCTAGTAAGGGCCCACCATGTGCCAGGGTCTTTAATTCCATCATTTAACGAATTCTCAGTACTACTCAATACAATATAAAGGTGATATATATCCTCCCTATGAAGGAGTAATCTGAAGTTCCTCCTTTAAAATGTTTAAATATTACTAAATAAGTTGTTTAGTAATCTTTGAAGCCAAAAACAATGTATCTTCATGTGTTTGAGATTCTATAACAAAATACCATAGACTGGGTAGCTTATAAACAATAGGAATTTATTTCTCACAGTTCTGGAGGCTGGGAAGTTCAAGATGAAGGTGCTAGCAGATTATCTGTCTGATAAGGGCCCATTTTCTGATTTATAGGTACTGTCTTCTAGCTGCATCCTTACTTGGTGGAAATGACTAGTTAGTTCTGTGAGGTCTCCTTTCTACAGGTGCCATTCCTAAGAGAGGATCCCTTACAACCTAATAATCTCCAAAAGGGCCTGCCCCTGTTAATGCCATCACTTTTGGGATTAGAATTGTATATTAATCATGACAGGGCAGAAATAGTCAGGCCATAGCACTGTGTGATATCACCACTTTGTCCTGTCGCAGTAGCTCTGCTGCAGGTAGACTGAGATCTTCCTTCCTACCCAGCTCATAGTTTCCTGAGGCAAAGCAGAAAAATAGTATGCTGCACTACAAAATTTAGATCACCACTAATTCTTTAAATCAATGGTAGTAGAGGCATAGCTCCAAGACCTGGATATCTCTATATTCTTGAATTGACAATGGCAATAACTTCGTATTAAAAAATTGATATAAATTGAAGATAATTTTAAAGCTATATGATTCCATAAAGTAAAATTTATCACAAAGTAATCGATCCTATTGTCTTTGGTTTATTTTTTTTCTTTATCAATTCCTGCTAAAGCATCATCCTTGATGAGAATGTGAAGGCTTCCTTGAAGGCAGTAAGGGAAATTTAACTCCCAATAATGGTAATCACAATAATGAACAAAGGAGGAACCCTAAAAATAAATTGAATTGAGAATATTACTTCGTTATTTTCTGGCAGTATTTTGATCACAATATCCCATCTTTGCTGATTTGTAAGAAAAAGGGAGGAACTTAAGGCTTTTCTTTTAAATTCTTCTCTTCTTTGGAAGATAGTCACAGAGCAAAGCATTGGCTGCAGGAGACATTACTTGCTGTAGCATTTGTCTCTCCTCACGGCTCCAGATGTGGTTTTACTGACTATATTGGAATTGCCTCTGGTCCTGGGTTTTTGGAAGAGGCTCTTCTGATTTAACTAGAAAACCTTTCTTCCTAGAAGCTGCTTTCCTTTGAATAACCTTCAATTTTCATTTGTAAACTAGGAAAAATATAAGGGAAAATTTTGGGGGTCTATTTTCCTGTAATACAAATATAAAGCAAGTCAAATATGCAAAAAATATAATTTTCATGTGACTCACTCTAGTTAAAATGGTGCAATTATAAGTAAAAATATATAGATTATTGTTTCAGCAAATTTGGAGTAATTCACTAAATGCAATGGCTTCTTATTTATTTTTATTTAATTTTTTATTTTATTTTATTTTTTGAGACGGATTCTTGCTCTGTCACCCAGGCTGGAGTGCAATAGCATGATCTTGGCTCACTGCAACCTCTGCCTCCAGGGTTCAAGCCATTCTCAATGCCTCATCCTCCTGAGTAGCTGGGACTACAGGCATGTGCCACCATGCCCGGCTAATTTTTGTATTTTTTTTAGTAGAGACGGGGTATCACTATGTGGGCCAGGCCAGTCTCGAACTCCTGACCTCAAGTGATCCACCCACCTCAGACTCCCAAAGTGCTGGAATTACAGGCATAAGCCACAGCTCCTGTCCCAATTGCTTCTTTAAAGATAGATTTAATAATAGGAAAATATATGTTTTGCAGGTATTAATTTTATGATCATTATTATTATTAACCTACTTATATAATGTTATGACATCAGAAACCTTTTTACTACTCTGTTATATAACAGGTTGTGCTTTTTATTTTTTCTATTTTTAAAATACCTATCAGGATAATTTTCACAGAAAAGACTAAGAAATGCAAGCATTCTCCAGATAACAGGAATGATAGGAAGTTGAATGAGGATAATAATGGGAATTAGATTGATCCAATATGGACATGTTTCATAGATCTTTAAATTATATTAAATTATCATAATAAATAAACTAAATTTTATTAAATTGTCCATTTAAAATGTTAACATATGGGACAAGGATGTGACTTGAATGTGCAGAGCGTGGAACATAAAATGTAAATAGTTTGGTACATAGTGTGGAAACGATAGTGCCACAGAACTAGTCTTTATGCCTACCTAGATGGCATAAATAATAGAATCTTCTGGTTATTTTCCTAAAGAGAATTTTCATGCCTAAGAAAGGAATAATATTCAAATGAGGTTCAGCTACCCAGTCATAAAAATACCTGAAGAACTTGAAAAGCATATTGCTAAGTGAAAGAAGCCAATCTAAAATGGCTACATCTATATTATTCTAACTACATGACATTTTAGAAAAGACAAGATTATTAAGAGAGTAAAAAGATCATTGATTGCCTGGGGCACTGGGGGAGGGTGGATGTACAGGTGAAGTCTAGGAGAGTATATGAGCCGTGAAAATACTTTGTATGATACTATAATGGTAAATATATGTCATTATACATTTGTCAAAATCCAGACACTGTACAATATGAAGAGTGAATTCTAATGTAAATTATGAACTCTAGTCACAAAATGTCAATATTGGCTGATCAATTAAACAAATATACCACACTAATACAAAACGTTAATAATGGGGGAAATGGGGAGGGGAGATTTGTGAGGTGGTATATGAAAACTCTCTCTACTGTCAGCTCATTTTGCTGAAAGCTTACAACTGTTCTAACAGCAAAGTCTCAGGATACAAAATCAATGTGCAAAAATCACAAGCATTCTTATATACCAGTAACAGACAAACAGAGAGCCAAATCATGAGTGAACTCCCATTCACAATTGCTTCAAAGAGAATAAAATATCTAGGAATACAACTTACAAGGGACATGAAGGACCTCTTCAAGGAGAACTACAAACCACTGCTCAATGAAATAAAAGAGGATACAAACAAATGGAAGAACATTCCATGCTCATGGGTAGGAAGAATCAATATTGTGAAAATGGCCATACTGCCCAAGGTAATTTATAGATTCAATGCCATCCCCATCAAGCTACCAATGACTTTCTTCACAGAATTGGAAAAAACTACTTTAAAGTTCATATGGAACCAAAAAAGAGCCCGCATCACCAAGTCAATCCTAAGCCAAAAGAACAAAGCTGGAGGCATCACGCTACCTGACTTCAAACTATACTACAAGGCTACAGTAGCCAAACAGCATGGTACCAAAACAAAGATATAGATCAATGGAACAGAACAGAGCCCTCAGAAAAAATGCTGCATATCTGCAACCATCTGATCTTTGAGAAACCTGACAAAAACAAGCAATGGGGAAAGGATTCCCTATTTAATAAATGGTGCTGGGAAAACTGGCTAGCCATATGTAGAAAGCTGAAACTGGATCCCTTCCTTACACCTTATACAAAAATTAATTCAAGATGGATTAAAGACTTACATGTTAGACTTAAACCATGAAAACCCTAGAAGAAAACCTAGGCAATACCATTCAGGACATAGGCATGGGCAGGGACTTCATGTCTAAAACACCAAATGCAATGGCAACAAAGGCCAAAATTGACAAATGGGATCTAATTAAACTAAAGAGCTTCTGCACAGCAAAAGAAACTACCATCAGAGTGAAGAGGCAACCTACAGAATGGGAAAAATTTTCACAATCTACTCATCTGACAAAGGGCTAATATCCAGAATCTACAATGAACTCAAACAAATTTACAAGAAAAAAACAAACAACCCCATCAAAAAGTGGGCGAAGGATATGAACAGACACTTCTCAAAAGAAGACATTTATGCAGCCAAAAGACACATGCAAAAATGCTCATCATCACTGGCCATCAGAGAAATGCAAATCAAAACCACAATGAGATACCATCCCACACGTTAGAATGGTGATCATTAAAAAGTCAGGAAACGACAGGTGCTGGAGAGGATGTGGAGAAATAGGAACACTTTTACACTGTTGGTGGGACTGTAAACTAGTTCAACCATTGTGGAAGTCAGTGTAGCAATTCCTCAGGGATCTAGAACTAGAAATACCATTCGACCCAGCAATCCCATTACTGGGTATATACCCAAAGGACTATAAATCATTGCTGCTATAAAGACACATGCACACGTATGTTTATTGCGGCACTATTCACAATAGCAAAGACTTGGAACCAACCCAAATGTCCAACAATGATAGACTGGATTAAGAAAATGTGGCACATATACACCATGGAATACTATGCAGCCATAAAAAGGATGAGTTCGTGTCCTTTGTAGGGACATGGATGAAGCTGGAAACCATCATTCTCAGCAAACTATCACAAGGACAAAAAAACCAAACACCACATGTTCTCACTCACAGGTGGGAATTGAACAATGAGAACACATGGACACAGGAAGGGGAACATCACACACCGGGGCCTGTTGTGGGGTGGTGGGAGGGGGAAGGGATAGCATTTGGAGATATACCTAATGTTAAATGATGAGTTACTGGGTGCAGCACACCAACATGGCACATGTATACATATGTAGCTAACCTGCACGTTGTGCACATGTACCCTAAAATTTAAAGTATAATAATAAAAAGATATATATATATATATAAAGTCTGTTAATTCAAAAAATAAAATCAGCTCCTCTCTAATAAGAGCAGCGATGGAGTATGCTGTTGGCATTCATATGTCCCTTCATACCACAAGAACATAAAGATGAGCATAAAGATGAGAGCTTTGACAGATGTCAGAAGACAGCTGTAAGGGACAGGGAAATTGACAGGTAACATTCCACTACTGAATTCCAGTTGTTACTGAAGTCCAAATTTATTTCTGATTTTCCTATATTTTTATGCTCAACTCTTCTTACCTGTGTTCTGGGATCAGCATACTATTCTCCCTTCTCAATTTTCTCACTAAAATAATTAAACTTAAGTTGCTTGTTCGTTTGTTTGTTATGTATAGCTAAGAGTGCTGGTACTGCCAGGGACATAAAGAGTGAATCGTACCTAATCAGCAAGCTTATCTATCATTGCATTTCCAGATTCAAATAGGCAGTTGTGTACCATTAGGCCAGCTTTTACCCTTACGTTGATTATGTAAGTTAATTTTTAATCTTACCATAGCCACAGATAGAGAAATTGAAGACAGTGCATCTTTAACAATTGAGTGCTCGCAAAATCACAGGAAACACAAGAAAAGTGTGTGCTTCCCAGTCATCTGCATACATTTCCTTCCTAAATATGATCAACAATTTAGGAAGATGAAAGTGTAGTAAAAATTTAAAAAATTAAATAGCTGTCTGTACCTAACATGTGAAACATGGGGTTGGGAAATAGAGCTATTGTAAAGATTTAGAAATCACTCTAATTGTACATGAGCATCCCCAGGATTATTATTATTATTTTTTAAACATACAGTAGGACAAAGTCATTCACTTTTCTATTTTCTAGGCCTAAGAACGTTTGGTGCATGGTCCCAGTATCTCCATCATAGTCCTTCAAAATTTAGGCCTTGGGGGTCAGGCATGGTGGTACACACCTGTAATTCCAGCACTTTGGGAGTCCGAGGTGGGTGGATCACCTGAGGTCAGGAGTTTGAAACCAGCCTGACAAACATGGTGAAAACCCATCTCTGCTAAATACAAAAAATTAGCTAGGTGTGGTGGCACGTGCCTGTAATCCTAGCTACTTGGGAGGCTGAGGTAGGAGAATCACTTGAACCCAGGAGGCAGAGGCAGAGGTTGTAGTGAGCCAAGATGGTGCCATTGCACTCCAGCCTGGCCAAAAAGAGTGAAACTCCATCTAAAAAAAAAAAAAAGAAAGAAATTTAGGCCTTGGATAATTGTTCTAATTTTGTGTTCCCCAGGGTTGTCAATCTTTGATGTCATTGGTTTCAATGTTACAAAAATGCTAGATTTCTGCAGAAGATCATTGATAAATACTGAAAGATATTGCCTACTGGTTTCAAAAGTTTAAATTCTGGGATATATTGATAGGGTTCATAGACTCTATTCTACATATAGATAGAAAAATGCACACAATATAATATCCTCTTCAGGTATTAAATCAGCTGACCAAAGAGTATCTGTGTTTCTTCCTTTATCTTATATTTTTAAATGATATCTCCACATTACTGTGTTTTCAGACCTAATAATGAGGAGATAAGTTGTACAGATTTGAAAGCATTTTATACTACTTATGCAGTTGCAATAAATTATCTTTTTAAATTATTTATCTTCTCATATATATTTCAAACTGTATTATTATGTAGATTTTTCACAGCATTTCAGATAATTAGTGTAACCTCGACCCTGATGTTCAGAAAAATTTGCAACCAAAAAATAATATTTTGATTTCTTTTGATTTCTTAAGAATACTTTGATGTACTTGGTTGTAAATGAATAGAACCAGAATTCATTATTTTTACAAGGAATTAATTATAAAATATACTTAAAAATAATATGTAAGTGATATCACACCACAATATATGTGCATTTAAAAAAATGCTGAAAAAACTGTTTTCAAATGAATAATGGTTGAAAGTTGACTATAATACGTTAGTACCTTTATAGAGTTTCAGATTGTCATTATATAATTTCACTTATTTGTTCATCACAATAGGGCATTTCTCCCCTTCCCTTTTATACATAAAAGAACAATGAACCTCAGGAATTTAAGTGACTAAAGTACCCAGAAATCAGGCAGACAAGCTGGGTCATGTTTTTGCTTGGAAGTGAACCACAATATTCTGCCCTTATATTCATTGCATAATCTGCTGGCCCACAAGAACATTGACCCATTCATTCGCCAAGTATTTTTAAGGTACACTATATAAGCCACATTCTGAGGATTTCTTTGTAATGTGCAAAAGTTATACTTTTCTCCATGGTCGTTTCAATCTAATGAGTAAAACAGTGATCCAAGTAACAATTGAAAATGTAATCAAGAGGATCTTCAAGAGAGCTGACTTGAAGCATCTGCTACTCACCCCCTCCACAAGGAAGAACTAAAATAGAGAGTAGATAATCACACTAGAATAGATCATCTAAGAAAGAACATTGGAATTCAACAGAGAAGTGAGAGGAAATACCTAAAGCAAGAAAGGAGAGGGAAATGAGCCAGCCTACTTGGCTATGATCAGCTCAGAGCCTTGAGAGTCTTCCAAAGGCAGGGAAAGCATAAGCGAATGACCCCTAGCAGTCCACATTCGCACTGCAGACTTCTGGAAGTCTGCAGCCATGAGAAAGCCCTTAGACTCATGTGGACCCTAAGACTGACTTAGGGAGCTGCCTGGAGACTGTGGGAAGACATTGCTCCAGAGAGGAAGATCATCCTGGGTCCCACACACCCCCCACCCATGCTCTAAGCAGCTACAGCAAGATGCCATTTGGAGAGCCCAGCCACCACCAACCCCCATCCTACCTGGGGGCCAATAGCTTCTGTATCTCCACATCTCTGGAGCCACATTGACATTTCCTGCCCACAGCTCCTGTTGTCAGGGTTGAAGCATAAGCCATTGCCAAAGACATTCCTACACCCAGCAGTGACACCTCAGCACATATTTACACACTTGTAGGGCAAGCTCCCTTGACCACAGCAACTGCTGCTGTGGGCTGCCATTGACAGGCAGGAAATGCAAGAGAAGTGTGTGCTTCCCTGTCATTTGCATACAGCTGTTGCCACTGAAAGCAACCCCTCTCACTTGGAGCAGGGCTGCAGTGCAGCCACTGCCATCATGACCTAAGCATTACAGCATAGGTCTAGTATCACCTCCCACCCACACCTACTGAATGAAGCACCTGCACACATCACCAGAGGTCCTGAGAACAGGTCTGCCTGGTCTGGCTCCAACCCCCAAGTGCCCAAGCACACCTCTGGAGGCCAGAGGATTGTGTAGCCCAGTCCACGACAATTGACACCTGAGAATTCCTCCCAGGTGACTGAGTTTGGGCGCACCAAACCTGCTGCTATCAGCTACCTGTGGACCTGGTACTGGCCTGCCAAGCCAATCACAGTCACTGTCAATGCCAGGATAGACAACTTGGAAGCCAGAGGTTTGTCCTACCACTGCTACCACTATTGCCCATAGCATACTTCATGCCCAGGAGCCCAAAAACCTGCCCACCCAACTGGCCTACTGCTGTCACTACCAGCAACCAAGCAAGCCACCTGGAAGTTCAAGAATCAGCCTATCTGGACTAGCTAACACTAATGCCAGTATACACTGCCCTAGGTCCCAAGGAAAGGAATATTTGGTCTACCACTGCCGTG
Organism: Hylobates moloch; assembly: GCF_009828535.3. NCBI lineage: Eukaryota > Metazoa > Chordata > Mammalia > Primates > Hylobatidae > Hylobates > Hylobates moloch. The sequence continues at coordinate 66,117,901 of NW_026652292.1, read as the reverse complement.
ACTAGAACCTGAAGACAGGCCTACCTGGCATCCAAGTCACCAGCAAAACTTCACCATAGCCTGTACTAACAACTGCACCTTAAGCCACTGAGGAAATCACAGACACTGCTGACACTTATAACAGCTGAAGAAATAATATGTAGATTACACTACTGCAAACACCCTGAATTAAAACCAAAATGTCCTGCCCAAGCAACATCATAGATAATATGTTTAGGAAAAAGTTCTTCCCTACGATAGCAAAACCAAAATTTGAAAAAGTGACTGTCACACCAGATGCACAGATAGCAATATAACAACATAAGAATCACAAAAAACAAGGAAATATAATACCTCCAAAAGAAAACTATAATTCTTCAGTAAAATATTCGAATAAAAAACTATAAAAATCACAGAAAAAGAATTTATATTAATAATATTAAATAAGCCAAATAACATACAAAAGAATGCAGAAAATCAATACAAAGAAATCAGAAAAACAACTCAGGATACTAATGACAAACTTACCAAAGAGAAGTATCACAAAAAAGAATCAAACAAATTCTGGAACTGAATAATTTATTAAATGAAATACAAAATATATTCAAAAGTTTCAACAATAGAATAGATGAAGCAGAAGGAAGAATTTTAGACAAATATTTTTCACAAGAATTTGTTTAAAAAGCTAATTTGACATATGGGACATCATAAAGCAAATAAATATTTGAATTTTCTGGATCCCACAAGGTTAAAAAAAGGGATAGAAATGCTATTTAACAAAATAATAGCTGAAAACTTCTTAAGTCTAGCAAGAGATTTAGAAATCCAGTTACAGGAAGTTCAGAGATACCCAAACAGGCACAATTCCAAAAAGTATTCTCCATAAGATATTATAGTTAAATTTTAAAAAGTCAAAGACAGAGAGAATTCTAAAAGCGGCAAGAAAAAATGTCTAGTCACCTATAATGGAATCCTCATTCGACTAACAGAGGGTTTCTCACCAGAAACCTTACAAGCCAAGAGAACACGGGATGATATATTCAAAGTACTGAAAGAAAAATAGTGCCAGCCAGGGATACTATACCCAGAAAACTTATCAATCATACATAAAGACTGGTCCTACAAGAAATGGGAGTCCTGCACCTGGAAGTAAAAGGACAATATGTACCATTATGAAAGTACATGAAAGTCTGAAGCCTGCTAGTAAAGTAAACACACAAATAAAGAAGAAAAAGAACTCAAATGTTACCAATACAGAAAAGCCACCAAATGACAATAATAAAAAATAAAAGAGAAGAAAAGGAGCAAAGAATAACAAAATATAGAAAACAAACAGAAATCATTTAATATAGTGACAGAAATAAGCTCTTGCATGTCAATATAAGCTCTCACATTGAATGTAAATGGTTAAAATTCCATTTACATGGAATTTTATAAAAGATACGTTTTATAAAATATATAAATTTTATAAAAGATATAAAGTAACTGGCTATATGCAAATAAATGAGTAAACAAAAAAGACCCTGCTATATGTTGCCTACAAGAAAACTCATCTCACCAATAAAGACACATGTACAGTGAAAATAAAGGAATAGAAAATATATTCTATGCAAATGGAAACCAAAGCAATTCTAAGTAGCTATATTTATATCAGATAAAACAGACTTTAAGTCAAAAATAATAAAAAGAGACAAAGAAGGTTGCTATGTAATAATAATAAAGTATCAGATAAAATAATTTAGAACAATCTTAAACATATGCACACCCAACACTGCAGTAACCAAAAATATAAAGCAAATCTTATGCCAATACAATGGTAGTTGGGACAGCAAAACCACTGTCAGCATTAGACAGATCATCCAGACAGAAACTTTAGAAGGAAATATTGGAGTTAAACTGCAATTTAGAACAAATGGACACAGCAGACATATGCACAATATTTCATCCAATAGCTACAGAATACACATTATCCTCATTAGCATATGAAATACTCTTTAGGAAAGGCCACATATCAGGCCACAAAACAAGTGTCAACAATTTTTTTAAAGTCACGTTATATCAAGTATCTGTTTGGACCATAATAAAATAAAAATAAAAATAAATAATTTTTTAAAAACTTTGTAAATTGTACAAATCCATGGAAATTAAACAGCATGCTCCTGAATTGCCAATGGGTCAAGGAAGAAATTAAGAAAAAAATCAAAATATTTCTTGAAATAAATTAAAATTTTAAAAAATCTTAACAAAACCTGTGGAATATGGCAAAAGCAGTACTAATAAGAAACTTTATAGCAATAAATGCCTATCTCAGAAAAGTATAAGTATTTTAAATAAAGAATATAATAATGGACCTCAAAAAAAAAATAGAAAAGCAAGAAGAAACCAGGCACAAAATTAGTAGAAAGAAAGGATAAAGATCACAGCAGAATGAAAGTACCGGAGATTAGAAAAAAAAAAAACCAATCTTTGTATTTCATTATATATAGATATAGTATATATATTCATAATGTATGTATATACATATAAAATACAAAGAATGAATGAAATGAAAAGTTTGTTTTCTGAAAAGACAGACAAAATCAACAAATTGTTAACTGGACTAAGCAAATCAAAAAGAGGAAGACAGCCCAAATACACAAAATCAGAAACGAAAAAGGAGACGTTACAATTGATACTACTGAAAAACAAAAGATTATTAGAGACTACTATGAACACCTATATGCTAACAAACTGGAGAACCTAGAGGAAATGGATAAATTCCTCAATCCATACAACCTACCATGTTAGAATTAAGAAGAGAAAATCTGAATAGATCAATAATAAACAATGAGATGTAGTCAGTAATAAAAGGTTTCCCAACAAAGAAAAGTCAAGGACAAAATGGCTTCACCATCAAATTCTACCAAACTGCTAAAGAAACACTAACACTTATTGTTATCAAACTTTACCAAAATATTGAAAAGGTGGAAATTCTATTTCTATGAGGCCAGTATTATCCTAATACCAAAACCAGACGAGGACACAACAACGAAAGAAAACTATAGGCCAATAACCCTTATGAACATACATAGATGCAAATATCCTCCACAAAATACTAGCAAACTGAATCTAACAGCACATCAAAAAGATAATGCAGGGCAGGCGTGGTTGCTCACTCCTCTAATTCCAGCACTTAGGGAGGCCAAGACAAGTGGATCACTTGAGTTCAGGAGTTCGAGATCAGCCTGGCCAACATGGTGAAACCCTGTCCCTGCTAGAAACACAAAAATTAGCTGGGCATGGTGGCAGGCACTTGTGATCCCAGCTACTCGGGTGGCTGAGGCAGGAGGAATAGCTTGAACCTGGGAGGCTAGGGTTGCAGTGGGCCAAGATTGCACCACTGCACTCCAGCCTGGGCGACAGAGGGAGACTCTGTCCAAAAATAAATAAATAAATAAAAGAAGGTAATGCATCACAATCAAGTGGGTTTCCCACCCCACCCCCCCAGGGATTCAAGTGTGGCTCAACATATTCAAATCAATAAATTCAATTCACCACATAAGCAGAATTAAAAACAAAAAACATATAATTATCTCAATAGATACAGAGAAAGCATTTGGTAAAAACCTTCAACAATTTAGGCATTGAAAACACATATCTTGCAATTATAAAAGCCAAATATGACAAACCCATGGCCAACATCATACTTAACTGGCAAAAGTTGGGATCATTTATTCTAAGAACTAGAACAAGACAAGGATGCCTATTTTCACCATAGTACTGGAAGTCATATTTAACATAACACTGGAAGTCCTAGCGAGAGCATTTAGACAAAAGAAATAAAAGTCATTCAAACTGGAAAAGAGAAAGTCAAATTTCCTCTGTTCAATGATGACATGATCTTATATACAGAAAATCCTAAACACTTCTCCAAGATACTGTAATTGATAAATCACTTCAGTAAAGTTTCAGAATACAAAATCAACCTTAAAAAATTAGTAACATTTCTATACACCAATAACATTCAAGCTAAAAACCAAATCAAGAACTCAATCCCTTTTACAATAGCCACGCACAAACACACAGATATGTAGGGATACGTTTAATTAAAGAGACTGGTGAAAGAAATCTCTATGCAAATACTACAAAACACCAATTAAAGAAAATACAGGTAACACAAACAGATAAATATCTCATGCTCATGGATTGGAATAATCAATAGCATTAGTATGTTAATACTGCTCAAAGCAATCTATAGATGCAATACAATTCCTATCAAAATATCAACATAATTTTTCACAGAATTAGAAAAAAACAATTTTAAAATTTACATGCCCAAAAGTGCCTGAATAGCCAAATCAATCCTAAGCAAAAATAACAAAGCTGTATGCATCACATTTTCCAACTTCAAATTATAATCCAGGGATATATTAACCAAAACAGTATAATACTAGCATAAAAATCGACACATAGATGAATGAAATAGAATAGAAAACCCAGAAATAAGTTATTTACCTACAAGCAACTGATATTCAACAAAGTTGACAAAATATACAATAGGGAAAGGAAATCCTCCTATTTAATTAATGATGCTGGGAAAATTTGCTAGCCATATTCAAAATAATGAAACTAAACCCTTAGCTCTCACCAGTTACAGAAAAGTGATTCATCATGGAGTAAAGACTTAAATGTAAGACCTGGCACTGCAAAAATTATAGAAGATAACCTAGGAAAAATTCTTCAGGATAGTGTCTTAGGCAAAGAATGTATGACCAAGATCTCAAAAGTAAATGCAATGTACACAAAAATAGACACAGAAATTCAATCAAACTGAAAAACTTCACAGCAATAGTAATAATAATCAACAGAGTAAACAGATAGCCTACAGAATGGGAAAAATATTTGCAAACTAGGCATCCAACAGAGGGCTAATATCTAGAACCTAGAAGGAACTCAAACAACCCAAAAATATAACAAATAATCTCATTACAAAATGGGCAAATGACATGAACAGACATTTCTCAAGAAAAGGACATATCAACAGCCAAGAAACATATTAAACAATGTCCAACATCAGAGGAATGATAATTAAAGCCACCATAAGTTAGCATCTCACCCAGTCAGAACGGGTGTTACAAAAACGAAAACATAATGTGGGCAACGATGAAGAAAAAAAGGGAACACTTACATTCTGATGGTGGGAATGTAAATTAGCACAAACTCTATATTTCAATCAACTGAAAACAGAAATACCATTTTATGCACCAACCCCACTGTAGGATATATATAGAAAGGAAAATAAATTATTACCTCAAAAATACACCTGCACTTGTATGTTTATTGCAGCACTAATTACAATAGCAAAATCATACAATCACCCAAATTGTCCATCAATGGATGACTGAAACTGCATAAAGAAAATGTGGTATATATACAGAATACCATGCAATCATTATGAAAAGTAAAATCATGTCTTTTGCAGCAACATGGAACTGGAGGCCGTTATCCTAAGTGAGATAATTCAGAAGCAAAAAGTCAAAAACCACATGTTCTCACTTATAAGAGGGAGCTCAAAAATGGGTGCTCATATGGACACACAGAGGGGCATATTAGACCCTGGGGACTACAAAACTGAAGAGTGGGAGGGGGATGAGAATTGAAAAATTAGCTATTGGGTATAATGTTCACTACTGAGTTGATGGGAACACTAGATGCCCAAGCCCCACTACTACACAGTCTGTCCATGTAACAAACCTGTACATGTACTCCTTGAATCTATAAAAATTAAAAACAAACAATATATAAATAATTAAATATAACTCATACAAATGGCCAACAGATATAAGAAAAAATGTTCAACATCACTAATCATCAGATAAATGCAAATCAAAGCCACAAAGAGATATTATCTTAACCAGTTATAATGGCTATTATTAAAAAGACAAAAATACTGAGAAGGATGTGCAAAAAAAAGGAATTATTGGTGGTGGGAATGTAAATTAGGTCAGCCACTACGGAAAACAGTATAAAGATTTCTCTACAAAACCAAAACAGAGCTTCCATGTGATCCAGCAATCCACTACTGGGTTGATACGATTTGCCTCTGTCCCACACAAATCTCATCTTGTAGTTTCCATAATTCCCACAGGTTGTGGGAGGGACCCAATGGGAGATTATTGAATTATAGGGGAGGGTCTTTCCCATGCTATTCTCATGATAGTGAGTAAGTCTTACAAAATTTGATGGTTTTAAAAATGGTAGTTCCACTGCATAAGCTCTCTTTGCCTGCTGCCATCCATGTAAGATGTGACTTGCTCCTCCTTGCCTTCCACCATGATTGTGAGGCCTCTCCAGCCATGTGGAACTATAAGTCCATTAAACCTCTTTTTCTTTCCAGTTTTGGGTATGTCTTGATCAGCAGCATAAAAACAGACTAATATGTGGGTATTTATCCAAAGGAAAATAAATAGTATATCAAAGGCATACCTGCACTGTTACATTTATTACAGCATAATTCACAATTACAAAGATATGGAAGCAATGTAATGTTCATTAACAGGTGAATGGATAAATAAAATGTTGAATATATATGCCCAATGAAATACTATTTGGTTTTAGTGAATAATGAAATCATGTTATTTGCAGCAAAATTAATGGAACTGGTGGTCATTGTGTTAAGTGAAGTAAGCCAGGCACAGAAGGGCAAATATTGCCTGCTGTCACTCATATGTGGGAGATAAGAGGTTGAACTCATGGAGGTAGAGAGTAGAGTGACAGATACCAGATGCTGGGAAGGATGTGTGGTTGGGGGTAGATAAAGAGATATTGGTTAATGGTTAAAAACATACAGTTAAACAGAAGGAATAAATTATAATGTTTCATAGTAGACAGAAGGAATAAATTATAATGTTTGTTAGTAGACAGAAGGAATAAAGTATAATGTTTGTTAGTAGAGTAGGGTCACTATACCTTACAACAGTGTATTGTATATTGCAAAATAGCTAGGACAGAGGACTAGAAATGATTCCAACCCATAGAAGTGATAAATACTCAAGGACACCTCAAATACCCTGACTTAATCATTGCACAGGCTATGCATATAATAAAATGTCACTTGTACACCATAAATGTCTACAAATATGTGTATGTATTATGTATATTTACACATAATAATATTTTCTCAAAAACTTAAACATGAAACTGTCATGCAATCCAGCATTTCCCCTTCAGTGTATAAACCCAAAGGAGTTCAAAGCAAGGACTCAAATATTTGTACACTGAGGTTCAAAGGAGCATTATTCATAATAGCCAAATGAGAGAAAAAATCCAAATGCCCATTGATTGATGAATGGATAAGCATGATGTAGTATATATGTACAATGAAATATTCAAGCTTAAAAAGGAAGGGAATACTGACAGATGCCACAAAATAGATGTGCCTTAAGATGTTATGCTAAGTGAAACAAGTCACTCACAAAAGACAAATATTTATGTGGTTCCATTTTATATGAATAAGAACATAAACTTGTGAGACTCTAAAAGACATTTTTTACAAATTTCAGATAAGCACAGAAACCTTTACAAGACCATCATTTAAAAATTTGCATATCGAGCATTATCTATATCCCAAATACTCCCAAGTGAAAAATAATTTGCTTATTTCATTTAGAGAAAGACAGATGTTACAGTTTAGGGTTTCAGGAATTACTCAGAAATGTCCATTTAGTATGAATACTTTGTATTTTTAGTAGACCACATGTAAAGAATGTGTCTATATATTTTTTTATGAAATACATTTTGGATTGCAAATTTCTTTTGTTTAACAATAGTCTGTATCCCACCAGCAGCAGGAAAGAATCATGGAGGCATTTAAATATATTTATGATAAATCCAGGTTTGTTTGTTTTTTTTTTCATTCTGGCTGACAGTTCAGGAGGAAAGTTTCTTGGCTCTGATAGATAGCCCACTCCTCTACCTCCACAAAATACTGAGATACACACAGGTGAACAATGCATATTTCCATTTTTTTTTTTTGGAATTTGGAATTTTAGTTGGGTCATGAGTCTGATACCAAAAAGCAACCTTAGAGGAAAATACCTTTTATTGACTGCAGTAGTATTGTGAAAAGTTTCAATCATGTGGATACATATAGACCCTGTATTTGAAGATAAACATTCAATAGCAGTCATCTTCTTTTGGTATTGGGTGTCTTATTAGGAAATGGCATAACTCACTGCTCAGTGAGTCATGTAAGTGGGTCAAAAGAGGCGAATGGAAGTTTATGGTTTGGGACCACCAATTTGATAGTGATTAATTTCATATTTCTTGAGGTCAAGTTGACCATTTATGGTCAAAATAATAATAGAAAAACACAATATGTCCATTGTACCTTGGCTTAAAAAATACATGAACATTATTTTCTAAATAGCATTTTATATTATCTACCTGGCTTGTAAAGTAGGTAGAGCAAATCTGGAAACAAAGACACAAGAACGTGTCTGAGAACGTAAAATTGAAAGTATAAATATAGGGCATTGGATTTGCCTTTGTTTTGGTTTTATTTTTAAATTATATTTAAAAATTGATAGATGAAATTGTATGTATTTACCATGTATAACATAGTGTTTTCAAGCATATATCTATTGTGAAATGACAAAATCTAACCAATCAAAATCTACGTTACCTCACATTGTCATCATTTTTGTGTTGGAAACATTTTGCATAGGAGCATTAGATTTGAAATTTAAAACAAGTCTTCCATTGATCATTTCAAATCATTACACATATTTTGAATGTATACATCTACTTGTCTTCACAAAACTTTTTTATACTAAAGTTTCCTTTTGGCTTATGAGTATGCTCTATAACAACTACTTCAGTGCCAAATCTATTAATTTTTCTATTTATTTTTTAAACTTTAAGTTCAGAGTACATGTGCAGGCTTGTTATATAGGTAAACTAGTGACATGGGGGTTTGTTGTTCAGGTTATTTCATCACCTAGGTATTAAGCCTAGTACACATTAGTTATTTTTCCTGATCCTCTCCCACCTTCTCCTAACCTTCACCTTCCAGTAGGCTCCAGGGTCTGTGTGTGTCCCCTCTGTATGTCCATGTGTTCTCCTCATTTAGCTCCAACTTATAAGAGAGACGGTGAGATTTGGTTTCAGTTCCTTCGTTAGTTTGCTGAGGATAATGGCCTCTAGCTTCAGCCATGTTCCTGAAAAGGACATGATCTTGTTCTTTTTTTATGGCTACATACTATTCCATGGCATATATGTACCACATGTTCTTTATTTAGGAAACCATTGGTAAGCATTTAAGTTGATACCATATCTCTACTACTATGAATAGTGCTGCAGTGAACATACATGTGCATGTATCTTTATGACAGATTGATTTATATTCCTTTGGGTATACCCAGTGATATGGTTTGGCTCTGTGTCCCCACCCAAGTCTCATCTCAAATTGTAATCCCTATGTATCAAGGGAGTGACTTGGTAGGAGGTGATTGGCTCATGGGGGTGGTTTCCCCCATGCTGTGAGAATGAGGGAGTTCTCATGAAATCTAATGGTTTTAAACTTCCTTGCTCTCTCTTGCTCTTGTCTGCCACATGTAAGATGTGCTTCGCTTCCCCTTTACCTTCAGTCATGATTGTAAGTTTCCTGAGGCTTCTCCAGCCATGCAGAGCTGTGAGTCAGTTAAACCTCTTTTGTTTACAAATTACCCAGTCTCAGGTAGTATCTTTATAGCAGTATGAAAATGGACTAATACACCCAGTAATGGGATTGGATTGCTGAGTTGAATGGTAGTTCTCTGTTTTTAGCTCATATAGGAACCACTCACACTGCTTTCCACAATGACCGAACTAAGTTACACTCCCACAAACAGTGCATAAGCATTCCTTTTTCTCTGCAACCTCACCGGCATCTATTATTTTTTCACTTTTTAATTGTAGCCATTCTGACTGGTGTTAGATGGTATCTCATTGTGGTTTTGATTTTCATTTATCTAACGATCAGTGATGGTGAGCTTTTTTTTATATGGTTGTTGGCCACATGTATGTCTTCTTTTGAAAAATGTCTGTTCATGTCCTCTGCCCACTTTTTTGTGGGGTAGTTTGTTTTCTTGTAAATTCATTTAACTTCCTTATAGATACTGTATATTAGACCTTTGTCAGATGCATAGTTTGCAAAATTTTCTCTCACTGTAGATTATCTGTTTATGCTGCTTATAGTTTCTTTTGCTGTGCAGAAGCTCTTTAGTTTAATTAGCTAACATTTCTCAATTTTTGCTTTTTTTGCAGTTGCTTTTGGCATCTTCTTCATGACATCTTCACCCTTGCCTATGTCCAGAATGGTATTTCCTAGGTTGTCTTCCAGGGCTTTTACAGTTTGGGGTTTTACATTTAAATCTTTAACCCATCTCGAGTTGACTTTTTTATACTGTGTAAGGAAAAGGTCCAGTTTGAATCTTCTGCATATGCCTTATCCCAGCACCATTTATTTACTATGCAGTCCTTTTCCTATTGCTTGTTTTTGTCAGCTTTGTAAAATATCAGTTGGTTTTAGGTGTGTGGCCCTATTTCTTGGCCTCTATTCTGTTCCACTGGGCTATGTCTCTGTTTTTGTACCAGTACCATGATGTTTTGGTTACTGTAACCCTGTATCATAGTTTGAAGTTGAGTAATGTGATGCCTCCAGCTTTGTTCTTTTTGCTTAGAATTGCCTTGGCTATTCAGACTCTTTTGTAGTTCCACATGAATTTTAAAATAGTTTTTTTTCTAGTTCTGTGAAGAATATCATTGGTAATTTGGTAGGAATAGCATTGAATCTATAAATTGCTTTGGAGAGGATGACAGCCCTAAATTTAAATGAACTTGTCTTAATAGACATTTATTTCATGTTTACTTATTCTATGGTTTCTCAACCATGGCACTATACACATTTGGGGCCATATAATTCATTGTTCTGGAGGTTGTCCTCTGCATTGTAGGATGTTTAGCAGCATCCCTGGCCTCTCTACCCACCAGGTGCCAGAATTATCCTTGCTTTGCCAGTTGTGACAACCGAAGATGTCTTCAAACATTGCAAAATGTCATCTAGGGTTTTACATAACATCCAACTGAGAACAACCAATTTATGCAAAATATTTATATAACTTCATTTACTATTTGGATATGTTTGGACACTGATAAGCCTAAAGATTCTTCCTTTAGTTCAGTTGCTTGCTCCTTGCTTAAGTTTTTGGGCCGGTTCACAGGGAATGAAGTAAAAGCCATTGTCTCACAACAGGTCTTATGGTGGGTATATTTCTCCTTTTAGGAAGATTTACAGGCTGGTTGACATAAGTACCAACAACTCTAGCACTGGCTGAATGTGTTTTGCCAACTGAGTAATATAGGTTGATAAGCTAAACACAGTTGGCAGGAGGATATCTTTCTCACCAGGAGCCTTGGCAGTGAAGTGATTCTAGTTGTGGGTACATGATTTTTATCTTTGTGAAGTTCTTGTTATGGATTATAATATTGGTAATTATCATCAACTAATAATTAACAAGAAGAAGGGTATTTAATATAGACCCAAGGCAGAAGTTGATTTTTCCCCCTTTTTTAGTAAAGGAAATAACAATTCCAGGTTTTAATGATCCTGGTGGTACTCAGTGCCACACCTTGACCAGTTTTTTTGGAATTATCAAAGAGAAATCTGGATTCCATTTTAACAATAGGAAATCCAGCTTAATATCCTTAAATTCAAACCAGTATGCTAAGTGCATCCATTTTCCCAAACTTTAATTACTCAAGCAACAGAATACGGCATACTAGAAATCTATAGAAGGCAGGTAGCACCTTTTTGGCTCCTTCTAATTCCGTATACTCAGTAAGAACTTTAACTTGTCATGTTATTTTAATATTTACAGTGTTTATTGCCTAATCTTACCATCACACCCTCAAAGAGGTTAAGTAACTTACCCAATGTCTAATAGCTAGGAACAAGTAGCACCATGGTTCAAATTCAAGTATTTCTGTTATCAGAGCTCACTCTTTCTAAACTACTCTGCCTTTAGTGACAATGAATCATTGTTCCTTAAGAAAGGGACAATGTTTCACACTGCATTTGAGAGTAGTACAGCACATCTGATGTAGAGAAAGTAATTGTTTCTTTCTCTTTGTTTCCCTATAGAGATGCATACTCTATATACTTCTGCTGAGAAGAACAGGACACAAACATTCCTACCACTAATAAACTGCTACTGGTTTGATTACTGAGCCTTAATAAGTCCATTCAAGAGCCTTATTTAAGACGCATGGAATAATATAATTCTGATATAGTGCATGAAGTGTGCAAGGGAACTCATAAACTCATAAAAAGTGAGAACTTATACTTTTGATTCCGAAGTATTATCATCTATTTTATGCCTGTCTTCCACATGCCGCCTTTATGCTAGGTATTTGGGGTAAAAAGTTATATAAGCATAGCCTCTTTGCTTAGTTCCTAGGGCTGCTATAAAAAATCACCAAAAATGTGGTGGCTTAATATGACATAAATTTTATTCTATTACAGTTCTTCAGGACAGAAACAGAGATCAAGGTATCAGTAGTACCATGGCTACTCTGAAGGTTATGGGGGAAAGATTCCTCCTTGCCTCTTTGAGCTTCTGAATGTGGCTCCCAGAATTCCTTGGCCTTTGGCTGTATGACACTAATCTCTGCCTCTGTCTTCACATGCTCTTATCCTCTGTCTGTGCTTTTCTCCTTTGTCTGTTATAAGGACATGTATCATTGGATTTAGGGCCCTTGCAACCCCTGCCCTTACAACTTAGATCTGGGAGGCTTTATTGTTAAGCAGAAGATTTCTAATATAGAAAATGTGATCTATTTTAGTCCTCACTATGATGTCATATTAAACTTGAAACTTATGTTTAGGAAGAAACTGGACATGTTGACTGTGGGCCAGGACATTTTCTGGGCACTGGCTATTTCTGTTCCTTCAAAGGCCTGGCCTGCTAACCAAAAAGAACTCATTAAATATCCACATCACTCTATATGTGGCCCCAAATCCCATAATATTCTTACACAGCATGATAACTAATGGCAACACCAAATCATACATTGCTGTAGGTCAGAGAATATTTGGACTCTTCACATGGCTGTAGATTTCGAGACGTTTGGACTTGCATGTTTTCAGATGGACGAATGTCCATCTAAATCTGATAATTGGCTTATTATGTAAATTATTGGTTTTATTATAGTAGAGATTGGTAACCTACAGTAAGATTTTCAGATAACCTGATAATCAGATAACTCAGATAATCCAGGATGACGTTATTTTGATATCCCTAACTTAATTACATCTGCCAAGACCTTTTTTCCAAAGACAGTCACATTCAAAAGACCTGGAGTGTAGGGCATGGCATACTTTTGGGGGCCACCCGTCAACCCACTACAATTTCTTCTCTGGAGGAATTCAAAATTTAACATGGGAAATTGACAGGCAAACTAATACATGCTAGAATTTTACAGATCCTGTGACAGAAGTCTGTACATGGCATAGTGGGGACACAAAGGAGTAAAACACATACCATCTGGAGGGAATTCAAGAAAGGCTGCATTTAAAAAAAGATACTTCTTCAACTTGTTCTTGAAACCAGAGAATGAAAATATAGGAGAAAGAAATTGTTTGGGCTTCCTAAGCAGAAGTAATGCACTGTATTTCATTGCCTGCAGATGTGTTTTGTTTGGCTCATACCATATTTGCCTACACAATGTTTAAAAATTAATTGAATTAGTTGTCAATGTTTAAATCCTGAAACATTTTACACAATAATCTGGATTTCCTGCTTCTTTTTAAAAAGTGAAAGATCTAGCATTATTAGTCCTATATTAATGTTTGACAAAAATCAGCTGGAGCTGAGTGGAAATACTCCCTTTGGATGAACCTGCACTTTCCAGTTCTAAAATATCCATAAAATTCCCTCTCATTTATGACATAATTAGGCCAAGTGTCAAGTGGCATTTGTTGTTGTTTCTGCTATCATACTTGTGCTGTTTTCTGCATGATAGACTTAGGAGTAAAGACAAGCATTAACTGTGTCTCTATAAAAAAAGCTAAGAAAATGATACAGAGGACTCTGCTATTTAAAAAAAAATGTGAGAGTGCATACTGGTATATAGAAGAAAATAACTTTTTTGTCTTTAATATGCAAAGTGTGTCTGGGCTGAAAATAGAAAATGTTCTTATCCTTACTCACTTGATTCACTTGATTTATTGATGTTCCCTGTGCATTTTGCTTCTGTGGGCATTGGAATTGCAACCCCTGCCCTTACAACTTAGATCTGGGAGGCTTTATTGTTAAGCAGAAGATTTCTAATATAGAAAGTGTGCTCTATTTTAGTCCTCACTGTGATGTCATATTAAACTTGAAACTTATGTTTAGGAAGAAACTGGACATGTTGACTGGGGGCCAGGACATTTTCTGAGCACTGGCTATTTCCGGTCCTTCAAAGGCCTGGCCTGCTAATCAAAAAGAACTCATTTGATATCCACATACTCCATATGTGGCCCCGATCCCATAATATTCTTCCACAGCATGGTAACTAATGGCAACACCAAATCATACATTGCTGTAGTCCAGAGAATATTTGGGCTGTTTGCATGGCTGTAGATTTGGAGACGTTTGGACTTGCATGTTTTCAGATGACAAATGTCCACCTAAATCTGATAATTGGCTTATTATGTAATTTATTGGTTTTATTATAGTAGAGATTGGTAACCTACGGTAAGATTTTTCAGTTAGGATTTGAGATTATGGTCATAACTAGTAGAATATTTCTAAACTGGAATTAGAAGATTGTTCTATGACAGAGATTCAGGACTTGCCATTTGGCAAACATCAAAGTCATTGTTTGGTGTGTAATAGTACAAAATCATCTTGCTTAACAGAGAAAGGATATCTGTTGCTTATGAATGAAACTATTTTTCTGAAATAGAAGGCCCAGAATTGGTCTCTGACAATTAATAAAGACATCAAAGATAGCAAAATAATTTTTATATCTTAGGGCCAAAACTTCCAATTTAATAATTAAAACAAGTTCTGGAGAGCTCTGAACTTGGCAGAATTGGTGGCAGCATAGACTTGGATTTTCCAAATTCCCCACATAAAAAAAGGGGGATCAAGTAGATAGAAAAACCAGAAACTTTTGGAAATATAGGTTAAAAAAAGAAAAAA
Source organism: Hylobates moloch (assembly GCF_009828535.3). Taxonomy (NCBI): domain Eukaryota; kingdom Metazoa; phylum Chordata; class Mammalia; order Primates; family Hylobatidae; genus Hylobates; species Hylobates moloch. Next base: position 66,102,716 of record NW_026652292.1, on the reverse strand, counting down.
AAACTTGCAGTAAGGAAGTGCAAAAACGAAAACAAAACAAACAACAACAACAAAAACACCAACAGTCACAAAACTCTTATATCATCACTGGAAATCACGGAAGGGTACTTGACAACAGCTGAATCTGAGGAGGTCTTTGTTCACTCAAAAAATTAGTTAATACAAGGGGTTGTTGTCAGGGATTTTAGGGGCTGAAATTATCTATTCCCTATGAATTCTAGAAATGGACTATCTGGGGAGCTGTATTAAAATAGAACCGAACACTGGAAACAGTGCTGTAAATGGAAGAAGAATTGAGAAGGATAAAATAAAAATAGGTGAAGAATAGATATGATTAAAATACAAGTGGAAGGGGAAAACAAAGCCAGGGAATCTCAGGAAATCAAGACATTATATTTTAGTTTACACCATGAAAACAACAGAAAAGGAAAAAAATTAGAAATATATAACTTTAGAAAAATATAATTTCTTCTAAAAGTTAAAAAGCTAAATTCATATAAAAATAAGTGACAGAAATTTATAAAGCCAAAATCTGATGCAATGTTACTATAAAACGTAAAAAGAATAAAGAGCAAAATAACATCCCTGGAAATCATGAAAACACACTACATAGACATGCTCACAAAATCAAAGCTGTAATACACAGTATCAAAGCAAGCTAGAAGACATTAGAAAATGATACCAGAGAGAAACAATATAAACCATAATTTAAGAAAACTAATAAAATACTAGAAAATAGTCAAAAAAGAAGTAAAAATAAAACCTTTTTCAGAATTAAACACAAAACATGAATAAAATTAAGAAATAACAAACACGGCAAATAATGATTCAAAAGAAATAAATGCTGAAAAGCATAAAAGTTTGTAACAAAATAAAAAAAGAACTAAAAGGATTCAAGAGAGAAAGAATATTAAAAATAGGTAAAGAAGATCCAACTTACAAACAATATAAGTCCCTGAAGAATAAAAACAAAGCAAGAGAATAGAAGAAATACTAAATGCTACAATGAAGAAAACTTTCTTAAAATTAGAGAGAAAGAGAGACAGAGAGAGAGAGAGAGAACTGCATATCAAAAACATACATTATATGTCAAATCAGGAAAATCAACACCAAAACATATTCTAGTAAAGTTACGTGAAAGAAAAACAAATCATTTAAACAATGAGCCAAAAATAGCACACAATACATAATTAGACTTTTATCTGACTTCTTGACAGCAACACTTTATCCCTTAAGATAATGGAGTAAATTTTTTAGGAAAAGGAAAAGAATGTGAACCAAAGAGTTTATATTTAGCAAAGATGAATAAAGAGCATAAATAAAATGTGGTAAGCATGCAATAATTCAACAAAAGCCTAAATTATTCTTACATCTACTAGTGAATGATGTCAGACAACCAAAATAACTAGAGAGACTTGTATATTAAGACTAGTAAAGATAATTAAATATATGTTTTTATAGAATTGCTACTGAGAATTAAAGGAAGATACTAACCTGTGTAATAGCTATGTGATCTGACAATATGGACACAGACAAACTCTAAAAAGGGACACTGGAGATAGCATGCATGGGAATATTTAATTGTTTTTAGTAATCACAAATGAGTACTTTTTAAAATTCTTTATACCCTTGAGGACCTGGATTCTCAGTTTGGAATCAAGGAGATAAGAATGTAATAGAGAATTAATTACAATATGGTAAAAACACCATATTTCTGAATTTAAATTGGAAATTATGGATGAACTCAGTGTGCATCATCTGTCTATAAACAATAAATAACTCAATATCAGTGAGTATCTCTAGCACCCAGATTTTGGTCCTAAAATACTATCTATTATTAAAAATGTTGAGGCTTTTGCAGAAAAGATGTCTGATTTCAAGTCTGAAGAAAAAATGCACACTAAAACTAGAGCATCTTTATACATCACAAATGAGACTACTAGTGTCATATTAATAGACTCAGAGGCAAACATGAAAAGCTCACCACTGACTTCAAATAGGAAATTTTGAGCTCCAATAAGGATAACAATGTTAGTGGATTGAAACTCATCAAATATATTTAAACTCATGAGTTTATAATAACATTAAAAAACAACTAATTGGTAATTTTGAAAGATGATGAGGAACCAACTTATTATCTTGAAAACTGGATATGTAATGAAAGAAGTCAAACATTTATCTTTCTTTTCTAGATGAACTGCACAACTGAGTAACCAAATAGTGTGTAAATAAAATGACTACCTTATAAAATTATCTCTGTTAAAATAAAAGCCAAATTGCAAAATTTAAATCTAGACATTCAATGTCAATGGCTGCTAACAACACAAAAGAAAAAGCAGGTACTATGATAAAAGAACAAAGCTATCCAAAAGTTTATCATAGGGATAGAACTCAAGTCTGATCAAGACTCCACCAGTCCATTTACACTAAATACAGATTTCAGAAGAACATGTTGGAACACAGCACAATATACAATCAACAAAATCCAGATTGTAAGGAACTCTGTGGGTCAAATGTTCTGGGTCTTTGAGAGATAAATTATTAAGGAAAAAAAATAAAGAGAGAGAGACATGGAGTGGAAACTATAGCTTTAAAGAAAAGACATTGTCAAGTGGAAAGAAAATGTGCTGGTCATGTTCTGCCTAAGTTTGAAAAAAAATGGTCTGGAATTTCTACCTTCAAGTCACATGACATCTAGATTGTTACTAATCACAGTTTGACATTCTTCTAAGCAGCTCAATAAGCATGCAACTTTCTGGAATTAGAAGGTAATTTTCCAACTGGAATAGTTGTTTACAAAATATATTAAGAATTTTTAGTATAAAAAGGAAGAATATATGTTGATTTTAACTCAATTTTGTCCTCTTTCCCTACTCAGTGCTTTCAAATATGCCATTTTCTGTGTCTGAAATTGGATCTGATAGCTCGTCATCCTTCATTTCTGGGTCTAACATGTCAAATTTTGAGACAAGCTCCTCTGTGATCACTCTTTAAACCAACTTCTGTTCCTCATGAAAACAAATTCTTGTTTTATCAACTCTGCCCATGTTGTGTAGAGTTGCCCATGTGAGAAGTGTTGCCCGTATCTCAATCAGTGGCAATTTTGGGGATCTCATTAGAAACCTGTTGGGGAACAGGCCCCCCAAATCTGGCCATAAACTGGCCCCAAAACTGGCCATAAACAAAATCTCTGCAGCACTGTGACATGTTTGTGATAGCCATGACACCCATGCTGAAGGTTGTGGGTTTACCTGAATGAGGGCAAGAAACACCTGGCCCACCCAGGGCGGAAAACTGCTTAAAGGCGTTCCTACGCCACAAACAATAGCATGAATGATCTGTGCCTTAAGGACATGTTTCTGTTGCGGATAACTAGCCAGAGCCCATCCCTTTGTTTCTGCCCATCCCTTTGTTTCCCATAAGGAATATTTTTAGTAAATCTATAATCTATAGAAATAATGCTTATCACTGGTTTGCTATCCTTAAATATTTGGGTAAATCTCTCTTCCAGGCTCTCAGCTTTTAAGGCTGTGAGACCCCTGATTTCCCACTCCACACGCTATATTTCTGTGGGTGTGTCTTTAATTCCTCTAGTGCAGCTGGGTTAGGGTCTCCACAACCGAGCTGGTCTTGGCAGAAACCACCTCTCGTTTTCTCTATTCATGGCAACTGAGTGTCTGTTAAATGTCTCTCACAGGCCTCTCATTACACTTTGTATTTTGCAGCTCTGGAAAATGTTTTTCTTTAATATTTCCCACTAAATACACAGAATCTCAAAAAGCAAATTTATTATAGGCTGTGTAGCTTATAATCATACCTTCTTATATATATATCCTCGAATTTTGTGATCATTTTTAGTCATCTTTTTAAAGAATGTGGCAATATGCATGCAAAAAATTTTGCATATATATGTATACATTGCATTCTTTATGTATTTATTGCCCAGTGTCCCTACACAGTAGAAATGATGGTTCATGAAAGCATTAAATGTGTATCTATATATTTTTTCATCACAATTCCCAGTTCCTGGTATTATACATGACAGAGAAGCCTGTTGATATCTATTAAGTAAATGCCTAAGTGTCTAAACAAATTTAATTTGTTAATATCTTTCTTTATGTGCATTACCCAGTATAAATACATGATTCCAAATGTGATCTGTTGCAGAGTGCAGTGATTCCACATGTTCCCTTAATCTGAATGTCCTCCAACCAAATTTTATTATTGACATTTTTAATACAGTGCAATTTGATGTCTTTGTTAAATTTTCTTTTACATTTTCTAATCTAGGAGTCCAACCTGTTGAGATCATTTTGGATATTCCAAAACATGAGCTGTCTTTCCCAGATTTATAGAAGCAACAAATTTGCATTCATACAAGGCATTGATAAAAATTTTGCACAATGAAGCCCACTATAGAATACTGAGGGCCCAAATGGCCTTTTCTCTTATAGGCATGGGTCTCAAAATCAAATACATTTATAGTATTCTTCCTCAGAATGGTAATCCAACTCTACTTCATTCTTTCTGTTTCCAAAGGTTGCTTGAGGAAATTTCTCAAATGATGGGATGAAAACAAAGTGAGACTGAAACTTAAAGAGAGAAACAGAGGAAATGGGAAAGAGAGAACTATTGATTAAATAATCCATTAGTGTGATCAAGATGAAAATGAAGATCATTTGGCATAGTTTATTTTTAACAAAAGTATTTTGAATTCCTGTGATACCACTTTTATTTCTGAGTCCTAAAATATTATTCAGTTAGCATTGCTTTCCCAGAAATTTGTGGAATTCATTCATTGTTTCCCTAGTTAATTTTTAAAATATATACCTTCTTTCCCTTGGAAATTTGAGAAAATCTTTGCATAAACACCAGCCTTTAGCAACCCTTAAACATTTTGTATAATTATGCTTGATGGATTTCTATAGGCTTTATAGTAAAATATACATATCAAGTTTATAATAAATATTTATCAGATATTAATTTTGTCAGAGTGTTGGGAATCTGGCCATACTCAGATATTACAAATAGGTGTATTTATTTGTTGAAAAATATTTGGAAAGTCTACCTATTGCAGCATCTGATAAAGACTAAGATTTAATTTTTACATCTAATTTATTTTATGTGTCTTAAACACTAATTTTAAAAATTTATTGAATTAGCAAAATAGTCAATTTGTGGAAGACTGGTGGGTGGACTAGACAGTTCTAAGAAAAAACATTGTTGATATTGTCCTTAGGATACTTATAGAAAAGTAAGTTGGTTATAAACATCAGAAACTTTCATCATCAATTCTGATGGCTCAGATTTTGACTTCACTTCTAACCATTACTACTGCCACTTGCTAGACAGGTAAACTTTTATCCCATTTCTTAAACTTGCCAACCTTTCTCCTATTTGTATTATGAGATAATAATCCTTTACATGATACATTTTTGAAAAATGAAAGTAAAGTGGTAGATTTAAGGCAATTTTCGTAGTACTTAACACCTAAAAATATCTCAATAACTGTTTATTTTCATAATAACTTCCATAATGAATAGACTGCAACTGCTCATTAATGTGCATTTGTGCAATTCATCTATTAATACATTATAAATGAGCTAGAATAGAACATAAAACCATAACGTGTATTTTTCTGTATGCATATGTTTATATTCTCCTTATTTTGGATCACCCAGCCTAATGCAATCCAGATTTGACAGAGGACAGAGAAAAATTAGGTTGGGTGGAGCCTTATAAACTTCATAACATAACAGTAGGGGGCTGTTTTTGGAGTAAGATTATTTTATAGCCAAACAACAACAACAACAACAACAGTTCTGAAGAAGCAATGGTATATATTCTGAGACTTGGCCTGAAAGACACCAAGCAATTCAGTTCCCTGACCAAAAATAGTTTTTGTTATTTCTTTACCACAAAAGTCAGAACAGTCTGTAACATGCTTTTGGGAAATGAAAAGATATCAAAGTTCAAATGAGGAAAATATATGGAAATACGAGAAATGAAAGACTTGAACCAATTTTGCTTTATCTACATTTTATAATACAGAGGTTTAAATCATTGGGATTTTTCTGACTATCTGGCTTAGAAACATTGTCATTAAAAATAAAACATGTGGTGGCCATATTAAAAATAAGAACAACTAATTTCTTCATTCTTAAGGAAATGCATCATCAGGCTTCATTTTGCCTCTGAACTCTGAAATATGGAATGAAAAGGAAAACCCATGAAAGAACTAAACTTGGGCTTATTTTGTTTTGAAATTATTATTCTCTTTAGAAAAAAAGAACAAAAAAACTCATGTTCCTCCTTATTAATAAATTAGAAGGCCTTCAAGAATTTTCTGAAAAACTTCTGTTAAGTCTGCCCAATAATACTCTGAAGAATATTTGCAAACTATTCGCACTTAAGATTACAGGTTATCCTGGCAAAATATAATTTTTCTTGGTCACAATAAGTAGGTTTGATTCTCAGCTACCTCACCTCTTCTGTCATTGTGGAGAAATTACTTAATCTCTCTAAGGCTCAATGTCATCATGTGTAGTAAGGTGACAACAGTTTTAAAGATTAAACATGATAAAGAGTATAGAGTACTTAGCACAATACTAGGCACATGTAGGGTCAATAATAATAAAAATAATAATATAAAATGTATATTAATATATAAATATATATTATTATGTTTATGTTATTAATTATATTCAACTAGTAATTATAAATGTACAATATATTTATAATATAGTATAACTTTATAATAAATATAATATAATAATATTATTAGTATCATTGTTTTTGTTATTTGAAGTCAAACTGTTCAGTTGTAAATCATCCCAACTCTGTGCTTTATTAGTTATGGCATCTAGAACAAGTGAGAATCATTTTGTGACTTAGATGTTCATCTGTAAAATAGGAATAACAGTAGCACTTACCACTTAAAATTGTTTTTAAAGATTTATTGAGTTAAGGTATGAAAAATATTCACATATAAAGAACTTGCACACAGACACAGCTAGCTACCTAAGAGCCAGTGTTATTATTTTTTCCTTCCTTCCTCCTTCCCTTCCCTCATCTCCCCTCCCCTCCCCTCCTCTCCCCTCCCCTCTCCTTTCCTTTCCTTTCCTATTTTTTTTCAAGACAGGGTCTCACTCTGCTGTCATCCAGGCTGGAGTGCAGTGGTGCCATCATAGCTCACTGTATCCTCAACCTCCCAGGCTCAAGTGATTCTCCTGCCTCAGCCTCCTGAGTAGCTGGGACTACAGGCACGTGCGACCATGTCTGGCTAATTTTTTGTATTTTTTGTAGAGGTGGGGGTGGTATCCCTACATTGCCTATGCTGGTCTCAAACTCCTGGGCTCAAGAGATCCACTTGCCTTGGCCTCCCAAATTGCTGGGATTACAGGTGTGAGCCACCATGCCTGGCCTATCTTCCGTTCACTACAGATAATTGCTTTTTGTGTTTTTCATCTTTCCCTACCAAATTGGAACCTGTGGCAGTGCCAAAGAAAGTATTAGTGGATGAAAAAATTGAACATATTATCTTCTACCTACATATAAGTGAATATTTTTGTTTTTTTCTCTTAAAGAGAAAGCTATTTTCTGCATCCAGGGCTTTGCCATGATTTCCTGTTTGTCCAGTGGCTATATATTACTCCTCTCTTGGTTCTTTGTACTCATCCTTCAGGTCTCCATTTAGACAACTACACTAGAAAGCCTTCCCTGAACCTCCTCTAAGAGTGGACTCTCATGTACTCCAGTGATGTACCATATTTTATTCCCCATATCACCCCACCACATTGACTTACAATTGCCTGTGCAGTCACTACCCTTTCTTGCAAAACAATAACCTCCTTGATGGTAGGGCCCATATTTATTTTTTCGTCATTATATCCTCAGCAATATAATCAGTTGCCTGCTATGGTATAATATATTGTCTTCGTTATTTATTAGTTTAATTAACAAGCAGATGAATCTGCACAGACCAGCATGTAACATTTGCATGGCTTGGGGCAAAAGTGTAAATTGAAGCCCAAATTAACAGATGTCCAAATATTTAAAAATTATATGCCACTTTAACAAGTATTTTTTTGTACAAATTTAAGGGGTACAACTGCAATTTAGTTACATCAATAAAGTGCATAGTGGAGAAGTCTGGGGTTTCAGTGTATCCGTCACCCAAAACATGTACGTTGTACCTGTTAAGTAATTTCTCATCATCCAACCCCCTGATCCCAATGCTCTTTTGAGCCTTCAATGTCTATCATTATACACTCTATGTCCATGTATACATATTTTGCTCCCATTGTACCTGAAAACATGCAGTATTTTTGTTTCTGTTTCTCAGCTGTTTCACTTAAGAAAATGTCCTCCAGTTCCATCCATGTTTCTACAAAATACATGATTGTATTCATTTTATGGATGATTTGTATTCCATTATGTATATATACCAAATTTTCTTTATTCAATCATCTGTTGATGGACAGTTAGGTTGCTTCCAAATCTTTGCTATTGTGAATAGTGCTGCAATAAACATACAAATGCAGGTATCTTTTGGATATGATGTTTTTTTTCCTTTGCGTAGATTCTCAGTAGTGGAATTGTTGGATTCAATGGTAGGTAGTACCATACTGTTTTCCATAAAGATTATACTAATTTACAACCCCACAAACAGTAGGAAATGTAAATCTCCATACTGTTTTCCATAAGGATTATACTAATTTACATTCCCACAAACAGTGTATAAGTGTTCCCTTTTCCCTGCATTCTTACCAACAATATGTGTTATTTTTTGTCTTTTTAATAATAGCCATTCTGACTGGTATGATAGCTCATTGTGGTTTTAATTTGCATTTCTCTGATGATTAGTGATGCTGAACATTTTTACCATGTGTTTATTGGCCAATTTTATGTCTTCTTTTGAAAAATGTTTATTCATGTCCTTTGCCCACTTTTTAAGGGGTTATTTCTTGTTTTTTGTTGTTGTTGTTGTTGAGTTGTTTTACTTCCTCATTTATTTCAGATATTGGTACCCTGTCAGATGCACAGTTTGCAAATATTTCTCCCATTTTGCAAGTTGTGTGTTCACTTTGTTGATTATTTGTTTTGCTGTGCAGAAGCTTTTTAGTTTAATTGAGTCCAACTTGTCTATTTTTGGTTTTGTGACATGTGCTTTTGATGTCTTAGTCATAAATTATTTACCCACACCAATGTCGAGAAGAGTTTTTCTAGGTTTTCTCTTAGGATTGTATAGTGTCAGGTCTATCATCTAAGTCTTTAATTCACCTTAAGTTGATTTTTTTTTTTACATGGTGAGAGATAGGGGATCCACTTGCATTCTTCTGCAGATGACAATCTTATTTTCCTAGCAACATTTATTTAAAAGGTTGCACTTTCCTTAATGTATGTTTTTGTCGACTTTGTCCAAGATCTTTTTGCTAAAGATATGTGGCTTTATTTGTGGGTTCCCTATTCTGTTCTATTAATCTATATGTCTATTTTTATTGTGTTACCATATTGGGTTGGTTACTATAGGCTTGTAGTATAATTTGATGTCAAGTAATGTGATGCCTTCAGCTTTCTTATTGGTGCTTAGGATTGCTTTGGCTATTCAACTTCCGTTTTTGGTTCCATATGAATTTTAGGGAATTTTTTTCCTAATTCTGTGAAAAATGATGTTGGTATTTTCATAGGGTTTGCATTGTATCTGTAGATTGCTTTGGACAGTATGATCATTTAAACAATATTCATTATTCTTATCCATGGCCATGAGATGTTTTTCAGTTTGTCTGTTTCATCTACAATTTCTTTTATCAGTGTTTTGTAGTTTTTCATGTAGAGATCTTTCACCTTTTTGTTTACTTATATTCCTGGGTATTTTAATTTTTTACAGCCTTTGCAAATGGAATTTAATTCTTTTTTTATTCTTTATTTGATTCTCTGATAGATCATTATTGTTGTATAGAAATGCAACTGATTCTTGTATATTGATTTTGTATTCCAAAACTATCCTGAATTTATTTATCAAATCTGAGTTTTTTTGGTAGAATCTGTAGGGTTTTCTAAATATAAGATTATGTCATCAGTGAGAGAGATAATTTGTCTTCCTCTCTTCCAATTTGAGTGCCTTTTTTTTTTTCTCTTTCCTGATTGCTCTGGCTATCATTTCATGTACTATGTTGAAATGTGAAAGTGGGCATCCTTTCCTTGTTCCAGTTCTTACAGGGAATATTTTTAACTTTTTCTCATTCAGTATAATGTTGGCTGTAGGTTTGTTGTATATGGCCTTTATCAGGTTGAGATATTTTCCTTCCATGCCTAGCTTGTTGAGGATTTTTATCATGAAAGAATGCTAAATTTTATCAAATGCTTTTTCTGCATTTATTAAGATGATCATATGATTTTTGTACTTAATTGTGTTTTTGTGATGAATCAAATATACTGATTTGTATATATGAACCATTCTTGCATCCCTCATATAAAATTCACTTGATCATGTTGTATTATTGATGTACTGTTGGATTTTATTTGCTAGTATTTTTTGAAGATTTTTGCATGTATCTTTATCAGAGATATTGGTGTGTAGTTTTATTTTGCTGAGTTTTGTCTGGTTTTGGTATCAGGGTGATACTGGCTTTGTAGAATGAGTTAAGGGGAATTATCTTCTCCTTATTTTGGGGGGAACAGTTTTGGGAGGATTTGTATCAGTTCATCATTGTGTGTTTAGTAGAATTTGGCTCTGAATTCATCTGGTTCTATGTGTTTTTCATTGAGAGATACTTTTTTTTTTATTACTGCTTCAATCACACCACTCATTACTGGTAGTATCTATTCTCTTATTTCAATATGATTAAGGCTATGATTTTTATATAACTAAAATTTAGAAAAAATGTTAACAATGAATTAAATAAAGTATTGCAAATGTCTGGGAGTTCTACTGATGGTCTGGAGATATTTGGAAGAGTAATTTTTAAGAGTGGAAATATATGATATGGTTTGGCTGTGTCCCCATCCAAATCTCATCTTGAATTCCCACATGGTATGAGAGGGAACCGCTGGGAGGTAATTGAATTATGGGGGCAGGTCTTTCCCGTGCTGTTCTCATGGTAGTGAATAAGTATCATGAGATCTGATGGCTTTAAAAAGGGGAGTTTTATTCACAAGCTCTCTTTGCCTGCGGCCATCCATGTAAGGTGTGACTAGCTCCTCCTTGACTTCCACCATGATTGTGAGGCCTCCCTAGCCACTTGGAACTGTAAATCCATTAAACCTCTTTCTTTTGTAAATTGCCCAGTCTCAGGTATGTATTTATCAGCAGTGTGAAAATGAACTAAATAAATATATACGTATATAATAACTCATAATTTTGTTCTTGAAAAATTGTTATATAGTAAAATTAAGATATTCATATGTTTATTCAAATAATCATAATCAAATGAATTAAAGTAAAATGTAATTGTATTAAAACTATTCACAATCTGAATAAACATTCACAAAATAAAGAGCAGCTTAAAATAAAACATGATTTCACGTTTTTCAAAACATAGTTTTCTCAAATATTAAATAACTTTAAAATTAAAAACTAAGTAAAAGGAATAATAAATTAATAGTAATTTTTAAATTGAATAAAACAAGGTTGACATTTCATTTAATTTTTAATTTGAAATAATTTGCAATATAGTATTTTATATTATGTTGCACCTAATATAGATGTAATATGGTGATGTTGATATTATATTATGTACTATATATGTATATATTTTAATGCATGAACCACACAATGGAGCCCTAGAACTATATAAGAAATTGGACATATTTTGATATGTAAGAATATATTGTTTCCATGCTATCTCAGATAAAGAAACTGACAATTTGGCCAAGTTGTCTTTGCTTTTATTTATGCACTGCACTGTCAAATTCTTTCTCAACTCCAAAGTAGCCTTCTTCTCCAACATCAGAAGCAGAGCAACCACAAACATTTGCAGAACTCAGATGCACTTGCCTTTTGTTTCAAGGACATAGGCACAGAGAAGTAGAGAAATCGTTCTCTGAGGCCTGAACACTATCAGTCATGAGATCACATATTTAAGGTTACTGGTTTATGCTGCAATACGAATGAACACTGTACCTTAAGTCACAGAGGCATCCATGAATTGTTTAATACATTCATTCACTTCTTCCCTGTGAAGTCCTCTAAAGCAAGGGACTGTGGGAAAAGACCCTTCTTACGTTCATGATACTAAATCTGCATCACTGTGCATATTGTAAAAGTCTTTATGAATTGCCTGAATGCTTAATTCCAAACAAAAGTCAGCCCATTGAAGGCAGAGACTGAAATTTTTCATTTTTATTAAGTAACAAATGCAGTGCCAGCTACAAGAACTCACTTAATGCAAACGCTTTAAAAATTGAATGAATAATTGAATGAATAGGTTAATATTATTGTGGTAAGTACCATCTAACTTCCATAGAGGTTTGGAAAGCTTTCTTCTAGGACTTTAAATCTCTAAAGCATCATATTTTTCCTATTTATTTCCCAGTGGTTATAATTTACATCATTGACACTCAAAAGTAAAAATGGGATTTTTTTATATATCTTCACTCAGTAATGACAAGAAAAAAATATTTTCTTGGTTTGGTCTAGCACATCATTTACATTCTATTTCCATCCATAAATATTAAGACACTCACCTTGATCTACATATATATAATTTTATTGCTTAAAATCTGTTTTTTATATAAAAATATTGTTTTTGATTTTTTTATGTTTACAGCTCAAACATACACTGCAAGACTACTAGAGGGCTTGCAATTTTAATTTAAGATGGACATGGGAACTACTGCAATATCTATCTCCATGACTTTTTGAATTTTTTTGAAAAAGATCAGTGATTTTCTATGCAAATATATATGAAACATACAAACACACAAGTCCCTATGATGAAGAAATACTAGGAATATTCAAAATGGAAAGCCTTTTTGTGTATGTCTGTGAATGTCCTTTATTATCAATAGGGCTTTTCAAGAGAATTAAATGATACCAGGCAAATTTTGTCTGCATTTTAGAAAAGTTTTCTTCTTAGATATTCAAAGAAAGCAGTTGTCAAATGTCCTCTTGCAAGTTCACCTAATGTATTGTTTCCACATGTGTTAAACTTATAGCTCACTGCTAACTTGGAGACAAAAGGGTATCTGGTTGTCAAAGCTTTCAATAATAGGCTGTTTAATTCATTTTGCTATGGTGATGTTTGGGAAACATTTTTATTCAACAAATTATAAAAGGTCACTTTACGCAAACTTGTGGTTTAACATTAGAGAATCTTTCCACTAAATAAAATCTAGATGTTTCATGTCTGTGCTTGAGATGAAATTTTAGAGCACATTCTTTATCTTCATTTCTCAGTAAAAGTTACACACTTCTACATCTTTCAGTTTGGTCACAGATAAAAATCTAGATGAATACACACAGCATAAAATCCAGTACATGTTTATGTGTTGCCTACTTAGTGAAAAAATTTTACTGTTTAGCTCATCACCTGTATTAGTCAGGGTTCTCTAGAGGGACAGAACTAATAAGATACATGTATATATAAAGGGGATTTTATCAGGATAATTGACTCACACAATCACAACGTGAAGTCCCCACAATAGGCCATCTGCAAGTTGAAAAGCCAGGAAGCCAGTCCGAGTCCCCAAATCTCAAAAGTAGGGAAGTCAATAGGGCAGTCTTTAGTCTGTGTCCAAAGGCCCAAGAGCCCCTGGCAAATTACTAGTGTAAGTCCAGGAATCCAAAAGCTGAAGAACTTGGATTCTATTGTGCAAGGGCAGGAAGCATCCAGCACAGGAGAAAGATAGAGGCCAGAAGGCTTAGCCAATCTAGTCTTTCTGTGTTTTTCTGCCTGCTTTTATTCTGGCTGTGCTAGCAGCTGGTTAGATTGTGCCTACCCAGATTGAGGGTAAGTCTGCCTTTCCCAGTCCACTGACTCAAATGTTAATCTTCTTTGGCAACACCCCCACAGACACACCCAGGAATAATACTTTGCATCCTTCAGTCCAATCAAGTTGACAACATTAACCATCACAAGTCTGCCCTGTGTCAACTTGAACCCACAAACATCTCCTCAAAAAATGGTTTTTTCTTTTCTAACGTATTCTCAGTCTGCACATTTTCTGAACTTTTATGCTCTGCTTCCCTTTTAAACATAAAGTCGAATTCCCAACCACATTGTTGGAAAACACAAAACGTAATGCTTTTAACAGCACCCAAGTCATCTCTTGAATGCTTTGCTGCTTAAAACTTCCTTCCACCAGATACTCTAAATCATCTCTCTCAAGTTCAAAGTTCCACAGATCACTACGGCAGGGGCAAAATGCTGCCAGTCTCCTTGCTAAAGCATGATAAGAGTCACCTTTGCTCCAGTTCCCAACAAGTTCCTCATCTCCATCTGAGACCACCTCAACCTGGACTTCATTGTCCATGTCACAATCAGCATTTTGGTAAAAGCCATTCAACAAGTCTCTAGGAAGTTTCCCACATTTTCCTGTTTTCTGAGCCCTCCAAACTCTTCCAACCTCCACCTGTTACCCAGTTCCAAAGTCACTTCCACATTTTCGGGTATCTTTAGAGCAGCACCAACTTATGGTTCCAATTTACTGTATTAGTCTGTTCTCACACTGCTAATAAAGACATACCTGAGATTGGGTAATTTATAAAGGAGACAATGTTTAATGGACTCACAGTTCCACCATGGACTCATGGTGGAAGGCAAAGGAAGAGCAAAGGCATGTCTTCCATGGTGGCAGGCAAGAGAGCATGTGCAGGGGAACTCCCCTTTATAATACCTTCAGATCTCATGAGACTCATTCACTGTCACGAGAACAGCACGGGAAAAACTCGCCCCATGATTCAAGTACATCGCACTGGGTGCCTCCCACAACACATGGGGATTATTACAATTCAAGTTGAGATTTGGTCTTGGACACAGAGTCACCCTTGTTACTTTGTACCTGATGATACAAAAAGTTTACATATTTTAAACCAAAAAATGGTCCGCGTCTATACACACTTGTCATTGTGGTACCTGCTTGTCATTAAAAAAAAAAAAATGGTCTGTAGTTATAGCCAAAAGGTGTCTTATGCATTATCACGTTTCTCTCCCTCTCTCTCTCTCTCTCTCTGTCTCTCTTTCTTTCTCTCTCTCTCTCTTTCTCCTTTAACTTGACAAATTTTTCAATGTTAAGTATGTGCTAGGTGCTATTGTAGACTTCAAATGGTGGAGTTTGAATAAGAAACAAGGCAGAGATCCTTATATAATGGATCTTATATTTGAAAGGCCAACAAGCTGTGCTATTAAGTAAGAAAATTTGTAGGAAAAATAAAGAAAGAGAATGACAGGTGTTAGGAAAAGAACTCAAGAGAGTAGAGAATGGAAAGTTTCTTCAGAGATGTGATGATGTCCGGTGGATAAACAGGAAGGGCTTCTCTCTGAAGTGACAGAAGGGATGGGCAGCTTCCTGTCTAAAACCGACCTTTCTACCAGTTCTCTGAATCTCATCCAATTTTCTTGGAAATCTTCTTCTATTAATTTATTATTTCTCTAACTGGCATCTTCAACTCCTCCTCTGTACTGAACACCAGTGTATTTTTGCCTTTAAGCCTCCTTTTTCCCTTTTACTGGAAAATCAACCATTCTAAAGACAACAATTCCTCCACCATCTCTAATTGTTTCAACGGCATTCTAAGTCACAGTTTTCCACCCCCTCTGGATTGTAGTAGGATGGTGCCTACTACGAACCTGGCCAATTATATTTTATAGTCCTCTACTCATAGCTAATGTCTCAGAGATGGACAAATGAGCCTAATCTGATCAAAGTTCTCTAAGATTATAGTGTGCTGATGCTGTGAGAGCGATATTTTCTTATTTCTATGGAATGTGAAACAACATCATTTGGATCCCTAGATTCTCAGTCAGTCCTATTCCTGAATATTGCTCATTTCTGATTCAGTACCTATTTTTAAATTTTCTTTAATTATTTGATATAAGTCTCTGCAACCAGAAGAGTCCTGAATATGTGTCCACTGCTTTGGTTTCTTCTTTCCATTATGTAGATATGCTCAGTCCTTTCCTGTTAAAAGCAAAATAAATTACCTTTTCTGATACCATGTTCTTATCCAGATACTGTTACTATCTCTCTCTCTCTCTCATTCTCTCTCTCTCTCCCTCTTTCTCTTCTTTTACACTAAGTACTTAATAAAGTTGTATGCCCTTAATGTCTCTATTCCCTTACTTCACCACTTTATTTCTTATTTTATTAACTAGTCATTTTTCAGTCTGATTTCTGTTCCCACCACAGAACTCTGAAATTATTTGTAACAAAATTATTACTAATGACCTTGTTGAAAAATTGAATGAACACTGCTCACATCTTGCTCCACTTGTTGTGAAATACAGAAATATTTTGTGCTATTGCTGGTGAAGGCGTCAGTCCTGACTTGGTTTTCCACTTACCTCTCTACTGACTCTCTCTCCTGATTATTGTTCACATTTATGTCTCTTACATGTTTGGTGTTTCCTGTGGTGCTGTCTTTGTACCTCTTCTCTTGTGGTTCCTTCTCTGTAGACTGTCTCAAGCTTTCTTAGGGTTCCAATTGCTACATATTCTTCATGAATACAAAGTCAACATTTCCTGCCACTAACCTGAATTCAAACATCCAGACACACATATATATTAAACTTTAAATATTTTCTATACTTCAACAGGACCGTAAATGCAATAGGTGCAAAACTGAGCTCATCATATTCTTTCTGTATCTCCATCCTGAGTTCCCCATCTCATTAAAGAGCACTACAGACCACCTGTGTTTCAAGCCAGACACTGGCATCTAAAAGGCAATTTAACTTAAGGGCTGTTCTGAGACCTAAATAACATAGAAATTACCTAACGGTTATCCTAGCCTAACATGCCCAATTAAGAGCATGAATGCAAAAAACATGCTCTGAAACAGTAAAGATAATATTACACATTTTAATAAATAAGGCTTCTTACTGTCACTCTCAGTATAAACATCCATTTTAAGAACAGATCTATTTTAAGAAATTGTGACATGCATAACATTCACCTTTCACTCAGATAAATAGGATCAAGGTCATTCCATCTCATTTATGTAGTGTTTCATTAAAAGAAAATCTCCACTTCCTCAGCACAAAACCCTTTCTACTTCCTAACACAGGCTGTAGTTGTGTTTGAAAAATCCCTGCTCATTCTTAAGATTGCATGCCAACCATTGCCTTCTCAGAGAAGCCTCTGAACATTGATTCCTTCCCACTGAGGGCTCCCCCAGCTTCTGGTTCATTCCTCTGTAAGAACATTTATCATGTTGTACAGCTACTGTTTGTTTATGAGTCAGTCCCCTCCTGTATGCTTGGAACTTCTTGAATATGAGGACTTTGTCTTCACCACCACTACATCTCTAAATTTAAATTGATGAGAACTTTCTGTGAAACATGCACATTTTACATGGACTATAAAATCCTCCCTTTCCTAATTACAAACTTGTGAGCTGTGAGACATTCCCAGAAAAGCAGAGTGACTACAGCACTCAAAGAGATGCCTCCCTTGTATTTCACAGTTGTATAGTAAACCAACATTTTTCCTGTGTACCTCCCGCCATATAAGAGATATATGTAAAATGGCATTTATCAATTGGGTCTTCATTTTGAATACCCACAAAGCTGTACACGGGATTGTCCTGACCATCTTCTTAGATTTAGAAAGTTTGTTGTGAAGAACATTTGCTTATCTCAGCTGTCTTTGATTTACTCTGTAGCTTGACTTTCAAATGGAATCTTCTGATTTGAGTTTATTTCATGACTAATGCTGTAAAATGCTGATTGCTTGAATTAAATCCTCTTTGCTCCTACAGCCGCTTACATGCAATCACTAACAAAAGAACAAAACAATGTGAGCTTTCCAAGATTCAAAAGCACTCTGTGCAGTGTTTCCAGGTAGGCTAAATAAGAAATGACGGAAAGTGGTGGTAGAAAGGTGCTTAATCTCAGCATGCATCCATGAAGGGTGATTTCTAGGTCTTGGTTCATATTTTTGAACGTCTTTTATAAAATTATCAAAAATGTGTGATTCAAGAAATCCAGTCTACCCTTACAGCTCAATGACCTTCAATACATTTATAAAAATATCTGTATGTTTCCTATAGATAGCATAAAAATTACCATAAATTTATTATCTTAACAACACAAATGTTTTACATCATAGTTCTAGAGGTCAGAAGTCCAACAATGGTCTCCCTAAGCTTAAATCAAGATGTCAGAAGTGATGCATTTCTTACTACAGGTTCAAGGGGAGAATTCATTTTCTGGCCTTTTCCAGCTTCTAGAGGCCAGTCACTTCCTTGGCTCACAGCACCCTCCTCCATCTTCAAAGCCCGCAATGTTGGACTGAGTGCTTCTTACACCGCCACCTCTCTAGTTCACTCTTCTGCCTCCATCTCTCACTTAAAAATCTCTGGAGATCACACTGGGCCCACCTAGATTATCTGGGGTAATCTTCCCATATCAGCATCAGTGCAGTAGCAAACTTGATTTAATCTGCAACATTATTTTCCTTTGCCATGTAACCCAGGTTCTGAAGGTTAAGACATCAACATCTTTCAGGGCTATTATTCTGCCTACTATAACATATGAGAAACACCTTAGTTGAAAGCTACCAGACGCAGGATACTCAAATAAATTTGAATTTCTGATAAATAGTGTTTTCAGTGTAATTATGTCTGATGTAGTATTAGTAGATCTTAAATATGAGACATGTGACTATGAAAAAATTATCTCATTTATCTAAAATTCAAATTTGACTGGGTGTTTTGTATTTTTACTAATTCTAGCAATTGTACCAGGAATAAGTGAAGTAATCTTGGACTATATTCCAGACACAAAAGGACCTAAAATAGTTTCTTCACTGCTTTTGATACTTATTACACTGTTATATTTAAAAGTAAAATTTATGAATCCAACCCTGTGGGGATTGTTAATAAAATGTAAAATATCTTTTTCATGAAATAATATTGCCCAAAATGTTATTTTATTAATTCTGTTAGTTGACAGAAAAAAAATCATTTTACTTAATGTTATGAGAAAGCAGGATACACAATTACATGCAAAGTATATATATATATATTTTTTGAGACAGAGTTTCACTCTGTCACCAGGCTGGGGTGCAGTGGCGCCATCTCAGCTCCCTGCAACCTCCGACTCCTGGGGTTCAAGCAATTCTCCTGCCTCAGCCTCCCGAGTAGCTGGGACTACAGGCGCCCACCACCATGCCCGGCTAATGTCTGTATTTTTAGTAGAGATGGGGGTTTCACCATATTGGCCAGGCTGGTCTCGAACTCCTGACCTTGTGATCTGCCCGCCTCAGCCTCCCAAAGTGCTTGGATTATAGGCGTGAGCTATCATGCTCAGCATAGTATAATTATAGCAACATAAACAAAAGAGGTTAGGCCCATAAAGATAATAGAAGCAAATCGGCCAGGTGTGGTGGCTCATGCCTGTAATTACAGCACTTTGGAGGCCGAGCTGGGTGGATCACCTAATGTTGGGAGTTCAAGAGCAGCCTGAGCAACATGGAGAAACCCTGTCTCTACTAAAAATACAAAATTAGCCAGGAGTGGTGGCACAGGCCTGTAATCCCAGCTATTCAGTAGGCTGAGGCAGGAGAATCGCTTGAACCCAGGAGGTGGAGGTTGCTGTGAACTGAGATCGTGCACTGCACTCCAGCCTGGGCAACAAGAGCAAAACTCCATCTCTGAAAAAATAAAAAATAAAAAAATAGTTATAATAGAAGCAAATACTTCAAAATGTTGAGAGGTTGGTCTTTCTTGATGGGAATAGGGGTGATTATTTTAAAATTTCTTTTTTTAATGTTACATAATAATTGCACATATTTACGGGAACATGGAAAATATTGATAAAAACATACGATGTGTAATGATCAAATCAAGGTAATTGGGATATCAATTCCCTTTTTTGTATTTTTCCCTTAATTTCTTTAATGTATAGCATTTATTGTCTAAAAATATAATAAGATGTCCTATGAGCAGATAATGGTAGTGTTTATCCTGCTTCTCAGAGTAATACAGTTTTTATGACAGAGCTAGTTAGCCTACATTGGATTAATAAAAGAAAAATTAGCATATGTTCCATGTATTCACCATTTGTGAAAGGAAAATATTATAATTGTGTATTGCCATCATTTCAAAAATATTTTACACTCGATTCTGTCCAAAAGTAAAGAGTAAAAATGTGGATTTTGTTTCCCTTAAAGTAAGTTTATTGAAATGCCTATTGGTTTAATAACACTTGAGAAAACACGTCACGTTGTGGGTATTTAAAGTTGTGATACAATCATGCAGATAACAGTGGCAAGAATCAGTGTCATACAACTTCAATGCCTTTGCTAATTAGCAACATTTGTGAGAACCTGGTCATTTCCAGAAACTTGCTCTTTTGATTAATGCCTTGAAACTAAAGCCAGCTGTTAATTATGTTAACAACCAATTCCTTGGGAATCATCATAATCCATTTTAATGGACTGACAATTATTATTAATAAAATCCAGAGACCTGAAGTGTCACAAACTTGAAAATTCAGCTTTGTTGTGCATTGGAATATAAGATGTGTGTGAATGCAAAGAATAACAAAATTGCCCTTATTTTTTTTAACAAAGAAAGTAGGTTTTTTCCTAAATCTGTGAGTAGTTCTTACATTGTACTGTTTAATTAAGCTTCCTTACATGATGCATAACAGCCAGCTACAGAGTGGAAAAAGTAATTCAAAATTAGTTGCTTGGCATATTTCAGAAAAGAGAAGGGATGTTAGACTTCAGTGAGAAACATAAAACAAACAAAATCTGACATTGTGAGCATAAACTCGAGAGAAAGGTCATCGAAAGAGGAAAGAAGCTAGAAGAGTCTTAGAAGAGGGTGTAGGAGAACTTCGTGTTTCTCTTTCTTCCCTCGCCTTTCCTCACCTTCTATCATTTGCCACTTCTAGTTATTTGTTTTTTTGTAAATGTATCAAGGGCCCAATGACAGGCAAACCACGGATATCACGGACAATGTCACATTGCATTAGTTCCTTTTCGCTGAAATTACTGGCTTTAATTATAACTATTTTCATACATTTGAAAAAGGCTGAAGTAAAATAATTAATTTATCCCATTTTGCATTTCTAGTTAACAGATCTATATCAATGGCATTAAATCATCCATTTATTCATTTGTTCATGTATTTTTTAAATTTTAGACTGTGTCTCATTCTGTGGCCCAGGCTGGAATGCAGTGGGGCAATCTCAGCTCACTGTAGTCTCCACCTCCCGGGTTCAAGTGATTCTTCTGCCTCAGCCTTCCAACTAACTGGGATTACAGGCGTGTGCCACCACGCCCCAGCTAATTTTTGTAGTTTTAGTAGAGATGGGGTTTCATCATGTTAGTCAAGCTGGTCTTGAATTCCTGACCTCAGATAATCCACCCACCTTGGCCTCCCAAAGTGCTGGGATTACAGGTGTGAGCCACTGCCCCAGCCTCGTTCATGTATATATTAACTCCTTTGTTTATCTGACATTAATTGTTGAACTCCCACAAAGGCGCTGCTGTAAGTGCTGCAGATACAGAGATGTCAAAAATGATACAGCCTTGGCTTTAGGGAGCTTATGGCGCGCTGAGTGGAGGATAGCAGACACGAAAGTAAGTGAATACACACATAATTCAGGTAATGCTAATTTGGTAGTAAGAATTGCAAAGGAACAGAAAAAAGGACAATGTGATAGAGAATCAAGAGGGGATGGGAAAGGAATGATAATTTAGATGGGATAAACAGTGGAAGATTGTCTGAGGATGTCACATTTGTACAGAAACCTGAATAACTAGAAGGAATCAGCCAGGCAAAATCCTGGCAGAACAACATTCTGGGCAGAGGGTGCTAGCACACCGCCTCTAGTGTGGAAAGGCATTTAAGTTGTTTGAGGGACGAAAAGAGACCTGTGGACTCCGCTTATAGTGAGCAATAAAGTGGAGAATGACAAAATTGGAGATGTAGATCAAAGACCAGATGTCAATGGGCCTCATAGGCCATAGGAAGGGTTTGTTCAGATTGCAGTGGAAAGTGATTGGCAGTGTTAAGCACATCAATGGCACCTGAAATTAACACATTCCTAAGAGCAAAGATTTTTCAAATGGATAATGGCAGAAATAATTGATGGAATATACACAGGAGTAGGTTTTGAAAGCAAATCAAATGTTTTCCTCATCTTTGTTTTTCAACAAAACACCTCTAACATCCAACAAAAAAGGTTTTTGATGTTGCATTAATATGCATATAATTTGTCTAATACTCTTTTTTTGTGAAGCTTATTGATTATTCAAAAATGTCTCTTCAGTTACAGACACTCAGTCATATACTGTATTAATCATCTATCCTAACCAGTCTGACTCTGATAAAAAAGGAAGTTTCCCAGTATGGATCTTCAGGGCTGTCAATACAAATGGGGTGTTAGAATATGGCAAAGATCAGGGGTTTTCAGATATTAGGCAAAAACTGTGCCTAAAGTCTCACTATAGGCTTATTTTCTATTTATACTGCCTCCTTGATGAGTTTGGCCTCCAACCTTACTTGCTGTCTTTGCATCACTTTTTTAACATTCAAAGGCCTTTGATAAGCATCCAGCTATTAGAAAGAGCCCTGGCCAGGTGCAGTGGCTCACACCTGTAATCCCAGCACTTTGGGAGGCTGAGGGGGGCGGATCACGAGGTCAGGAGATCAAGACCATCTTGGCTAACATGGTGAAACCCCATCTCTACTAAAAATACAAAAAACATAGCCAGGCATGGTGGCGGGCACCTGTAGTCCCAGCTACTCGGGAGGCTGAGACAGGAGAACGGCATGAACCCAGGAGGCGGAGCTTGCAGTGAGCCAAGATCGCACCACTGCACTGCAGCCTGGGCGACAGAGCCAGACTCCGTCTCAAAAAAAAAAGAAAGAAAAAAGGAAAGAGCCCCAGTGGGAGTTTGGGTATATTATTAGGAGTTAAAAAATAACTTCCCATGAAATCGTTTATTGAACACATGAAACAGGAACATAACTAGAACCCAAGTTCTCTATTTCTTATAGCACGTACTTTCCATTACACCAAGAGGTCTATTTTAGCTTTATATTTATGGAAACCCAGGCACATCCACTTGTCAGAGCTTGGCACATACAAGTGGCACATTGCCTTTTCTTATTAATGTGAAGAATGAGCCAAATGGCTTCCTTAGCCTATGTATAGCCTATCTATTGAGATCTAAAACAGGCATAAAATACTATAACTTTTGTAGCCCTAAAGAGCTTAGGAAAACATTTTGTGTAGTACACACACAGACACACACACATACATATATTCAATGCTGTATATGAATTAGACTTTTCAAATCTTTCAATGAATTTGTCATAGATCATTGTTTCATAGAAATATAAATAAAAAGGATAAGAATCTCAGATAAATTCTGGAAAAATTGTTGAGCCCAATTAATAAGTGATATGCCGTTATATTTGATATATGGTTGTTCTTTTGCCACGGTTAGAACAAAAGTAGACTTCAATTCGATATTTGAATAATATATAAGTATTGGGGCAAGTTTTTCTTCAATGCTATTTGTGATAAGTGTGGTGTAGGTGAGAGTAAGACCAATGTCTTGCTTTTGCAGGAAAAAAGAAAAACACACTGACTGGGATATAGCAGTCCTGAATGCCAATTCGAGACAAATTCCAGCAAGCAATGTGATCTAGGTGAAAATATTGGATAGCTGTAAGTCCTCAGTTATCCTTCTGTATAATGAGGCAGTAATAGGAAAGTCTTTCTAAAATACCTTTGTTTCTATAATTCCATGATGTTTCAGAAGTAAGAAGTGCCACAGATTGTCAAGCTGGCCCTAATTGTGCCACCAACTAATTGTGTGACTTTACTCCCTAACTCCTCCCTTTCTGAGCTCAAGTCATTTTCTCTATACACATGAAGGACTATGACTTGCAATTTCCCTTGCAGGTTAAAATTCCATTTAATGACCAGAAAAAGGATAAGGCTTTCTGCATTATATTGTTTGTATACTGGCAAGATTACTTTGTGCTGCCTGTTTTCTCAGACCTCTTGCCCATCAAATGTGTGGGTTTATGGGTTGAGCATCTGGCATTTGCCTCATGCATGATGACGTAAGAAAAGATATCATACTCAGGAGAGTGTATAGACAGTATAAAGGAGATAGATGTATATTGTTTTAGGTTTGAAAAAATTTCCTGAAAAGACTTAAATCTCAAATTATTCACACAATCATACCAATGCATTTCAAATTGTATAGCATTGTCTAAGTATAAAAAAGTATATGTGTTCTTTACTTATAAAAATAATAAATTATTTTTTACAGATTTTGAAACCACGAACACTGCAAGTATAACTCACTTCTAATTCTATGATCTGTAACAATCTTTATTATATTGGTACACTTTTGTTCTGTATTTTTATATTTGTGTATACTTTGGATTACAATATAAATGTTTAGTATCAAATTCAGCAAAAATATTTTAAATATTTTGGCACATCAATCCTCTTTTAAATATCTTTTTTAAGTATCTTTCTCAGCATTAAAGAAACTGACCCTTACATCATTCTTTTTTCCTAATTTATTTTCTATGATTCTAAATTATCGCCTTATTATTTCTAAATTCCTTTTCATTATATTCTATTTTAGCATTGCCATATTATATTATACACACTTTATTTCTGCATCAGACATTTACTAGGCACTTTCTAGCTTTCAATGCTCCTGGTAGTGTTAGGTTCTGGGATGCCCAATGATGAGTATATAGTAGCTGTGTTTGAAGAATTTACACCTTAGCTAGAGGAAAAACATGCAAAGAATATAACAGAAATCACTGTAAAAATAATAAAAATAGAGGCCTAGGAGAAGAGAAAATAGAGAGAACTTATATCTATCCAGTAATGTTTGAGGAAGCAAGCAAAGAAATAAAGTTAGAACTCCATCTGAAATAAAAAGTGGGAGTTGATCAGACCAAATTTGTGGAAAATGCATATATGCAAATACGTAAGGGAAAGCCCATTATGACCAGGGAAATGTCTAGAATTACCCCAACCAGCTGAACCAAAGGCTTAGGAGGAGATAACTAGTAATGAGCTAATAAAATAAACTAGAACCAACTAGAGACGACAGGTATCATGGGAATGATTTTGAAAAAAAAATCTAATCATAAAGTTAATGACTAAGATAACATTTACAGCATGTTTCCTTTGGGCCAAATACTGTGCTTACCACTTAATCCTCTGAGATCACCACTATTACTATACTCCTCTTAAACATGAGGAAATGGAGTCATAGAGAGAATGATTAACTCAGCAGTACACAGGTAATGGTGAAGCTGGAGCTTAACCTCAGTGCCACCTGACACCATTGCGGTGTTCTCACCAATCAGCTTAGCTACAGCTCCTTGATGCCTCTCCAAAGGTCACAGCACAGTATCAAATAAGTATAAAAGTAGAAGTGCAAACCCATGATTTACAGAGATTTCTTCATTAGGAGGAAAATACTTGTTTCTTCCTCTGGCAATCTCCCTTGCCTCCAGTACTGTAGCATCTTTGAATTACAACAAAGATAACTCTTTTGATTTATATTTAGCTGATTTTACTTCCCAGAACACGACTGAAGAAGGTTTCTTACAATTGTTTAAAGCTTTAGTTTTTGACCACAGGCCAAGAAAAGTGCTTTTCTTATCAACTTCTCTCATCATGTTTTCACTGGATCATCAAACAGATACCCTCATTTTTCCTGTGATATTCATTTATTTATACTGACACTACTGTTCAGTGGCTTCATCTACGGATATCATGGAATATTTAAATGATATTGAGCAGGGGTTGAATGCCATAATTTCAGGGCCAAGCCTATTTTTACTTAGGGACCGTGACTAGTTACAGGGGCCACTGGGAAATTCATTAGCACTCAGTGGCATGGCTTCCATGGTAGGCAGGCAGGAGATGAGCTCTGGGTGAGTTTCTTGGAATCTTTAGCTAATCATCTATTTATCAGAGACCAGGATATGTGGGTAAAGCTTTGTAAATCTTCTTAAACTTAACCTCAACTTTAAGTCTTCTTACTCTTCGTCTGTTTTAACCTACTGGATTATTTCAAAAGCACTTGGGGGATTTGTTACACTTGGTGGACCCTGTAGCTTATTGTAGATATAGACATCTGAATAACCTGGAAAATGCCCAAGAGAAGGCAATGGAAGTGATTAAAGAGTTGGGAAGTAGATCATAAAGGAAAACTAGAGAAGCCAAGGAGAAATGAAAAGGAAAGAGTGCTTAATATATCTTGATGCTCTGGAGGGATATTTTACAGGTGGAGGCAATGAATTTGTTTCCTTCCTTCTCATTTAGACCAAGGAAAAATAAGCCATGCTAATGTAGAAGTATAAGGCATTAAGTTGTGAGTTTATAAATATGTACATAAAGCAAATATTATAATCAAAGCACAAAGGAAACATGTTCTAGTATCTTTCCCTGAAGTTTGTTTTTTCTTAACATGGTAATTTATTAGATTTAATTAATACAACATCAAATATATGCGTCAAGAACTCAAGTACCATAGAGATATGGATAAATAAGCTATTCGGTAGTTTGTAGAAAATAGAGGAAAATATGTATAGGAATAGTAGAGGAAAATCTGTATAGGAATGTGTATAGGAATAGCAGAGGAAAATATGCTTTGGATAAGTGCTAAAATAGAGATAACTAGAAGACAAGATGGCAGCACCAATATATCCAGTACACAGTTGGAAACTGAATGTTAGAATCATCATCTAAAAATAAATATGTGTCAATCATCAGATTAGAGGTGATATTTTGAGGAAATCGCCAAAGAACAGTCAATAGAACATCTTTATTTCTGCCTTCATTTCGTTATGTACCCAGTAGTCATTCAGGAGCAGGTTGTTCAGTTTCCATGCAGTTGAGCAGTTTTGAGTGAGTTTCTTAATCCTGAGTTCTAGTTTGATTGCACTATGGTCTGAGAGACAGTTTGTTATAATTTCTGTTCTTTTACATTTGCTGAGGAGAGCTTTACTTCCAACTATGTGGTCAATTTTGGAATAGGTGTGGTGTGGTGCTGGAAAAAATGTATATTCTGTTGATTTGGGGTGGAGAGTTCTGTAGATGTCTATTAGGTATGCTTGGTGCAGAGCTGAGTTCAATTCCTGGGTATCCTTGTTAAATTTCTGTCTCATTGATCTGTCTAATGTTGACAGTAGGGTGTTAAAGTCTCCCATTATTATCATGTGGGAGTCTAAGTCTCTTTGTAGGTCACTCAGGACTTGCTTTATGAATCTGGGTGCTCCTGTATTGGGTGCATATATATTTAGGATCGTTAGCTCTTCTTGTTGAATTGATCCCTTTACCATTATGTAATGGCCTTCTTTGTCTCTTTTGATCTTTGTTGGTTTAAAGTCTGTTTTATGAGAGACTAGGATTGCAACCCCTGCCTTTTTTTGTTTTCCATTTGCTTGGCAGATCTTCCTCCATCCTTTTATTTTGAGCCTATGTGTGTCTCTGCACATGAGATGGGTTTCCTGAATACAGCATACTGATGAGTCTTGACTCTTTATCCAATTTGCCAGTCTGTGTCTTTCAACTGGAGCATTTAGTCCATTTACATTTAACGTTAATATTGTTATGTGTGCATTTGATCTTGTCCTTATGATACAACATACCAGAATCTCTGGGACACATACAAAGCAGTGTGTAGAGGGAAATTTATAGCACTAAATGCCCACAAGAGAAAGCAGGAAAGATCCAAAATTGACACCCTAACATCACAATTAAAAGAACTAGAAAAGCAAGAGCAAACACATTCAAAAGCTAGCAGAAGGCAACAAATAACCAAAATCAGAGCAGAACTGAAGGAAATAGAGACACAAAAAACCCTTCAAAAAATTAATGAATCCAGGAGCTGATTTTTTGAAAAGATCACCAAAATTGATAGACAGCTAGCAAGACTAATAAAGAAGAAAAGAGAGAAGAATCAAATAGATGCAATAAAAAATGATAAAGGGGATATCACCACCGATCCCACTGAAATACAAACTACCATCAGATAATACTACAAACACCTCTACGCAAATAAACTAGAAAATCTAGAAGAAATGGATAAATTCCTCAACACATACACCCTCCCAAGTCTAAACCAGGAAGAAGTTGAGTCTCTGAATAGACCAATAACAGGCTCTGAAATTGTGGCAATAATCAATAGCTTACCAACAAAAAGAGTCCAGGACCAGATGGATTCACAGCCGAATTCTACCAGAGGTACAAGGAGGAACTGGTACCATTCCTTCTGAAACTATTCCAATCAATAAAAAGAGGGAATCCTCCCTAACTCATTTTATGGGCTAGCATCATCCTGATACCAAAGTGGGCAGAGACACAACCAAAAAAGAGAATTTTAGACCAATATCCTTGATGAACATTGATGCAAAAATCCTCAATAAAATACTGGCAAACTGAATCCAGCAGCACTTATACACCATGATCAAGTAGGCTTCATCCATGGGATGCAAGGCTGGTTCAACATATGCAAATCAATAAATGTAATCCAGCATATAAACAGAACCAAAGACAAAAACCACATGATTATCTCAATAGATGGAGAAAAGGCCTTTGACAAAATTCAACAACCCTTCATGCTAAAAACTCTCAATAAATTAGGTATTGATGGGACATATCTCAAAATAATAAGAGCTATCTATGACAAACCCACAGCCAATATCATACTGAATGGGCAAAAACTGGAAGCATTCCCTTTGAAAACTGGCACAAGACAGGGATGCACTCTCTCACCACTCCTATTCAACATAATGTTGGAAGTTCTGGCCAGGGCAATTAGGCAGGAGAAGGAAATAAAGTGTATTCAATTAGGAAAAGAGGAAGTCAAATTGTCCCTGTTTGCAGATGACATGATTGTATATCTACAAAACCCCATTGTCTCAGCCCCAAATCTCCTTAAGCTGATAAGCAACTTCAGCAAAGTCTCAGGATACAAAATCAATGTGCAAAAATCACAAGCATTCTTATACACCAATAGCAGACAAACAGAGAGCCAAATCATGAGTGAACTCCCATTCACAATTGCTTCAAAGAGAATAAAATACCTAGGAATCCAACTTACAAGGGATGTGAAGGACCTCTTCAAGGAAAACTACAAACCACTGCTCAATGAAATAAAAGAGGATACAAACAAATGGAAGAACATTCCATGCTCATGGGTTGGAAGAATCAATATCATGAAAATGGTCATACTGCTCAAGGTAATTTATAGATTCAGTGCCATCCCCATCAAGCTACCAATGACTTTCTTCACAGAATTGGAAAAAACTACTTTAAAGCTCATATGGAACCAAAAAAGAGCCCACATCGCCAAGTCAATCCTAGGCCAAAAGAACAAAGCTGGAGGCATCACACTACCTACTTCAAACTATACTACAAGGCTACAGTAACCAAAACAGTATGGTACTGGTACCAAAACAGAGATATAGATCAATGGAACAGAACAGAGCCCTCAGAAATAACGCCGCATATCTACAACTATCTGATCTTTGAGAAACCTGACAAAAACAAGCAATGGGGAAAGGATTCCCTATTTAATAAATGGTGCTGGGAAAACTGGCTAGCCATATGTAGAAAGCTGAAACTGGATCTCTTCCTTACACCTTATATAAAAATTAATTCAAGATGGATTAAAGACTTACATGTTAGACCTAAAACCATTAAAACCCTAGAAGAAAACCTAGGCATTACCATTCAGGACATAGGCTTGGGCGAAGACTTCATGTCTAAAACACCAAAAGCAATGGCAACAAAAGCCAAAATTGACAAATGGGATCTAATTAAACTAAAGAGCTTCTGCACAGCAAAAGAAACTACCATCAGAATGAACAGGCAACCTACAAAATAGGAGAAAATTTTTGCAACCTACTTACCTGACAAAGGGCTAATATCCAGAATCCACAATGAACTCAATTTACCAGAAAAAAACAAACAACCCCATCAAAAAGTGGGCGAAGGACATGAACAGACACTTCTCAAAAGAAGACATTTATGCAGCCAAAAAACACATGAAAAAATGCTCATCATCACTGGCCATCAGAGAAATGCAAATCAAAACCACAATGAGCTACCATCTCACACCAGTTAGAATGGCCATCATTAAAAAGTCAGGAAACAACAGGTGTTGGAGAGGGTGTGGAGAAATAGGAACACTTTTCCACTGTTGGTGGGACTGTAAACTAGTTCAACCATTGTGGAAGTCAGTGTGGCGACTCCTCAGCTATCTAGAACTAGAAATACCATTTGACCCAGCCATCCCATTACTGGATATATACCCAAAGGACTATAAATCATGCTGCTATAAAGACACATGCACACGTATGTTTATTGCGGCACTATTCACAATAGCAAAGACTTGGAACCAACCCAAATGTCCAACAATGATAGACTGGATTAAGAAAATGTGGCACATATACACCATGGAATACTATGCAGCCATAAAAAATGATGAGTTCATGTCCATTGTAAGGACATGGATGAAACTGGAAAACATCATTCTCAGTAAGCTATCGCAAGGACAAAAAACCAAACACCGCATGTTCTCACTCATAGGTGGGAATTGAACAATGAGAACACATGGACACAAGAAGG